>NW_006408529.1:33778567-33790331 GCF_000296735.1 Chrysochloris asiatica | reverse complement strand
TCACATTCATCAAAAAGACCATATCAAGATCTGTCTTTAAGTGCATTGCTCTTTGTGATAGAATAATAACCATAAGTCCACAAGGAAGACCAGCTAATACCACTGTTATTCAAATTTACACTCCAACCACTAAAATCAGTGATTATGAAATTAAAGAATTCTCCCAAATTCTGAAGTCTGAAATTGATCAAACATGCAATCAAGATGTATTGCTAATTACTGGTGAATGGAATGCAAAGGTTGGAAACAAAGTGGAAGGATCAATAGTTGGAAAAGATGTTCTTGAGGATAGAAATGATACTGGAGTTTGCATAATAGAATTTTGCAAAAACCAATGATTTATTCGGTGTAAGCATCTTTTATAAACAACATAAAAGACAACTATACACATGGAGCTCACCAGACGGAATACACAGAAATCAAATTGACTATATCTGTGGAACAAGATGGTGGGAAAGCACCATATCATCATCCCAAACCTGTCCAGGGGCAGATTGTGAAACAGACCATCAATTGCTTATATGCAAATTCAGACTGAAGCTGAAGAAAATTAAAACAAGTCCACAAGAGCCAAAATATGACCTTGAACATATGCCACCTGAATTTAGAGATCCTCTGAAGAACATATTTGATGCATTAGACACTAAAGACCAAAGACCAGAAGAGTTGGGGGATGACATCAAGAACCTCATACACACAAGAAAGAAGAAAAAGAACACAATGGATGTCAGAAGACACTCTGGAACTTGCTCTCCAGAGTACAGGTGCTAAAGTTAATGGAAGAAATGAGGAGGTAAAAGAGTTGAACAGAAAATTTCAAAGATCCACTCAAGAAAACAAAGTCAAATATCATAACAAAAAGTGCAAAGACCTGGAATTAGAAAACCAAAAGGGAAGAAAGAACACACTCAGCATTTCTCAAACCAAGGGAATTGAAAAACATCAAGCCTTGGTTTGCAAAATTGAAGGATTCTATGGGCAAAATGGGGTCATGGTATGGCACTGTGGGTTAATGTACCAGTCTGCAAAGTCGTTTGAATGGCAAGGTCAGCGGTTCAAGTTCGTCAGCTGCACCTTGGAAACCCTATACAGGGTTGCAATGGTCAGAATCGACTTGATGGTACTTAACAATGGGCAAAATATTAAATGATGTAGAAAGCATCAAAATCAGATGCAAGGAATACACAGAGTTACTGTATCAATCAGAAGTGGTAGATATTCAACCATGTTAAGAGGTAGCATATGGTCAAGAACCAATGATACTTAATGGAGAAGTCCAAGGTGCATTGAAGGCATTGCAAAGAACAAGGCACCAAGAATTGATGGAATGAAGAATTAAATCTTTCAACAAACTGATGTGGCACTGGAGGCACTCACTAACCTTTGCCAAAACATTTGGGAGACAACTACCTGGCCAATTGTCTGGAAGAGATCCATATTTGTGCCCATTCCAAAGACAGGTGACCCAATGGAATGAGGAAATCATCATCATTAATATTGCTTGCAAGTAAAATTTAACTAAAGATAATACAAAACCCAGCTGTAATCATACATTGATAGAAAACGTCCATTAAAGTATACCACCATTATATATACAAAGATAAATTAATTATAGAATTGTTATTCAATTTAATTATATAATTAGTTTAATTATATAAAATTAAAATTTCAAGACACCCCAACCATCACTTTTTTTTTCTTAAAAAAAAAATCACATTTAATAGATTTTAAAGTTGTCTTCAGCATTTCACACAAAGGGTTCATCATTTAAAAAAAAAAAAAAAATACAAAAAAAACCTCCCCTTAAATTCATCAGCTAAAAATTCTAACCAGAGAGCAAGCAGCCCTTTGCTAGCCCATGGCAATCATTTCCTCACTTTCTCTAGCCAGTAAGGGCTGAGCAGCAGGGTGAGGTTCAGGTGGGAGAACAGAGGCTAATTTCTCTCAGTATAACATGGCATCTGAAGCTTGATGGAAGTGCGGATGTGGTGAGACTTGAGGGAACCGTCTAGGCCCTATATTCATTCAGAGTCATTGCTGTAAGAGGAGGAAGAGAAATGTTTGCCATGCTTGGGGTGTTTATGCATCTTTTTATGAGCTTTTTTCATTTTCTTCTGCATCTTCTTGTCCATCACCATTCCTAGTCCTATCATGACAGAAGCCAAAGCATTCACAGGAGGCATGCCAGGAGCAGATGGTGGGCATGGAGGAGAGTAGCAACCAGGAGGTGGGTAGGTCCTGGGAGTTGACATCCTGTATACCCTGGTTGTGGCACAGACTGAGGGGTTCCACATGAGGTGAAGGCTGGATTCCCCTGAGTTACTCTTGGGGAAGTGGGAAAGGGGCCTGGAAGAAAGAATTGACAGGTGGTGGATGGACATGGAGGGAATATGGATTTGTTCCCAACTGCCCGGCATTGGCATTCCACATGTTCTGGTGTTTCTCCAAGCCTCAAGGAGAAGCAAGAAAGGGAACTCAAGAAATATCCTTAAACGTTTAAATACGTAGATACATCCCAATCCTCATTTATACAACAACAAAAAAAGGCAATCCTATCTCCAAACAGTGAAGGGACCTCTGACTCAGGAATAAGGAAAGGAGATAATGTTCCTGTCTTTTGTGTGTGTATGTGTGTGTGATGACTGTGATATCCCCTCTTCCTGCGTCTGAAATGGCTCGTTTTGAACTCATGTTAGAATTCCAAGTTTTAACAATTAACCCTGTCAGCAACCACTAAATCATGGTCTTTCCCAACCTTCATCTTACCCATTCCCCTCAGGAAAAAGTCACTTGGTAGGAGTTTCCAAAGATTGTGACTAGAAAAGACCCTAAATAATTCACTATACTGCGATTACAAAGAGTCAATTGAATAAAATCTAGTTGCCATTTTAACATATATTCTGTAGGAAAAGGTTATTTCCCATAGGAACGGAATAAGTTTTCCCAGGGTATTTTGAAGACAGGTGGAGCAACTGCATACTGCATGGTTGGCACAGCTCGAAAAACGCTTCCAATGGTAGTTTCTCATGAGATCTATGAACTGTTTCAGCTCTAGGGGTCTTTTTTGGTGAAAAATAGCCAAGGGAATAGTCAAATTTTAGGTAACAGACATTTTTTAATGGGACCCAAAACCAACGGTATGGCACTGTAGGATAAGCACTGGACTGCTAACCATAAGGTCGGTGGTTCAAACTCACTAACTGCTCCTCAGAAACCCTATACAGGGTTGCTCTGAGTTGAACTGATTTGACAACTTTACAACAACAACAAAGCCAAGTGAGTTTGTAGGTCTATGATGCATTTAACCTTTTCCATTGTTCCTGCACAGAGGGATAGTAGTAATGACATGGTGCCAACAGCATGGATACACAAGAGAATCTTCCATCAATATGAGTTGAGCCTCACAAGATCAACTTTCATAACAGATACATTTTGGTTGGTTTCCCTGATTGTTGTTGTTGTTAAGTGCCGTCGAGTTGGTTCCAATCCATAGCAACCCTGTATAGGGTTTCCAAGGAGTGACTGGTGAGCTTGAACCGCCGACCTTGCAGTTCAAACAGCTTTGCATTCTGATGCATTAACACACAGTGCCACACCAGGTTTCCCTGATAGCTGTGTTTAAAAATCTCTTTATAAAATACAATAAATCCTCATGCACTTTGCCTTACAATTACCCTATACAGACTTGTAACAAAGTGATATGTAATTCCATAGAAACTACTGACGACGCACCAGGGCCAAGTCAAATGCACAGTTCTTTATCTAAATAACAATTACTCATTGCCTTGGGTTCTGTCCTACAAGTAGACAAATTTAGTAAAGTGAAAGCATCAGGGTGTCAATAACAGTCCCTGATAAACTTTCTGGGAAACTGAAAGTCAACAGAAACATTATATAAATATTTTGGTAAAGAAGGCATGGAGTTTTCAAGTGAAAGTACCATCTGTGGCATTATAGGCTTAAATTTTGGGACTTTAACCAAAGATGAGGCAGCGTTATATGCTGCAGCACTGGCCAGAGTGTTGATTCTGATTTCCTCACTAACTGGATCTTTTGGGGATTGGGGATCTGCCATCTTCACTGCTATTTTGGAAGAAAAGAGCAGGTCCTCTAGAAGATCTGCTACCATTGCCCTGTTTTTTTATAGGAGGTCTCAGAAGATGTTAAAAATCCTCTGTTTCTATGAAATTAAAAAATCATGTACCGCCTTGAATCCATACCTTGAGTCCATGGAAATTGTGACAAACTATTTCTTGGCCAGTGTACAGGCTCAGATGAGTGTGAAAGAAGAAGAGCCATTTCCAGCACTTCCACAATTGTGGTGACAGCATGTTGTTGTTGTTGTTATTGTGTGCCATGGAGTCGGTTCCAACTCATAGTGACCTGTACAGGGTTTCTGAGGCTGTACATCTTTACGGGAGCAGAACACCTCATCTTTCTCCCGCGGAGCAGCTGGTAGTTTCAAACTGCTGACCTTGCGGTTCACAGCCCGATTCATAACCACTATCCACCCTAAAATTTAACTCTGGCAGGATTAAGTTTTAAATAAGATCCATGAACAAATAAAATCATGGAAGATTTGGCCAGAGGAGTCTCCTGTATGTGAATGAGGTATCAACAATTGATCAGTCCTATTCCAGTAGTCATGTGACAATTCTTCTAGAGTCCAAGATGGGCAAAAGGGTAACAAGATTAAGAGTAGATAAAGTATGAAATTTAAGATTGGGAGCAAGAAGTAAAAGTACTGCGTATAAAGTTAATCTGCTAGCAAAAGCCTGTTGAGTTAAATTAGGAATTTTAAATGTCATTCATGCATGACAGAACATGCATTAAGTAACCCCCTAGTACTATACTGTTCAGCAGTGGTTTTCACCAGTCCAGCTGTGGTCACCACTGCTCTTCAACAAGGAGAAGATGCCCACGTTATTGGATCTAATTGCAATCTATAATAACCTTTATGTCAACTGCGGTTTCCATGTTTCAGTGTGAATACCCCAATGGCATTTCCAATTGACTTCGGTTTGTTCAAAGAAAATGGCAATTTATATTTATAATTGGGAAATTCTTAAACAGGAATGTCAGCCTAAGTCTCTTTCAGCTCCTGGACAGCTTGTATCCCTTCTCTTTGTAACTCCAAAGTTTCTGACATAGTGGCCTTTAAGGAAAATTTTGGAATCTAAGTCCTGAATACCCGCCTAATTCCAAAATTTTCTTAATTTTTTTTTTTTTTGGATATGGAATTGGGAAGAAAGAAAAATGTTACCTCTTTCCTGTTATGGAAAATAGAAATCCCTTGGCTAGAAATCAAATGTTTACTTAACTAAAGTTTTTTTTTAAATAGTAACTTGTTTTTAGATTCCTTTTGCCTTTGTTGAGCTAGATGTCTAAAATTGAGCAAGCTGTCCGCAATCACAGCTTCAAGATTACGAGAACAGATCAACGGATTATTCACATAATGTAAAAACCACTGACCTTGTGGTTCAAACTGATCTTATAGTCCAGTGCTTTATCCTACAGCACTGAACCAGGACTCTGTTTTTAGATTGGTATGCAATATTTTGGTAAAATAAGAGCGGCTCTTTGTGAATCATTACGGGAGCATAGTCCAAATATATTACTGACCTTTTCAAATGAAAGCAAATATAAAGATGATCTGGATGAACTGTGATACTAAAAAAAAAGCAATACAGAATTAAGTATTAAATGACTGTAAAATTGGTTGCTTCTGTGGGAACCTGCGACAACAGTATATGAGGATTAGTTACTAAGAGAAAACAGGGTGCAATAATTTTGCTAATGGCTTGGAGGTCCTGCACAGAATTCCAACTGTGAGCCCCAGTCTTTCTGACCAGAAAAACGGGGGTATTACAGGGGCTCATGCAGATCACAAAAAGACCCATGCTTAGGAAGATTTAGCTTTTCTTTAGCTTTCAAGTTCCAATGAGTATTAATTAAAACATATATATGCTTCTCCTGAGTCCCTGACCCTAGAGGAGGAACTTTTACTTTGAATGGCATTTCTACTGTTCTTTCATTGGCCTTTCTTTCATCAAAAGGAAATGAAAGTTTGAAGAGGATCTGCCACTTGTCCTCAGCTGAAGAGTTAGTAAGATGAGAACAAGAGGAAGTTGAAGAATTTAGGTTAATTAAGGAAAGAGCAGTTTGAAGAGTTTCAATCTGCTTATCTTTTTTAGAAATTTTGTCCCCAAAGGAGGCCATTTGGTTATTTTGTTACCAGTGAACCAATTCAAGAGACCAATTTTTTTTTAATAAAGTCGCCCATTAATTTTGATTTATATGTCCCCCATTTTCCTCTCATGCTTTAAATATACAAATCTATTAAGCACAAAGTTTCCCAATTCTGACTAGCAGTTTCCTTCTCTAGTTTTCATCAGGGCATACCATTGTTATAGATGCTAGACAGAGTTTTCACCATAATATTCTGCATTTCAGCAGGCATGCCTTAAGGAGTTACTTGTTGGTAGCATTCTTCATCCTGACTCAAGGAACAAATGCTATCTTATGATGGTTTCCTTGGGCTTCTGCAAGGGACTGCCTAAATACCATACAAATCACAACACACAAACATAAAGCAAGTAGTCTGCAATGACTAAAAAGAATGGCAAGAAAACACAAAAGGATTCAATAAAGTTTCACAGTCTAAACCAGCAGATTCTAAATATCCAGGGGTTTCCCAAGGACACAAAGTATTGCATTAGGCACCTACCTGATCAATTGTAATTCATGGTACTCCTCTGAGAAGACGAAGCTCCAGAATCCCACCTCTGCCACCAATTTTTCCAAGTATTAAGGAACAGTTATGACTTCAACAAGATGTCAAAGACTTTTATTGGATCAACATAATAGTTAAGACAAACATATCATTCAAATGAGAGGGACCATATGTCTGTCAAGACAGGCACCGATGGGGCTCTGACCAATGATTCAATGTTGTTATTAAGTGCTGTCGAGTCTGTTCTCACCCATAGCGAACCTGTATAGGGCTTCCCAGGTGTGACTGGTGAACTTGAACCTCCTACCTTGTGGTTCAAACTGACTTTGCAGTCCAGTGCATTAACCCACAACACCATACTAGGACTCCTAAATCTTTACAGGAGCAGAAAGCCTCATCTTTCTCCTGCAGAATGGCTGATAGTTTCAATCTGCTAACCTTGAAGTTAGCAGCCCAATTTGTAATCACTACACTACCAGAGTTCCTTTAAATAGTGACCTTTTTATCCCCAATATTCAATCAATCAATCTTTCTATATCATTGTCTACATTGGTTGTAAGCAATATAACTATCACTGATATTGAAACATCAGAAAGGGTGATCCACATAGGATAGGCTGAACTCAATGCAAATATCATTAGCACTTAAAATGTCAAATAGAGAATAGGTGGCTAAGTATGCAGCTTCCTCCTGTTCTTTGTTTCCTGTAGAATGGTCTAAGATGATAAGGATTTTGGAAAGTTGTCTTGTTCTAGTTTTCCATTTCATCAATGTTAAGGAAAGATAGGTCAGGCTGGTTACCCTTCAGGCCCCCAAGTGGAGATCATAAGCCTCACAGAGTGTCCTGATGGCATCATGATATTTAAGTAGAGATCATAAAGCTCCCAGGATGTACAGATGATATCGTGAGAAGCTACTTTGACAAACTAACTCTACTCCTTATTCATTAACCCTTGAAGTTCCACTTCCACAAATGTAATCAGTGTCACTGAGTTATACATGTAGAAACTTTTGAATTGGTGAAAAACACAGTATCTGCAAAGCACACAAAAGGAGGTATGCCTCGATGTGCCAGGCATTGCTCTACTCTTTAGCAAACAAAAACTTAGAGCACACTCACTCTGTGCCAGACCATATTTGAGGTGCTTTATAGATTTTTGCTGTTAAGTGCTGTCCAGTCAGTTCTGACTCACAGCGACCCTGTATAGGGTTTCCAAGGAGCAGCTGGGGAACTTGAACCACCAACCTTGCAGTTCAAACCAACCTTGCAATCCAATGTGTTAACCCACAATGCCACACCAGGACTATTAACCATTTAATTTTCACAACAACCCTTTAGACAAGTGCTATATTATTTCTATTATAAAGATGGCCCAATTGAGACATGAAGAGACTATAAAACTTGTCCAAAATCATATGCCTAGTAAATAGTATATCTGGGAAGTAAACCCAGGCAGTTTGGTTCTTGAGTTCATTCCTTCAACCACAGTGCCACCATGTCTTCCTCCAGCACATCTTTTAATCTATATGTGAGGCAAAGTCCACTGTCAGTGAGTTGATTCTAACACATAGTGACACTACACATAAGATTTCCAAAACTGTAAATCTTTACAGAATGTGACTGCCTCATCTTTCTCCCATGGAGCAGATGGTGAGTTTGAACCTCTAACCTTTTAATTAGCAGCCAAGAGCTTAATGACTGCATTACCAGGGTTCCTTATATAAGAAGCCAGTAATATAATTACTTCTATTTCACAGTGGGAAAATGAAGCAGAAAATATATTGGTAATTCTCCCCAGGTTGCACAGCCTGTTTATAGAAGAGTCAGGATTCAAACTCACAGAGTCTGACCCCAAAGCCCGTGTTTTGAACCACTATGGTATAATGTAGAATTAGGCAAGAGGTGTGATGTCTTAAAGAAGCGAAGAGGCATAAGAGACAAGACATTTATCCATTGCATGCATTACGGTATGCAAAGCCAGCCACTCTAGAGAATATTTATGAGCCTTGCTGGGGAGAAGGAACTTAGGTGGTACAAGTAATTTGTGATGGGCTACTAAACAAAAAGTTGGCAATTTGAATCCAGCCAGCAGCTCCACAGAAGAAAAATACAGTGATCTTCTTCCCTAATAATTACAGCCAAGAAAACCCTCTGAGACAGACAGTTCTCCTCTGTAGCACATGAGGTTACCAGGAGTAGAGAAAGGGCAGCAGCTAATAACAATCTGGGAACCAGACAGTTCTCAGCAGAAGGAAGAGAGAACCAACAGAGTTGCAGTAGAAAACTAGGAGTAGGACCAGTGTTTGAAGTAACCCTCAATAATGCAAAAGTGCCTGGGACTTTGATGGGAACAGCTACTCTAAGACGGCACAAATAAAAGAAGACAGAAGCAGCTAGACTTATTTAGAGCTCTTATAGCACTAATAAATCCTTGTCCTAGAAAACCAGTGTTGTGTCAACTTAGGTTATTTTAGAAATGCCTTCAATGAGTAATGATGCAATGTCATGCTTTCAACTTTCATTAAGAATTCAGATTAGATGGCCATTTAAGGAAAATTTTGTAGGTCTTCAAAAAATCTGCAACTAAATCTATTGTTCTTACCTTTTATATAATGAGCACAAAATTCTTCTTGACACTTAAAGTCAGAAAAATATCTGTCTCTCTAGGAGAACATCCATGCTTTGTTTAATCAAATAAATGAGCCACATAGCACACCATGTTTCTCTTCTTGCATTGGCCTCTATGAATCATAATGAAATTTAGTCCTTAATTGTTGCAATTTCACCCTCGGTTCTTAATATAGCTATATTATGCCTACTTATTAGTAGAGCTTTCCCTTTATGTCTCAAATCATCCTTTTTTAAAACATTTAAATTATACAGTAGAGCACACATACAAAAGGACACACAAAATAAAAATTATAGCACAATGCTTATCTCATACAACAACCACCCAGACCAATAAGTGGACATTGCCAACTTCACAAAACCCCTTTCATCCTTCTCTCAAACAACACACTTCCCCTCTCCCTCATTCTTCTATGATGTCATTCACTCCCTTGCTTGTCTTCATATTTTCACCACCTAAATAAGCATACATTCCTCAACATTATGGTTTAGTTTTGCATTTTTCCTTTTAGCTTTACATAAATGGAACAGAGCTATATGTAGTTCAATGCGACTGGCTAATTTTCAATATTATACTGAGCATATGCACAATCCATGTTACTATTTATACAAGGGGGATTAAAAAAAAACTCATGGGAAAACCCCTTTATTTTAATTCTCATTTTCCATAGACATTTTGTAGATCCTCTCCTAGTATTTGAAGAAGTCTTCATGTTAAAACAAGTCCATAAGAGCCAAAATACGATCTTGAGTACCTCCTACCTGAATTTAGAGACCATCTCAAGAATGCATTTAACAATAATGACCAAAGATCAGAAGAGTTGTAGGAAGATATCAAGAACACCATACTTGAAGAAAGCAAAAGGTTATTTGAAAGACAGGAAAGAAGAGATTGAAATTTGCTCTTAAACATAGAGAAGCTACAGTGATGGAAAGAAATGATGAAGTAAAAGCTAAACAGCAAATATCAAAAAGTAGCTCAAGAAGACAAAGTAAAGTATTATACACTGAAATGTGCAAAGACCTGGAGTAAGAAAACAAAAAGAGAAGAATATGCTCAGCATTGTTCAAAATGAAAGAAGGGGGTGGGGGGAGTCAAGCCTCGACTTGGGACATTGAAGGATTCTATGGGCAAAATATTGAATGATGCAGAAAGTACCAAAAGAAGATGGAAGGAGTGCACAGACTCACTGTAGCAAAAATAATTGGTTGACATTCAACCATTTCAGGAGATAGCATATGATCAAAAACCAATGGTATTGAAGGAAGAAGTCTAAGTTGCACTAAAGACATTGGTAAAAACTGAATACCATTGAAATGTTGCAACAAACTGATGCAGCACCCGAGGCACTAACTAGTCTTTGAGAAAAAATGTGGAAGACAGCTACCTGGTCAACAATAGAAGAGTTCCATATCTGTGCCAATTCCATTCTGTAGATGACCCTACAGAATGATAAAATTGTCAAACTATATCATTACTATCACATACAAGTAAAATTTTGCTTAAGAAAATTTGAAAATTGTTGCATCAGCAAAGATTTGCCAGAAATTCAAGCTGTATTCAGAATAGAATGTGGAATGAGGGATATCATTGTTGTTATTAGATGCATCTTGACTGAAAGCAGGAAATACTAGAAAAATGTTTACTTCTGTTTTATTGACTATGTAAAGACAATCAACTGTGTGGATCATAACAAACTATGGATAACAACGATGGGAATTCCAGAACACTTTTTTGAACTCATGTGGAAACTGCACATAGGCTAAGAGGCAGTTGCTTGAACAGAACAAGAACATACTGATTGGTTTAACATAAGGAAAGTTGTGTGTCAGGGTTGTATAGTTTCATCACACTTATTCAATCTGTATGCTGAGCAAATAATCTGAGAAGCTGGACTAAATGAAGAAGAAAGCATCATCAGAATTAGAGGAAGATTCACAAACAACCTACAATATGCAGTTGAAACAACCTTGCTTGTTGACAGTGCAGATGACTTGAGGCAATTTCCAATGAAGGTCAAAGACCACAGCCTTCAGTATGGATTACAAATCCTCACAACTGGACCAATAAAATATGATAAACAAAGAAAGGATTGAAGTTGTTAACAAATTCCAATTTACTTGGAACTGCAATCAACATCCATGAAAGCAGTATCAAGAAATTAAATATGTTTTCATTAGGCTAATCTGCTGCTAAAGACTTCTTTAAAGTGTTAAACAGCAAAGATGTCAGTTTGAGGCCTAAGGTGAACCTGATCTAAACCATGGTATTTTCAATCACCTCATATGAATGTGAAAGCTGTATAACAAATAAGGAAGACCATAGAAGAATTATGTTATAAGGAGAGACTGGAAAAGGATATTATGCTTGGTAAAATAGATTGTTGTTGTTAGGTGCCATC
>NW_006408529.1:33775881-33777074 GCF_000296735.1 Chrysochloris asiatica | reverse complement strand
ATTATATGATTTTTTTTTAATGTTGAACCATCCTTGCATCCCTTTTATGAAACCCATTTAGTCATGATGTATTATTTTTTTGATATGCTGTTGGATTCTGTTCGCTGGGATTTTGTTGAGAATTTTTGCATCTATGTTCATGAGGGATATTGGTCTATAATTTTCTTATTTAGTGATGTCCTTCCCTGGATTTGGTATGAGAGTTATGCTTGCATCATAAAATGTATTAGGATATTTTCCATCCTCGTCTATCTTCTGGAATAATTTGAGTAGAATTATTCCTTGAATGTTTGGTAGAACTCACCAGTAAAGCCATCTGGGCTTTACTTTTGGTTGGGAGTTTTTTGATAACTTGGTAAATTTCTTCTTCTGTTATGAGTTTGTTCAGGTTTTCTACTTCACTCTGTGTAAGTTTAGGTAGGTCGTGTTTTTTCTAAAAATGTATCCATCTCGTCTAAGTTTTCAAATTTGTTTGAGTACAACTCTTCATAGTATTCTGTTATTATCCTTTTGATTTCGTTTGGTTCCATTGTGACACCACCCGTGTGGTTTCTGTTGCATGTTACTTATGTCTTCTACCTCTTTTCTTTCGTTAGGTTTGCCAATGGTTTGTCAATTATGTTAATCTTTTCAAAGAACCAGCTTCTTATCCCATTGATTCTTTCTATAGTTTTTCTGTTTTCCATCTCATTTATTTCTGCTCTTATTATTTCTTTTCTTTTGGTGACTGTAGGTTCCCTCTGCTGGTCTGTATCTAATTGTTGGAGATGCTGTGTTGGTGTGTTAATTTTGGTTCTTTCTTCTTTTTGGATGTGCGCATTTATCGCAATAAGTTTTCCTCTCAGCACCGCTTTCGCCCGTGTCCCAAAGATTTTGGTATGTTGTGTTTTCATTCTCGTTTGTTTCTGGGAACTTTATGCATTCACGTTTAATTTCTCTTTTACCCAGTCACTTTTCAGCAGGATGTTATTCAGTGTCCATGTATTCAATTTTATTTTCTTGGTCTTCTTATTGATTGCTAGTTTTATAGCATTGTGGTCTGAAAAGATGCTTTGTAGTATTTTGATGTTTGTAAATTTATGGAGGCTTGCTTTGTGACCTAACACATGGTCAATTCTAGAGAATGTTCCATGTGCACTGGAGAAGAATGTGTATTGTGCTGTTGTTGGGTTGAATGCTCTGTACACATCTAT
>NW_006408529.1:33767239-33775781 GCF_000296735.1 Chrysochloris asiatica | reverse complement strand
TTACCAAACATGGTAAAATAGATGGCCAGTGGAAAAGAGCAAGGCCCTCAATGGGATGGACACAGTGACTGCAATAATGGACTCAACCAGAGCACTGATTGTGAGGATGGTATAGGACTAGGCTGTGCTTTCTTCTGTTGGACATGGGCTTACTGAGTCGGAACCAACTTGACAGCACCTAACAACAGCAACAGTGATTACTTTACTTTCAGGTGAGTTATCAGGGAGCAGTGAAAGATTCCAAACATGAAGAGAGATAAGAAGGTGGAGCTTATAAGACAGACTTAGAAAATCTAATGTAATGTAATGATAGCTGCTTTTTTTTTTTTTTTCCTTAGAAAGTACCAGTGTAAACCACTTAATATATATTACCTCATTTATCCTTAAAACTCCCTATGAGGATTAGATTACTAACTCTATATACAAACAATTTTACAGACAAATGGAGCTGAAGGTTAAACAGGTTAACTCACTGAGGAAACAACTAGTAATCCATCCCTGTAAAATGGGAAGTTGTGTGGACAGTTCCACAACTTGTTGCAGCCATACAAACCATGGAGAGAGAAACTGCCCAGGCTGTCTGGAATGACCTGCTTGGATAATGCTGTCTAGTATGAAAGCTCTGTGTGTGGTTTCCCAGTCTCCCCTCTTCTGATCTGCTGACTCTGCTGAGGAGGTTCTTTCTCCATCTAAGTCTTCACTTTGATGCAGGAAGTCCTCATCAGGCCATTGGGAGTTTAGTGTTTTATCTGCTTCTTTGTAAAGGGCATGCTTTTGTGATATTTCACTACTCAATTCAGAAGGAACTAAACAAGCAAAAAGAATTGATCTATTCCTCTTGGGGGAATGTTTACTTCCAGGGCCCAGATTGGAGTTGAGAGAGAAATACAAAATTTAAGATCAATAATACTTTAATGCAATGTTTAAAACAACTTAAACAAGTGCAAAAAAAAAAAAGAAAAAAGAAAAAAAATATATATATATATCCATTTTAAATAAAGACAGGTTCCAAACACACACATGCTCAACTCCACTCACTCCGCTCTCACTGATTAATTCTGGCCCTGTCAGATACTATTTTAAATTTTGCCATTTGTTCATTTCAGATTTTTTCATGCATTAATTGACTTTAAAATATTGCACTACAGTATTATCTTGGTTACTGAATTTTTGGCGCTCCCTTAAATTTTGCATCAAAGTAAAATGTCTCACTTGCAGAACAGAGGTACACTGTATGATTTCAAATCAGGAAAAGTGTGAGACAGGGTTGTATTTTTTCACCATAGTTATTCAATCTATATGCTGAGCAAATAACCTGAGAAGCTGGATTATATGAAGAAAAACATTGCATCAGGATTGGAGGAAGACTCATTAACAACCTGTGATATACAGATGGTACAACATTCCGTGCTGAAAGCAAAGAGGACGTTAAATACTTACTGATGAAGATCAAAGACCACATACTTCAGTATGGGTTGCATCTCAGTGTAAAGAAAACAAAATTCCTCACAACTGGACCAATAAATAACATCATAATAAATGAAGAAAAGATTGAAGTTGTCAAAGACTTCATTTTTCTCAGCTCAACCATCAACACTCACGGAAGCAGCAGTCAAGAAATCAAATGACATATGCATTAAGCAAATTTACTGCACAAGACCTCTTTAAAGTGTTCAAGAGCAAAGATGGTCCATTTGAGGATTAAAGTGTGCTTGACCCAAGCCATGGTATTTTCAATAGTCTCATATGCATAAGAAAGTTGGACAATGAATAAGGACTACCGTAGAAGAACTGATGCATTTGTGCTATGGTGTTGGAGAATATTAAAGGTATCATGGACTGCCAAAACAACATACAAATTTGTGTTGGATGAAGTACAACCAGATGCTCCTTCAAAGTCAAGATTGTCACAGTGAGATAGGCTACTTGCAGAGCCTTTGTAGTATATAGAACCTTAGGTGGAATCCTGAGTCTTGTGCAGAACCTTCAGGACATTCCCTCTTGAAAGGACATATAGACCAACCTGGAATGGCTAGAGAAACAGAAGGTACTTCTTAAAAGAAAGACCAGCAGGAAAAAACAGAAACAGCAGTTTGATTGGCTAATACAAGTAAAAGCAAGCTATTATCCGGGAAGCCATCAAGGCAAGCAACCAAGTTCCTTCAGGACAAATGCCTCTCCAAGATGGAAACTCAAAGGGAACACATGAGCAGGCATGTAGGCTTGCTGGAAACCACATTGGTCTACTAGTGAGTGGAAGATGGGGAAAGGCAGCAATGAAGATATGGGCTGAGTTTGACCACATTTCATAGACTCCCATCGACCTTGAGATGAGAGAGAGAAGAGGAAGGTCTGGTTGGTCCGAAGTGTAATGAGACTTGGGTACTCCTGAGCCCATGGACAAGGTCCTAGCCACAGAAAGTTAGAGCTGAGAGTGAAGCATCCAACTGATATGAAGTGAGGGGAGATGCACAAGATGCCCAAACTTGCAGATAGTACCCATTTGACCTAGCTTCAAGGTCTTGATGATCAGAACTTGACTAGAAGAAGGTAAAAAAATTAAATAAAGGAAGCAAGTGTAAATTGCTGCAATTTAATGAACTTGAACTGTTCTCTATATACACCTTCCCTCCAATAAGAGGCTACCATGGTGCATACAAATTCATACCTGAAGCAGACACTACCCAAGTCTTTCTTCTCCCAGGACATGAGGAAGAAGAAGGAAAGAGAAGTCCTCTCCAAAGTGCACAAATGCTGTGCAAGTGTCTTTCTCTTTGTTGAAGACACTTTTGATACCATTTGTTGACTAATTTGGCACAAAGTAAATGCCTATCTTTGCCACTGTTGAATCAGAGCTGACATCTAATTTCATTTATTGAATTTCTATTGCTGGTTCTCTAACTCAGTGATTCTCAACCAAACAATAAACAAAATCTGTCCATCCAGCCTGTGCCCAAAATTGATTATATCAACGTCTCTCATGTCCATAACTCTTGAAGCTTCTTTGATGATTCTAATGTGCAGCCAAACTTGAGACTAGTTGCTTCAGTGAAGGGCTGATGTGTCCTGTGGTCCTTCCCAGAGGACAATGTCAGTTTGGGCTCATGGGTCAGAGGGATCTGGATTCAATGGCTAGCTTTCCCACTTAGTAGCTTTGTGATCTTGTACAAGAACTTATGTTTTTTTTCAAGTCTGCTGTGGACTTACTTGAATAAATGAAATTAAGGCATGGGATGTACCAGACAAAGTGCCCAGTGTGCATGTCTGTACTCAACACAGTGTCTGGTGTGCATGTGTGTGTATTAGTTATTGTCATTATTCGTTTTAAATACTTTCTTCAAACAATGATGGGAAGCTCAATAAATCAATACATAAAGTTTGAGCTTCTCTTTGGATAAATCCCTGAAAATACTATCCTGAGATATTTTAAATCCTAAACTAAAAAATACCCCCTGCAGTTTTCTGCTGTTGTTAAGTATCAAACAGTAGTTTAGCTTAATTATCAAATAATGTCTACCTTGAGCATTGTCTACCTTGTTCTTTGCTTCTATCAATATGATGGACTAGGCAGACCCTCTACAACAAAGATACAGAAGGCCAAATGAAATAGATATAGATGGTAGTCCTGGAACCCTGAGCTTCAGATGAAAAGATAGAGACGTGGACTGAATGCTTACTGGGAGAAGAAGCTGACGAGACCTTCAAAGAAAGGAGACAGACAGGAGAACTATGTTCACTGGTCAGACATGGCATGGTCATCTTGAATTTTTGTGAGGAGTTTTGGAGGAAGACAGTGGTTTGAAGGTTAATATGCTCACTGGTAACTAGTGATGAGAAAGGTGTGATTCTTTCTTGTTCCCCACACTCACCTGGTGCACCCACAGTGCAGCTCCTACTCTCTGGGAGGTTAGAGCAGCACAGTTGTGAACTGCACAGTTGTGAGACATCATTGTACATTGGGTGCTATATGAACCATCCCAGCACCTGGATTCAGATGAGTCCTGCTCCAGAACTGTGTAATCAGTCCAAGTAAGCCCTAGTCTTAGCCAGCCATCCCTGGCAACACTCGGCATCTGAAAGACCCTGATCCCTGGCAACACTCTGCATCTTTATTTTCTTTTCTCTTTTTGGTTACTGTAATCTTTTTCTTCTTTCTATCTTTATTTTTCTCCTTTACTGTTTTCGTTTTTCTGTTATTTGCTTGTTTGTTTTCTTTTGCTTTTTCTCTTGTGTGTGCATGTTTTCTTCTTGCTCCACTTAGGAAGGAACAGCAACAGTGCTCATGTAACCCAGCTACAACCACACACCTCACTTGAGCTGCACCAACAGCGAACAGAGAACTGTGAACATACTTCAATACTCTGGTCAGAGGCAGTTGATAAGTGCCTAAGAACACACCAACAAACAATCATTAATTAAATACAAATACAATGGCACCACAATGTCTTGGAGAAAACAGACTATTTCAGTTTACATGAAGAAGCAAGACAGAGTGGCTGAAACAAGTAAGCAAGATGCATAATCAGAAAATATTTCTGAGAAATAAATAAAGGGTATGGACACTACAGTGAAAGAATTCAAAAGAATGATATTTAGGTGCATTCAGTGAATTAAGAGAAAGATCAAGAAACTTAAAGAGTAAAATAGGGAGAATACCTAAAATAAGAAAAATTCAGGAAACACTACAAGAACAAATGAACAAAATAAATGAAAAATCAGAAATAATACAAAATCTACAAATAGAAATCCAGAAGATTAATACTAATATTGCAGAAATGGACACTACATTGAAAGGGCAAAGGAGTAGATCTAAATCAATGGAAGCCCAAATTTGTGAGTTTTTTGATAAATCTCTCAATACCGGTATGCTAGAAGAGCAATTAGAAAAAAGAAGGAAAAATACTGAAGAAAGCCTAAGACTTATGTGGAATGCCATGAGGAGGAATAACTTTTGGGTGATCAGGATTCCGGGACAGGAAGACACAAAGAAAAACACGGAAAAAAAAAAAAAAAATAGTCGAACAATTGTTGGAAGAAATCTAACTTAACATCATGAAATATGAGAAAATAAACATTCAAGAAGCTGAATGAACCCCAATAGAAAATCACCAAGATATATTATAATCAAACTCTCCAAAACCAAAGACAAGGAATGAATACAGAGAGCAGCTTGGGAAAAACAAAAAGTTACCTACAAAGGAGAACCAACAAGTTTTCTGAGCAGAAACCATGCAGATAAGAAGGCAATGGGAAGATATATACAAAATTTTGAAAGAAAAAAAATTGCCAATCAAGGATTATATGTCCAGCAAAACTGTCCCTAAATATAACCGTAAAATAAGGACATTTGCAGATAAAGAGAAAGGAATTTGAAATCAGACCAAATTTACAAAAAAATATATTAAAGGGAGTTCTTTGGACTGAGAACCAACAACAGTTGACAACAACCTGACATTAATATACAAAACAACACCACACAGAACTCAATCCAGACATAGAAGAGCACTGGATTGTGAACCAGAAGGTCTGTGGTTCAAGCCCACCAGTCACTCTTCAGGAGAAAGATGAGGCTTTCTGCTCCTGCAAAAGACTTAAAGCCTCAAAAATCCTATATAGGGTCACTATGAGTTGAAAATAACTCTACAGCACTTAAGGATAAAGTAAAACAAAACAAAACAAAAACTTCCAAGACTGATGATAGGGACCAAAGATATCAATTTATGGACCACTTCAAAGCAAAAAGAGAGAATAGTGTATTTACAGAAATTTCAAATGGAGAAGTCAAAGATTTCAAGATAAAACAAACTGTTTTAAACTGGGGAAGAAATTAAAAATTACAAGATAATTTCAAAGAAAATTAATTTATGTTCATTTCAAAACAAGAAAGAGGAAAACTATACAGATTTAGTAAACATTAAAACAACAGCAAAGAAACAAAGTATCACACACACACACACACAAAAAAAAAACCCACAGCAAAATGATAGCAATCAATTCATCCCTAAAGATAATTACACTGAATGTGAATGGATTAAATTCACCAGTCAAGAACAGAGAGCAATAGAATAGATAAGAAAACAGGATTCCTTAATATGTTCTTTAGAAGAGACACACCTTACACATAAAGGCCAAAATAGACTAGAAATCAAAGAATCGAAAAAAATATATCAACCTAGTGACAATCAAAAACAAGCAGGAATAGCAATATTAATTTCTGATATGATAGATTTTAAGACAAAAACCAGCATGAGAGACCAAGAAAAGCATTATATGCTGACCAAAAGTAAATTGAACTCCCAGTGAAAGAGTCTCAAAATACATAAGTTAAATTCTAATAAAATTGAAGAAAGATATAAACCACTCTACAATAATATAGGAGATTTACACCACAGTCAATGAAAGACAGAATAACTAAAAAGAAATTCAACAAGATACAGAAGAACTAAACAACGCAGTTAACCAACTTGACCTTCCTTATAGATATATACAGAGCACTCAATACAACAACAGCAATATATACATTCTTTTCCAGTGCACATGGAGCATTCTCCATAATAAATGATGTGCTAGGTTGCAAAGCAAATCTCAATAACTGTAAAAACATTAAAACGTTACAAAGTATCTTCTCAGATCAAGCACTATAAAATTAGAAATCAACAATAAGATCAAGGAAAGAAAAAATCAAATGCATGAACACTGAACTACATACAACCCGCTTAAAAGTCACCACTCATCTGTCAGTTTGTTGTACTGTAGTAATTTGCATGTTACTTTGATGCTGGAAACTGTGCCACTGGTTTGTTTCTGTTTTATGTTTTTATTGTGAGGTTTACATGGGAGAACATGTTTTACATTTATCCTACAATATTTTGTTTCATTGCAATTATTACAATCCCCTCCATGCATTATCAAATAACCAAAGGGTACACACCACAGGCCTGCCCCTCCCAGCCTTCTTCAGCACACAGTCCCTCTCCCTCCCTGAGTTCAGTGTCCCCAGCCACTCCATCTGTCCACATCATCTTCTCTTGTCTCCATCCCTAGCGTCACTGCCTCTCTGGGTAGGGTCTCACTCTCAGCTCTTCTCACTTGACGGTCCCAGGAACCTCCATTCCTGGGATGCAAAATCAATCAGTCTCCTCCTTTTGTAAAAAACATCTACCTCTGTATTTCCTACCCTCACAGTCAGTCCTGATGGCAATTAGTCACTATTTATTGTACCACAAGAGTCTTATCCCCATTTCCTTTCGACACCCCAGTCCCAAAAGATTGGAAATCATTCAGTGGTGATTCTACCTTTCCGTGCCCCATCTGGAAGCAGGCTCCCTCTTGAAAGTTTGTATGCCAGTCACTTCTTGCCTTTATAGGCCCACCCATTTTGAGTAGCCAATGTCTAAGTTGCCCATCCCTGTCAACCCTGTGTACCGAAGGAGTGGGAGAGATCCTCACTATAAAGATTTGTTCCCTGTTTTGAGCTACTACATCCATAAGTATAGGTAAAGTTTATCAAATTGTAGCAGGTTACACTTTTGCTCCCCACCCCCCTTCTTTCTTCTTCTAGTCGAGTTCTGATCATCCAGCCATTGAAGCCAGGTGAAATGGGTACTATCCACAAGTATGGATGTTCTTGTGCATCTCCCCTCACTTCATTATCAGCTGGACGCTTCACTCTCCATTCTAGTCCTGTGACCATGTCACTGCCTCTGGGCCCAGGAGTTCCCCGGGTCTTGCCGTACTGCTGGCCATCCAGGTCTCCACCCGGGTTCACAGGGGTCTATTGAATATGGTCGGACTTAGCTCGCAACTTCATTGCTGTTTTTTCCCCCTCTTCCCTTTATAGGTGACCAACATGGTCACCAGCCAGATCACCTTCCTGCTCATGTATTCCACTTGACTGTTAGTCTTGGAAGGAAGTTTGCTCTTAGGGGTCCCGACCACGTGCCTTGATGGCTCCCAGGTGAATAGCTTACTTGTTCTTGTAGTAATCAATCAGACTGCCATTATTGTTTCTGATTTTTCATGTTGGTCTTTCTTCTGTTCTTCTAGCCACTCCAGGCTGGTTTACTCATCCTTTCCAGTGGAAATTTCCTACCTCAGATGATTCTGGATGGGGTTCTGGATTCCACCTAAGGTCTTTGCCAGTGAAAGGCTCCACGGGAAACCTCTTTCACTGGGCAACTTCTAGCCCCCATTTAATGTATTCCAATCAGTTGTTGGCTGAAGCCAGACTTACAAGTTTTCTGTAGTGACGTTTCTGACTATTACTTTCTACCCCCCTCTCAAGTGTTTATTTTACAATGATATAGGCAAGGGAAACCAAGATTCAAAAGACAGCCAAGCATTTTAACATTGTTCCCCTCTTTTACTCCTTCAAACCATGCCTCAATCCCTATATCCCTGAGCCCTGTTGTTCCAAGGTTGTACATACATCATCATTTAACTCTGTCCCACTTAGTAAATGTGAACCTGCCCAACTGTTCTCCCATCAACCTTCTTCTATCATTCCCCTACCCCTTCTTATGTATTGTTTCCCACCCCACCC
>NW_006408529.1:33752783-33763954 GCF_000296735.1 Chrysochloris asiatica | reverse complement strand
GTCTGAAAAGATGCTTTGTAGTATTTTGATGTTTGTAAATTTATGGAGGCTTGCTTTGTGACCTAACACATGGTCAATTCTAGAGAATGTTCCATGTGCACTGGAGAAGAATGTGTATTGTGCTGTTGTTGGGTTGAATGCTCTGTACACATCTATGAGGTCAAGTTGGTTAATTGTGTTGTTTAGTTCCTCTGTAACTTTGTTGAGTTTCTTTATGGTTGTTCTGTCCCTTTTCAAAATCTACAATTTTATAATTGTAGATTTATCCATGTCTTTCTTCAATTCTAGTAAGGTTTGCTTCATATATCTTGGTGCTTTTTCATTGGGAGTGTTGGTTTTTATTATAGTTATGTCGTCTTTGACCCTTTGATCATGAGATAGTGTACTTCTCTATGTCTTATGCTGGTTTTTGTCTTAAAGTTTACTTTATCAAAGATTAGTACTGACACTCCTGCTTGTTTATTGTTGCAGTTAACTTGGTATATTTTTTTCCATCCTTTAAGTTTTAGTCTGTTTTTGTCTTTGTGTGTAAGGTGTGCCTCTTGCAGGCAGCATATTGAAGAGTCTTGTTTTCTTATCCATTCTGCCCCTCTCTGTCTCTTCACTGGTGCATTCAATCCATTGACATTCAATGTAATTATTGAGAGGTATGAATCGATTGCTGCCATTACGTTAACTTTTTGGTAGTGCTGTTCGTTCCTTTGTTCTGCATGACTTCTTGTTCTGAGTTTGCGTTTTTTGTGCTATTTCTTGTCGGTTTCTTCTTAGTTTTCATGTTTGCTTGTTCTGCTTGGAAGTTCATTTTCATGGTAAATTGTGAAGTATTAACTTTTCTCTCCATTTAAGACAAATCTATTGTATCCTATAATCTCCCTGACATCCTCACCACCTGGATCTCTGTTTCTACATTTTTCCCTTCCGTGACATTGATGTTATTTTGATCTTCGGTTGACCTCCCAGCTCCTTTGAATTCATTGTTGTAGTTTTGTTCTGTTCTGTACTCTGCTATCTGTCGTCTGAGTTCCAGGTGGTGTTGCCATGCCTGTCAATCTGCGGTTGCTTCAGTACTTGTTGGTTTTCAGTCCAAAGAGCTCCCTTTAGGATGTTTTGAAGTGCTGGATTGGCTTTGACAAAATCTCTTAGCTTCTGTTTATTCCGGAATGTTTTGATGGCACTATTGTATTTGATTGACAGTTTTGCTGGATAGATGATTCTTGGTTGGCAATTTTTTTTCTTTTAGGGTGTTGTATATGTCTCCCCATTGCCTTCTTGTCTGCATGGTTTCTGCTGAGAAGTCAGAGCTTAATCTTATTTGCTTGCCTTTGTAAGTAACACTTCTCTTTTCCCTGGCCGCTTTTAGGATTCTCTCCTTTTCTTTGATTTTGGAGAGCTTGATTATGATATGTCTTGGTGATTTTCTTTTGGGGTAATTTTGGCTTCTTGGGTAATTTTGGCTTCCTGAATGTTTATCTTCTCATCTTCCAGATGTTAGGGAAATTTTCTTCCAGAAGCTCTTCATCTGTCTCCTCTATGGACTTCTCTGATTCTTCCTGTTCCAGAATGCCAATAATTTTTAAGTTGCTCCTCTTCATGGTATCCAGCATGAATCTCAGACTCTCTTCAGATTTTTTCATCCTTTTTTCAGCTTGCTCTTCTGTATTTGCAGTATTGAGACATTTGTCTTCCAGCTTGCTGGTTCTGGCTTCCATCTCTTCAGTTCTTCTCCTTTCCACTTTCAGTGTATTGTCCATTTCTGACATTTTATTATTAATCATCTGGACCTCTTCTTACAGATTTTGAATTATTTCCAATGCTGTTTCGATCTTGTTTGATTGTTCTTTTAATACTTTCCTGACTTCTTCCTTGTTTTTCTCCACCCCTTTTCAGAGCATTTGAATTTGTTTCCATATCATTCTTCTGAATTCCTTCTCAGGCAAATCCAAAACCTACTCTTCCTCTTCTGGAGAGTCTTTGTCTGTCTCTAGCTCATTTGTCTCAGTTTCTCTTTTCCAGTTTTGGACATGTTTTGAGATCTTTTGTTGTGTGTTTTTGGTCATTTCCAATAGTTACATGAGTTTTTAATGCTTAAATGGATGTTTGTTGCTGTGTTATTAAGCTTACTGGGTGTCTCCTGCTGGATATGATTAGGAGATAGGCTTCTCTTTTTGCATTTAGTGCTTAGCAGCTGTTATTGGCTCTTGACTCAATGGTGGAATATTATGGAGTATGCTTGTAGCTTGGCTATATGGCCACGATTGCTGTCTCCTCCTGGGTAATGTAGGGAGAAAAAGCTTCCACCTCCAGGAAAGATGAGTGATCAAAAGGACCAAAATCAGCAACAATATAAAAGCAGAGACAAAAACCTCTACTTTGAAACAAAAATAAAACAATAGCCAACTGGCCAGGCCCCTTGCTACACAGGCAGTGTGTGTGCACCGTAAAAGCCTCCATAAGTGGCTAGTGGAGTCCACCCGCTCAGGCCCTCATCTAGTCACCACCATAGAGGTGTGTAGATAGTTATTGAGAAGTTAATGGGAGAAAGATTGTCTACTATTTTTGTTTCTGAAGGTCAGGTGTGCATAGCATAATTTTTGAGACAGTTGCATTCTTTTATGTTGGTGTTTTACAGATTGTTCATATGGTTTGTCTGTCAGGCATGACAGGCCTGCTTTTTTTCTTGCTGTATATGCCAGAGTAAAGGGTGTCACACAAATTAACTTTAGGGCTGCAACCCAGATGCTGACATCATAAGCACCTACCAAAGAATATGCCCTTGGGACTGTACCAGAATATAATTATGAATAAAAGCAGATTATTGTCAGATACAATGCCAGAATATGATCTCATCAGTTTGCAAGGCACTCAAAATATAACTAAGGAAAAGCAACCTCCTCAAAGTAGAATTGTCCATAATTTGCTGATAGGGCATGACTCAAAATGAGGATAAAGAGCTGATAACATCCATTAATAATTAGAACATGGAATGTAAGAAATACAAATCTAGGAAAACTGGAAATTGTCAAAAATGAAATGGAATGCTGAAAGATCTGTATTCTAGGCATTAGTGATCTGAAATGGACAGGTATTAGCCATTTTGACTCTGACAATCATATGGTTAACTATGCCAGGAAAGACAAATTCAAGACCAATGGCATTGCAATCATTGTCAAAAATGAACATTTTAAGATCTATCTGAAAGTACAATACTTTCTGCATAGGATGATATCCATATGCTTATAAAGAAAACCAGTTTATACCACTATTCAAATGTATGCACCAACCACTAAACCCAGTGATGATGAAACTGAAGAATTCTACTAATTTCTTCAGCCTGAAATTGTTCAAATATACAATCAAGATGCATTGATAAATATTGGTGATTGGAATGTGAAGGTTGGAAACAGAAAGGGAGGATCAGAAGTTGGAGGATACAGCCTTGGTGATAGAAATGATGGTAGAGATCACATGAATTTTGCAAGATCTATGACTTATTCTGGTGGAGAAAGATGAGGTTTTAAGTATTTAAAATACTTACTGATGAAGGTCAAGTGTGGATTGCACCTCAATATAAAGGAAACTAAAATCCTCACAACTGGACCAATAAATAACACCATGATAAATAGAGAAAAGAATAAAGTTGTCAAAGACTTCATTTTGCTTGGATCCATAATCAACATTCATGGAAGCATCTGTCAAGAAATCAAATGACGTATTGCATATGGTAAATCTGCAGCACAAAACCTCTTTTAAGTGTTCAACAGAAAAGTTGTCACTTTGAGGACTAAAGAGCACCTGAACCAATCCACAGTATTTGCAATCTCCTCTATGCATATAAAAATTGGACAATGAATAAGAAAGATCATAAAATAATCACATTTAAATTATGGTAATGAAGAAGAATATTGAAAGTACTCTGGACTGCCAAAAGAACCAATGAATCCTCAGTGTGCTGGTTGATAGGGATGAGAAACTTTGACATTGCTATAAAAAATGGGGTGGAGACTACAAAGACACCACGTGGCTGGTTTACAAGCTTTCATAAGTGTGCTTATTTGCAGGATGAGGGAGCTATGGTAGAATCCCCACTGAATCGTTTCCCTGTTTCCCAGATGGATCTGGTGAAAGGTGATGGGGTATGATGGTGACAGGATTTTATGACTCAATTGTGAATAATTGTTAGCAGGCTTAATTGCCATTGTCACAACTGTAATTGTAGAGAATGTGTAACTGAAAGGAGTAAGTAAGTAATCCCAGGACCACCGAGAAGGAATAGGATGAATGGAGCATGAGATCTCTACCTAGAAAAGAACCGAGAGCAAAGCTGTTGGCTGTGTGCCTGCACACTGTGGAAGTTGGCTGACAGAATGTGCCCCTTGAACATTTAAATGAATATGTTTTGTAAGTGCAAGTCAAATATTTTTGCCTTGTTCATTACAAAATATAAGATGTAAATGGGGAACCACAGGGAGGAAGTGGGATAAATGTTGTTGCAGAGAGGGGATTGTAATCATTGAAATGAAACAAGGTGTATGGCTTGCTGAATAGAGAGCTGATGATCTTGTCTGTAAGCCTCCACCCAATTCACAATAAAAAGTTTTTTTAAAAAAAGAGTTGTTCCCTTTGGAAATGAAGAGATGGCCTATTTTTCTAGTCAAGAACAGCTGTACTCGAGTGGCAGGGAGATGGTGTTTACTCTGTGAAAGTAGGCACCATCATGGTAGGCCCAGCTATGGCACTGTGGTCCAGCTATGATGCTGAAGCTCACCGGGGAGCAGGGTATCACCCTCTGCAAGAGCACCAACATTGTGGCCGAGTTCTTCTCATTTGGCATTAACAGCATTCTGTATCAATGTGGCATATATCCATCTGAAACCTTTTTACTCAAGTGCAAAATATGGACTCATTTTGCTTGTGACTTACTGATCCTGAGCTCATCAAATACCTAAATAATGTGGTGGAACAGCTAAAAGATTGGTTATACAAATGTTCAGTTCAGTAGTCATCTCAAATATTGAAAGTGGTGAGGTCCTTGAAAGATGATAGTTTGATATTGAGTGTAACAAGACTGCAAAAGATGACAGCACACCCAGGGGAAAGTCTCAGAAAGCTGTTCAAGATGAAATCTGTTCAGTGTTCAGACAGATCACAGCCACAGTAACATTTCTACCACTGTTGGAAGTTTCTTGTTCATTTGATCTCCTGATTTATATGGATAAAGACTTGCTTGTGCCAGAAAAATGGGAAGAATCAGGACAGCAGTTCATTACCAATTCTGAGGAAGTCCATCTTCGTTAATTCACTACCACAGTCCACAAAGTAAATAGCACGGTGGCCTACAAAGTTCCCATCAACAGCTGACAGATGAAATGAGAAAAATAACGTGATTTGCAATTCTCAAATGTGTTTTCCTGAAACTAAGTCAACTATAAGTTGATATGTTCTATTTCATTGGTTAATTTGTAAGATGGGGGAAACAACATTATATTTCACTAAACTGTGTATAATTCTTTTTTTTGAAATTGCTTGTCATTCCATGGAGTTGACATCATTAAGTAGAGAAGATTATGGTGTTATTCCCTTACTAATGTATGTGGCTAAGTAGATTAGCACAGAAGATTATTGTTCAAAAGGGAACTAACAGATTTCATCACCACTGTATTCCATCAGCATTGTCAGTTCTTTTGAAGGTTATAAATGTAGTTGGAATTTTTTTTTTCTTATAAAGTTAATACCTTCCTTAATCAGACATTTTGAGTCAGAGTTTAGGTAGAGTAGTATTGTAAATTACAGCAAAACAAGAGTGAATATCAGAATCTGTTTAGATCCTGAAAATAACTAATATAATCCTTAAGTAATGAAATATAGAGCTACTTCCACCATTTATTTAGATGTATAGTTCCCATGTTTAAAAACTTTCCAATTACTTGATGTTAATTTATATAACTTGTACTTGAAGCTATGGATTCTACTGTTTATTTTCTGTGATCGAAAAGTTTTTAAAAAGTCTTTATGTTTGATAAAATCAAGCTTTAAATGATAGAGGTGAAATAAAGTTCAATTTGTATGTTAAAAAAAAAAAAAGAAGAAAGAACAGCTGTACTCTATTTGTTTCTTGGACAGTGTTGATCATTTCAATAATAAGCTAAACGCAACTGGTCAAAACTCCCTGCCCAGTTGAGGAACCTCTGCCAGCCTCAGGTTGACTCAGAGAGTGTGAGGCAGAAGGTGCAAATGGGGATCAGTATGACTGAAGGGGCAGTGTCCCAGAACCCATCTATGCCACAAAATTGGTTTGATTTCCCTCTGCCTTGGAGATGCCAGGTTGGGCCCAGCTTACATCTATGTGACTTACATTCTTTCATTTCATTTCTTCCAATCAACTGAATCTCTTTTTCCAAATTTTATTTTTTCATGAAGAAATACTCTTTGTATCAAGTTCATAGCTGAATAAACTATCAAATGCTGACAGTGTTTTGTTTTCCCCTCATCTGAGCAAGATACTATTTCCAAATTTGCTTGGGAAGAAAATTGCCATTTCATATCATAGTAGTGCTTAGAGTTTATGTCTTGATTGTCCTTTATTGTTGTTAATTGCTGTCTAATCCAGTCTGTCTCATGACAACCGCATTTGTATCAGAGTAGAGCTGCTCAATAGGGTCTTCAGGATGTCAGTAAGATTTTCAGAAGTCAATCATCAAGTTTTCCTCTGGGTGAGTTCAAATGGCCAACATTTAGGTTAGCAGTTCAATGCAGACTGTTTGTGGCACCTAGTTCTCTAAGGAAGTTATGTTGTTTTCATTTATTTATTTATTTTCATTGTAAAAATATGTGTAACACTATTTGTCAATTCACCATTTTTTCAGGTATACAATTTTGTTGTTGTTAAGTGCCATCCAACCGGCTCTGACACACAGCAACCTTGTATATAGGATTTCCAAGGAGCAGCTGGTGAGTTTAAACTACCGACCTTGTAATTCAAACCGACCTTGAAGTCAAATGCTTATCCTACGGCACCACACCAAACTCCACACAATTAATTGGTGATATCAATTAATTAATCATGTGCAACTATCAGGTATAATCATTGCCAAATTTCACTGCTTTAGGAAAGCTATTTCACATAGATTTGTGTAGTTGGGGTTCCTTGTTGCAAGTAACAGAAACCAAGTTGTGCTGGCTTTCACCATAGAGAGAACCTTACAATAATGACGAAGCATCACCTCGTGGAAGCAAGAACAGGAATGTGGCCAGCCCTCAGGAAGACCCTGTGCATGGACCTGTCTCCGTTCAGCAGCTCTGCTTGTCTGCTGCTGTCTCTCTGACACACTGGTGCCACTCAGAAGACCTGTTCAGAGTGATGAGTGTCTTTCAGTAAAAATTCTCAGGAAAGATAACTTGATCAGTCAGATAATCAAATACCACAAGTTGTGTGACTTTATAAGAACAGACATGTACTGTGTCACAGTTCTTGAGGCTAATAGTTCGAATTCAGGTTGTCAGCAAGGCCATGTTCTCTCTGAACACTCTAGGGGAAAATCCTTTCTTGAGAGAGCTCAGCCGCCAGTAGCAACAGGCGTGCCATGACATGTAGCTGCATCTTCTTACGGCTGTCTTTCCTCTGTCAGTGTCTCTTATCTTTTTCCCTCTCCTATAGGACACCATTTGGGAGTCCTTGTGTGACGCTGTAGGCTAATGCTCTGGACTGCAAAGTCAGTTTGAACCACAAGGTTAGCAGTTCAAGTTCACCAGCTGCTCCTTGGAACCCCTATACAGGGCCGCTCTGGGTCAGAACTGACTCTACAGCACTTAACAACAACAACATAGGACACCATTCAGATTAGATTAGGACTCATCATACTCCCATATGTTCTCAAGTAAACTGATAACATCTTCAAAGACCCTATTTCCAAACAAGGTCACCTTAATAGATACCCTGAGTTAAAACTTGAGCATCAATTTGGGAAGGGAGGCACAATTAAATACATAATGGTCAATTTCCATCAGCGATGGCCAACAGATAGTCCAATGGCTTTCGACTCAACCAAGGTTTCTGGATCTGGTTGATGATTAGAATGAGCCACTTGTAAGAATTGTTTATATATACATATTTTTGTTTGTTTGTTTTTAAATATAGAGGTTTTATATATTGTTTTAAATAGTCCCAGGTTCCACTGTAGAATAGTTAAGGATAGGCCTGGGACACTGCATTAAACTTTCCTCAGAAGGTTCTGAAGATAAATTAGATTTCTGTGCCACTGAAACACAAATCTTAGGTCTCCCTTATTTTTGTTGAGGTCTAATGAGACACTGCTTTTTAAACCATCAGCTATTTGTGTTACCTTAGAACTAGAGTGAGCAAGTTATTTCAAAGCAAAGACTAACGAACGGGATAGAGAACTTCCTTTCCTACAAAACACTTTCTGCAGAACCATTCTAGTGGAAATCTAAGAAGTCAGCTCAGAGCTGGATCTAACAACACTATTCTTGATAGACTTCAGGGTCAGGGCTCCTAGACAAGATTTCAGCAACAGTTCTTAGAAGGCTAAATCTGGCTCAGTGTTACCATTAGGTTGAAGAGGTGTTATGGGTCTGTGCCAGAGTCCAGAGCAGGTTTGGAATCTAGACATTTACACTGGGAAAATGCTATCTTCAAGCATCTAGTTGTATTTTATGTCCCTATGCTTTTATTTTTACATACTAGTAAATTACTACCCCCTCTCTTATAAAGTTTCTGTTTGTTCCTCAAGACTCAGTTCATGTCTCCATTTATAGGAAGATCTCTCTATCCCATTTGACCACTCATCTCTCAGTTTTTCAGACTATGGTAGCTTGCAAGTTGCTATGATTCTGGAAGCTATGACTTATAAAAACCAGCAGGATCACCTACAGTGGATAGGTTTCATCTGAGCTTACATACAAAGACAGACTAGGAAGAAAGAGAGACAGACTACTTCTGACTATTTAATCACTGAAATCCTTACAAATAACAGTGGAATGTTATCAGCACCAGAATATTCAATATTGAAACACAGTGAAGAACACCAGAATACTGACAGATGTCATGCCAGAAGATGAGTCCCTCAGGTTGGAAGGTACACAAATATGACTGGGGAAGAGCTGCCTCCTCAGAGTAAAGTTGGCTGTAATGATGTGAATGGAGTAAAGCCTTTGGGGCCTTCATTTGTTTGATAGAGCACAAGTGAAAACGAAGACAAACAGCTGTAAATATCCATTAATAATCAGATCATGGAATGTATGGAATGAATCTAGGAAAACTGGAAACTGTCAGAATTAAAATGAAACACATAAACATTGATATCTTAGGCATTAGGGAACTGAAATGGACTGGTATTGGCTATTTTGAATCTGAAAAATCACTTGGTTAACTATGGTGGGAATGACAAATTGAAGAGGAATGGCATAACATTCATCATCAAAAAGAACATACCAAGATCTATTTTGAAGTGCAACACTGTCTGTGATAGGATTATATCCATACATCAGCAAAGACTGGTTAATGGTTAATGGTAAAATGGTTAATATTATTATGATTCAAATTTACACACCAACCACTAAAGTCAGTGATGATGAAATTGAAGAATTCTAACAACTTATTCAGTTTGAAATTGATGATGCAATCAAGATGTATTGATAATTACTGACAATTGGAATGCAAAGGTTGGAAACAAAGAGAAAGGATCAGTAATTGGAAACTATGACCCCATGATAGAAATGATGGAGGAGATCACATGATAAAATTTGGGAAGACGAATGATTCATTCATTGCAAGCTTCTTTTTTTAAACAACATAAAAGACAACTATACAAATGGACCTCACCAGATGGAATATACAGAAATCAAATAGACTACTTCTGTGGAAAGAGACAGTGGAAAAGCTCCATATCATCAGCCAAAATAAGGCCAGAGGCACATTGTGGAACAGACCATCGATTATTCATATGAAAGTTCAGACTGAAGTGGAAGACAATTAAAACAAGTCCACAAGAGCCAAAATATGACCTTGAACATATCCCACCTAAATTTAGAGATCATCTGAAGAAGAGTTTCATGCATAAGACATTAAAGACCAGAAGAGTTGTGGAATGATGTCAAGAACTTCATGTAGGAAGAAAGCAAAAGGTCATTAAAGACAAGAAAGAAGGAAAAGACCAAAATGAATATCAGGAAAAAAACAACTCTGCAACTTGCTCCCCAGTGTAGAGATGCTAAATCAAATGGAAGAAATGAAGAGGTACAAGAGCTGAACCAACAATTTCAAGGGTGAGCTCGAGAAGACAAAGTCAAAAATAGCAAAATGTGCAAAGACCTGGAATTAGAAAACCAAAAAGAAAGAACATGCTTAGCATTTCTCAAGCTGAGGAAACTGAAGAAAAAATTCAAGCCTTGACTTGTAATATTGAAGGATTCTATTGGCAAAATATTGAATGATACAGAAAGTATCAAAAGAAGATGGAAGGAATAGACAGACTCACTGTAACAAAAGGAAATGGTTGATGTTCAACCATTTCAAGAGGTAGCATATGAGCTATAGCCAATGATAATGAAGGAAGAAGTCCAAGGTGCATTGAAAGTATTGGCAAAGAACAAATCACTGAAAATTGTGTACAAATAGTGTACAAATTGAAATCTTTCAACAAACTGATGCAACACTGGAGGTCCTCATTCTTCTTGTAGTTCAAACCAACTTTGCAGTCCAGTTCATTAACCCCACAGCACCACACAAGGACTCCAAACTGCATACCACAGATGAGGAAATTTACCCAGTGTCCTCATTTCCCTACTTTCATGGGCCTAATTGTGTTAGATATGGCTCTTATACTGTAGGGATGAACTCAGAATGTATAAAGAACCCTACAGTACAGGATCATGGGTGTCAGCATAGTAATCACTATAATGGTTAATTGCATGTGTCATTTTCACTAGACTTTTGTAACCACATGTTTGGTCAAACAGGTCTAGTCTAAGTGGCTATCATGGAGTACTTACATGTGATTAAATCCATTGTAAATACTCCATGATAGCAACTTGGCTAGACCTGTTTGACCAAGCATAAGTGTGACCAAACATAGATTGTTGTTGTTGTTGTTGTCAGGTGCCATCGAGTCGGAACCGACTCATAGCGACCCCATGCACAGCAGAACGAAACAATG
>NW_006408529.1:33751959-33752683 GCF_000296735.1 Chrysochloris asiatica | reverse complement strand
GTTGTAGTTTCCTATATATTTTAGAAATTAGTCCCTTGTCTGATGTGTCATTGCAAAAGATTTTTCCCCATTCTGTGGGTTCCTTTTTTACTATTTTGGTGAAGTCTTTTGATACACATAAGTTTTTAATTTTTAGTATATCCCAATCATCTATTTTGTCTACTTTTGTTTGTCATTTTCAAAATGTTTGGTAGTCTGTATTAGAGCCCTCACATTTGTCTCTATTTTTTTATTGATGACCTTCACAATTTTGGGATTCACATTTAGGTCTTTAATCCAAGCTGAGTTTGTTTTTGTATAGGGTGTGAAGTAAAGGTCTCATTTCCATCTTTTCCATATCGATTTCCAGTTCTTCAAGCACAGTCTGTTAACGAGACTATCTCCTCCCCATTCAATATACCTAGGCACTTTGTCGAAAATCAGTTGGCTGTATGTGGATAGGTTAATTTCTGGATTCTTGATTCTGTTCCATTGATCAATGTATCTTTCATTGTATCAGTACCAGGCTGTTTTGACCACCGTAGCCATGTCGTAGATTTTGAAATTGGGGCTTCCAACCTCATTATTCTTCTTAAGCAGTGCTTTCCTTATCCTGGGCCTCTTTCCTTTCTATATAAATGTTGTGATTATCTTTTCCATCTCTTTGAAGAATGTTGCTGGAATCTGGATTGGGATTGCATTATATGTGTAAATTGCTTTGGGTAGTATTGACATTTTCACGATG
>NW_006408529.1:33730698-33747822 GCF_000296735.1 Chrysochloris asiatica | reverse complement strand
CTAGGTACAGATTTCTTAGAAGTACAATTAAGTGTTCTGGAATACTCATACTTCTCAATGTTGTCCATAGCTTGTCATGATCCACACAATCGAAACATAGATAGACTTCCATAATGTAATCTAATGTGTTGTTGGCACCAGCTGCCAGAGTCAGCCCTATATGGAAAACCTATATACAATGGAATCAAGTGTTGCTCAGTCCCGTGCCATCCCTGTGATCTGTTATGGATTGGACCATTGTAATCCATACGATTTTCATGCTGATTTTCTGAAGTAAATTCTCAGGGCTTTCTTCCTAGTCTGTTTTAGTTTGGAAGCTGCACTGAAACCTGTTCAAGCGTTGTAGCAACACACAAGTTTCCACTGAAAGACTGGTGGTGGCTACACTTAAAATGCATTGGTAGGAATCAAACTCAGGTCTCCTTCATTAACATCAAGAATTCTACCACTGAGCCACTAGTGCCCCCCATTGGTAATCTGATCTAATGGAATCACTTTGCACTATGCAATCTAATGCAATGGAGTCCTGGGGTGGCACTATACGATAAGCACTGGGCTGCTAACCACAAGGTTGGCCATTGAAATCCACCACCACTCCTCAGAAACCCTCTCAGGATTGCTATGAGTCAGAACCAACTCAAAGGCACTTAACAACAATGAAGCTGGAAGAATGTGTCATTCTTTTCAGAAGGTACTACCTGAACAGGCTTGAATTATTTTCTGATAGTAGGAAGACATGTACGCCTGGGACATGTGCTGTAGTCTCTGCGAGCCTCTGACTTGAGTTTGCTGTGGCCTCTGGGGATAAAAGGTGTAGCTGTTGCATCATTGCAGGCTTTATTCCATTTCTACCGATCGATTAAGTTGTATTTGACTTTCCTCTTATGTCTAAGTGTTTATGGTATGCTTGTAGTATTGGAATCATGCTTGAGTGTGAAGGAGAGACATAGTTCTGATTTATTTTTAATTTTTTTATTCTACTTCCCTACTTACAATGCAATGCAAACCATTTCTGATATCCTCTAGAATTCTGCGTCTTCTTAAAATCCCTTAAGTGATGAATGTTTTCTCATCGTGGGCACAATCCAATCTGTAGGTGGTATATCTGGAAATCCTGTACATGCATGCACCACCCTTCCCCACTCACCCAATTTCAAGCCCTGATTCTTACTCAGTTATTAACATTCTGTGTTATTCATATGAATGAATAACATTCTTTCTTGTCTTTTAATGACCGTTTGCTTTCTTCCTGCATTTTAACATTAACATTAAAACTACTGTTGGAATACAAATAGTACAAGTGTGTGGTTTTGACAAACAAATTTTTTTCTCACAGTTCTGGTGGCTAAAAGTCCAAATCCAGTTCTTGGCCATACTCTTTCCTTCATTGTCAGTTACTCTAGAAGTTCCTTGATTCCTTGGCATCCTTTGGCTTTCAAATAAGACTCACATGGTATCTTTTATTATGTGTGTGTCTATTCTGGTCTTTTGTAACTCAGAACTGATTGGCTCAGTATCCACTATACATTGATATGACCTTAACTTGATGAATATTACATTGTTGTTGTGGTTGTTAGTGCCATTGAGTTAGTTCTGACTCATAACTACCCTATGCACAACAGAAGGAAACCCTGCATGGTCCCGCATCACCCTCATAATCATTGTTAAGCTTGAGCCCATTGCTGCTGTCACTATGCCAATCCATCTTGTTGGAAGTCTTCCTCTTTTTCCGCGAACCTCCATTTTACCAGACATGATGTCCTCCAGGGTTGGTTTCTCCTGATAATATGTCCAAATTATGATACAGGAAGCCTCACCATCTTGGCTTCTAATGAGCATTCTGGCTGGATTTCTTCAAAACACAGATTTGTTTGCACTTCTAGCAATCCATGACACTTTTAACATTCTTCTCCAACACCACAACTAAAATGCATCAATTCTTCCATGGTCTTCCTTATTTATTGTCAAAATTCCACATGCTTATGAAATTATTGAAAATATCATTGTTTGGGTTAGGTGCACCTTAGTCCTCAACAGATGTTTTTGCTGTTGAAGACTTCAAAGAGGTTTTGTGTAGCAGATTTGCCTAAAGCAATACATTATTTGATTTTTTTACTGCTGGGTCCTTGGGAGTTGATAGTGAATTCAAGCAAAATGAAGTCTTTGACAACTTCAATGTTTTCTCAATTTATAATGATGTTCTTTTTTTTTTTTTTTTTTGGCCCAGTGGTGAACCTATTTTTATTTGTGATGCAAAGGGAAATCCTACATAGGCTGCTTTCCAGGGCAGAAAAACACAGTCTTATCTACAGTATTGACAAATAACCCATCCCCAGAAGCATCTATTAAAGAGTAGAACCAGGTAGCTTTTGCTACAGAATTTGTTCATCTTTGTTGAGCTTTATTGCATTAAGTTAAACAAAACAGTTCTTTTTTTTTTCTTCAATTTTTCAGATTTTTCAAGACTTCAGTACATAGATAAAAGAAAAACCAAGAGTAAAATAGAACGGTTCGTGGAGTTTCCAAGGCTATAATCTTACCAAAGCAGGCTACCACATTTTTCTCCCTCAAAGGGGCTGGTGTGCTCAAACTGCCAACTTCTTGATTAGCAGCTGAGCACTTCAACCACTGTGGCATCAGGACTCCTCAGCATTTAGATATTGCTATTGTTAGATGACATCGTGTCTGCTATGATTCGTATTGTCTCTTAACACAATAGAACAAATCACTGTCTACTCCTGCTGCATTATCACAACTGTCGTTTGAGCTCACTGTTGCAGCCACTGCATTCATTCGTCTCCTTGAGGGTCTTCCTCTTTTTCCCCGACCCTCTACTTTACCAAGCATGAAATCCATTTCCAGGAACTAGCCTCTCTTTATAACATATCCAAAGTATGTGAGACAAAGTCTCTCCATCTTCTCTTCTAAGGGGCATTCTGACTGCACTACTTCAAAGACAGATATTTGTTCCCATGGTATTTTCATTATTCTTCACCAACACCATAATATGAATGCATCAATTCTAATCTTTACTCATCATCTGACTTTCACATGCATATGTGACTATTGAAAATATCATAGCTTGGGTGAGGTCCTTAAAATGACATCTTTGCTTTTTAACATTTTAAAGAATCCTTTGCAGCAGATTTGTCCAATGCAATATTGTCCTTTGATTTTTTTTGACTGCTGCTTCCAAGTAAAATGAAATCTTTCATAACCTCAGTCTTTTCTCCATACATTGGTCCAGTTGTGATGATTTTTGTTTTCTTCACATTGAGTTTAATCCATACTGAAGGCTGTATTATTTGATCTTTATCAGTAAGTGCTTCATGTTTTCTTTGCTTCCAGCAAATAAAGTTATTTCATCTGCATATCACAGATTACTAATGAGTCTTCCTCTAATCCTGATGCTGCATTCTTGTTTATATAATCCAGATTCTTGGATTATTTGCTCAGTATATAGATCGAAGAAATATGGTGAAAGAATACAACCCTGATGCACACTTTTCCTCATTTTAAACCAAGCAGTATCTTTTTGTTCTGTTCAAATGACTGCCTCTTGGTTTATGTACAACTTCTGCATGAACACAATGAAGTGTTTGGGAATTTCCATTCTTTGCAATGTTATCCAAAGTTTGTTATGATCCACACAGTCAAATGCCTTTGCAAAGTCAATGAAACACAAGTAAACATCTTTTTGGTGTTCTCTGCTTTCAGCCATGATCCATCTGATGTCAGTAATGGTACCCTCATCTCACTTCCTTTTCTGAATCAGGCCTGTTGATGTATTGTTGCAATCATCTTTGAATTATCTTAAGTAAATTTTTACTTGCATGTGATATTAATGATGGTGGTGGTGTGCCATCGAGTCAGTTCTGACTCATAGGAACACTGAATAGGGTTTCTGAAGGTGTCAATCTTTATGGAAGCAGAAAGTCTCATCTTTCTCCTGTGGAATTACAGGTGGTTTTGAACTGCTGATCTTGAGGTTAGCAGCTTGACTCATAACCACTACGCCACCAGGGCTCCTTTGATATTAATGCTACTGTTTGATAATTTCCACATTCTGTAGGGCCACCTTTCTTTAGAATAGGCACAAATATGGATCTTTTCTAGTTGGTTGGCCAGGTAGTTGTCTTCCAAATTTCTTGGCATAGATGAGTGAGCACCTCTGGTGCTGCATCGGTTTGTTGAAAGATTTCTATTTGTAGTCATTCAGTTCCTGGAACCGTGTGTTCATTAATACCTTCAGTGCAGCTTGAACTTCTGCCTTCAGAAGTTCTTGATTATATGCTACCTCCTGAAATGGCTGAACATGGACCAACTCTTTTCAGTACAACATCTCTGTGTATTCTTTCCATCTTTTTTTGGTGCTTCCCACATTTTCCAATACTTTGTTCGTGTTGTTGTTGTTAAGAGCAATCAAGTCAGTTCTGACTCAGGGATGACTCTGTATAGGGTTTCCAAGGAGCAGCTGGTAGATTTGAACTGCTGACCTTGTGGTTTGCAGTCCAATGCTGATCCTACAGCACCACATCAGGAGAATCCTTCAATATTGCAATTGAGGCTTGAATTTTTTATTCAGTTCTTTAAGCTTCAGAAATGCTCAGTGTGTTCTTACCCCTTTGTTTCCTAACTCCAGGTTGTGGCACATTTCAGTGAAATACTTAGTCTTTTTAAGCTGCCCTTTGAAATTTTCTGCTCAGCTTTCATTTCATCATTTCTTCTATCCACTTTAGCTACTCTACATTCAAAAACAAGTTTCAGAATCTCTTCTGACATTCATTTCAGTATTTTTTTTCTTTCTTGTCTTTTTAATTACCTTCTGTTTTCTTCATGTATGATGTCCTTGATGTCATCCCATAACTCTGCTGTTTTTCAGACATTAGTGTCTAATACATCAAATATGTTCTTGAGATGGTCACTAAATTCAGATGGGATATGTTCAAGGTCTTTTTGACTCTTATGGACTTGTTTTAATTTTTTCTGCTTCAGCCTGAATATACATAGGATCAATTGATGGTTCATTCCACAATCTTCCACTGGCCTTGTTTTGGCAGATGATATTGAGCTTCTCCATCATCTCTTCCCACAAATGTTGTCATTATGATTCCTGTGTATTCCATCTGGAGAGGTCCATGTGCATAGTCATTGTGTATGTTGTTGGAAAAGTATTTTCAATGAGTAAGTCATTGGCCTAGTGAAATTCTGTCATGTGATCTCCAGTATCATTCTATCACCAAGACCATGTTTTCCAACTATTGATCCTTCCTCTTTTGTTTCCAACTTTTGCATTCCAATCACCAGTAATTATCAATGCACCTTGATTGCATGTTTGATCAATTTCAGACTGAAAAAGTTGGTAGAATTTTAATTTTTTTCTTCATTGACTTAGGTGGTTGGTACATAAATTTGAATGGTAGTTGTATTATTAGTCTTCCTTGTAGGCATATAGATATTATTTTATCAAAGACAGCATTGTACCTCAAGATGGGTCTTGAAATGTTCTTTTTGACAATGAATATGATACCATCCCTCTTAAATTTTTCATTTCTGCCATAGTAACTCATAGGATTGTCAGATTCAAAATGACCAGTATCTGTACATTTCATATCACTAATGTATAGGGTATCCATCTTTATGCTTCCATTTCATTTTTGACAATTTCCAGTTTTTCTAGATGATTCCTATGAAATTTTGTGCATTCTACATTCTGATTATCAACAGATGCTTACAGCGGTTTCTTCTCATTTTGAGTTGTCCCTCATCAGCAAATATAGATACTGAAAGCTTAGCTCCATCCATGTCATTAAAGACAACTCTACATTGTAGAGGTGGCTCTTCCCCAGTCATCTTTCAAGTGCCTCCCAACCTGAAGGGATCATCTTCCAGCTCTCTATCAGATGACGTTCTGTTGATACAGTTTTCAGTGCTAGTCTCTCATATTGGGTCATCTATTCCTTCTTCCTAGTTTGTCCTTAGTTTGAAACCAGTCCATCATGGATGACTCGGCTAGTATTTGAAACACAGTGACATAGCTGCCAGCATCATAGCAACATGAAAGCCACCACAGTATGACAAACGTACAGACTACTGGGGCAAATTTTGAAATTGTTGTTTTCTAAGTTCTGACTCATAGCAACCCTGAATATGGTTTCCAAGGATCAGCTGGTGGGTTTGAACTGCAGACCTTATAGTTTGTAGTCCAGTGCTGATCCTATAGCACCAAAATAACAGGTTCAGGTTCTATAGAAAGAATGCAAATGATTAACACACCTGTATGCTTACTGAAAGGTTGCAAGTTTGTGCCTCACAAAAAAGACCTTGTGATCTACTTCTGAAAAATCAGCCTTGTACAGATAACCCTATGGAGCACATTTTTACTCTGGCACACCTGGGGTCATCATGACTTAGAATTGATTCAACTTCAACTGTTTATACCATATAGAACACCAGTCAAGCATACCTGAACACACACTCCCAAGGGGGGAAAAAAAGAATACCAGTGAGAACAAACTAGGGTCAAGGCCAACCCAGAAGTATTTGTTTTACAGTTCTGTCCACAATAATCCTACGTTTCCTCCTCACAAAAATACAGTTAACCCACTGTCTCAGGCTGGGTTCTTTAGAGAAGTATAACAGTGAAACATATATATGTGTGTGTGTGTGTGTGTGTGCATGTGCGTGTGCGTGTGCGTGTGCATGTGTGTGTATAGACGTTAAGTGCTGATGAGTCAGTTCCAATGCATAGCAACCCTGTATAGGATTTCCATGAAGTGGCTGATGAGCTTCAACTGCCAACCTTGCAGTTCAAACTGACCTTGCAGTCCAGCTCATTAACCCACAGCACTCCAGGACTCCATAATATATTTAAAAAAGAGGCTCACAATTGTAGATGTGGGAGAGCCCCAAATCTGGATCAGATAAACCAAGATCAGTTGGCAGGCAAGCAGATCTGGGAGACAGACAGGAAGGCAGGTCCAACAGTCAGACAAACAGGCAGACAGGGAAGGAATAGAGCAGACCACTGGCTCAAGTCCAAAGAACCAGAGATTGGAAGATGAGTAAGATTCAAGGTCCAGAGCCAGTAGAAAGCAAGCAAGGTTTGCGTGAGTGTTCATGATATTGGAAGCAGGCCATATCCCTAAGGAAACATCCTTCCAAACCCACTAGTTGTTCCTAGGAAACCCTTACAGGGTCACTATGAGTCGGAACCAACTCCATGACACTTAACAACAAGAAGTAGGACTTGAACTCATACTCAGAACACAGCCTAACTTGATGGACATCTGATGCCATAGTCTATTTACAGCACTCTATGTTTTTTATCCTTCAAGTATCTTCAGTAACTGATTGATCCCATTTCATGACTTTGTGCTTTTCAGCAGAACCTAAATCAATGCCTCAGCTACTTGTCAGGTTTATCCACATAATTGGTTCAAGAAGATGTTGTTGTCATGTTGGTTATTGTTATTGACTTAAACTGATGATGACCTTATGCATAGCACTACAAAGTATTCCCAGTTCTTCATCAGATTCATGCTTGTTGGTATCCATTGTCGCTGCTGCTCTGTCTCTCCATCTCATTCAGGGTTTCCCTTGTTTTTATTGGCCCTTTATTTTACAAAGCAATTGATTTTTCTTGATGATGTCTCAATATCAGATGATATTCTGTTGTGATTCATAAAGCTTTCATTGGCTAATTTTCAGAAGGGGATCCCCAGGTCTTTGTGCCTATTCTGTGTTAGTCTAGAAATTCCTCTGTGACCTGTCCACCATCAATTGATAATCCTGCTGGTATCTGAAATTCTGTTGGCATAGCTTCTAGCATCATAACAACACACAAGTGACCACAGGTGACAGGTAGTACTAACTGACACAAGCTGACAGGTAGTAGAGTCGATATTGCCTACTGTATACATTCACTAAATCTTTACTCAATATTCATCATGTGCACAGGATTGGGCAGGGTGCTTCAGGGTTTATGAAGCTAAAAAGTGGCTAAAATATCTGCACTCAAGCAACTTGTAATCCGGTGGGTCAGTTAGATATACCTAAAGTAAATGTTATAATATAGTTTAGCAACACTATCTTATGAGAGTTCAAGGTAGAAGGGGTGTATGGAGTAACGTAAGAGTTGAGATAATCTCCGCTTAACCAAGTTGTGAGGGAAGAAGGGAATTGTGATGTAAGCAGATAGCAGAATGTGTAGAGGAGATAAAGAACAAAACAGGTAATGGTGAATTGGGTCTCACATCAAGAAGACCCAACTAGTGAGCCACAAGTGACTCCTGTATGGAGTAGTTATCTGATCTGGCCCATGTTGTAGACACAGCTAGAAATTTCTCTCTGAGTCCTTCCTTGAATTCCATGAGTTTTGATACATTGTCTTTTCATTTTCATCCATAGCTAAGTATTTTTTTCATTTCCCTTGTGATTTCTTCTTCAACCCATTGGTTATAGAAGAGTTGCTTTTGTTGTTGTTAAGTGTCATTGAGTCTGTTCCAAATTACAGCAACCTTGTATAGAGTTTCTGAGGGGTGGCTGGTGTGTTTGAACCATCAGCCTTGTGGCTAGTAGTCTAGTGCTTATCCTGCTGCGCCACACCTGTTGTTGTTGTTGTTAAGTACCGTGGAGTCAATTCCAACTGATAGTGACCCTGCACAGGGTTTCAGAGGCTGTAAATCTTTAACAGGAGCAGAACGCCTCATCTTTCTCCCGTGGAACTGCTGGTAGTTTTGATCTGCCAACCTTGAGGTTAGCAACCCGATTAGTAACCACTACACTACCAGAGCTCCTCACACCACACCTAGGAGTGGGTTATTTATTTTGCATACACTTGTCAATCCCAAATTCTCTGAGCCATGTTTTAGGAAGATAATTAGGATTAACATTGTGAAAGATGATGGGGTAGGTGGAAATGGAAAACCAGGAACTATTTTAACAGTTGAGAGAAGAAATGATAGGGGTGAACGCAGCACAATAAGAGTAGAAGAGAGAGAGAGACCAGCTATGGGAAACAGTGTGGTGACTGCCAGGGGCTAAACGCCTAGACTGGGGACAAGGAGGGATGTGCTGGAATAACCATGTGTTTGTTTTCAATGTGTTTAATTTAAGATGATGGTGATCGCTATAAAATATCCAGTAAACTGGTGGAGGTGAACTTCTGGAACTCAAAAGAGAGGTCATGACAGTCAGTGTAGATTTTAGGGAGCATTTGCAGAGAATCAATAGATAAAATCTTGTGCATCACAAGAAGAAAATAAAGTGAGGAGAGTAGCAAGAACACAAGCTTAGGGAAACACAAACACTTGGACAAGGCTTTCTGGTTATACACTCTTTACTTCATCCTCTTCTTTGTACAGAGATTTGGCTTAGCCTCAAGAAATTCCTAACATTTATCTTATTCTAGTTCGCTCTATGCTGAACAGCGGTAGTAAATTTTCTCCCCTAACTTGACACTCAAATACAGTCTAAGAATAAATGACTTCACTTAGCAAGGTCATGAAAAATGTAGTAGAGTGAAGTATTTGAATGGAATTATAGCCTTTCTCAAAAGTACGGTGTCTAAGACAGCATAAGATCCTTACTGCACACTATTAATCTATATATTTAAGAAAAAAATCACTTATTAAAATCTTTGAACTTAAGTTGGAACCTTCTTATTTCTTACTATATGATTTTTTTTAAGTCTCCTTTTTCTTCTCCCAAATTATTAATCTGTAGATCACAAAGAAGTTGCCTAAAGTGAGGAATGTAGGACTTAATATATTAGGACTTGAGATTTATTATGTTTTACCTGTCTTTCCTGAGTTTCCTGAATCTCTATTAAAAAGTTATTATTTGGTGTTCCCACATTCTGTCACTGTACACACAGAAGGAACAAAATTACAGCCATGGCTCCCTGCCCGTGCTCTCCACATTTTTTAGGCAGAGAGTAGTGTAATCACTCAAACACTCAGTGGATCAAGTGACTGCATTTCAGCTGTCTTCACTGAAGACTGTTAAACAACACTATACTTAGTATGTGTGCAATTTCAACACAGCCCAGGACTGAATATGCACCAGACTGAGGTGGGAAGGCTACTAACCCAGGTGCTCTTGACAATATCAGATAAAGGGAACTCAAAAGGCTTGGTGTTGGCTGGTTGATGGATAAACTTTATGACATCAATGAGGAAGAAGGGCAGGTTAATTTGCTTTACACCTCTGCCTCCTACAAAAGATTAACCCAGTTTTCTCAGTGCTCACTGAGAAAGTCCTAAATAAGAACTTTTATCAAAGTGAACTCAAAAAAAGCATATTAGAATAGCAATGATAAAGGTATTTTATGGAGAGAGGTGGATTGAGTGCTTGTTGGTAGGAGAAGCTGAGCAGGGACAGTGAGAGAGGAAGACTGGCTGGTGAATGGCTGGCTAGTCTCAGCACAACCATCTTGAACTTTTGTGAGCAGCTTTGGAAACAGAAAGTGGCCTGGCAGAGCAGAATCACACAGGCTATGGTATGAGTCCTTTTCCACCACACTCTGGTGACCAAAAGTATGACTAACTACCTACCATCCTTATCTATTCCAAGCAGAGTCTGCTCTCTGAGAGTTCAGAGCCATGTGGTTGTGAGCCATGCCAGTTTGAGGAGAGGGCCAGATGCAATGCGTTGATGTCTGGATTTAGTAAGGCTCAGCTCCAGACCTATAAAACCTGCAGAGTCACAAGACCAGCATTAATCTAGTCTACCCTCATAACTATTCACCCATCACCCAGCTACCCTGTGGTCCTAACAAACACTGAAACCAGCTTCATCAAGGGCTTCTATGAACTCCTTCCAGATAGAGTGCCCTGGACATAGATAATATCCAGGCCTATAGGAACTTCATCTATGGCCAGGAATTCCACTGTCACATCCTTCCCTTCCCCACCTTGTGAGCTCCTTGACTGATAGAAGCCTCCTAGAGTTTGGGTCCAAAAGCTACACTATTATTTTTGTTTGGAGTTTTGTTTTTTTTCCTTCCATCGTTTTGTGGTTTTTTGTTTGTTCTTTCTTCTTCACTCTCCAGTCCCTTTATTTTTTTCCCTTTCTATATCTTTTTCTTTCCTTCTCTTCTGTTTATGATTTCCTCTCTTATTCCTACTTCCCCCCCTTTTGATCTTTCTTTAAAATTCTCTTCTCATCTTCCCTGTCTTTGGTTTTTCTAAGCTTTTTTTTTTTTTTTAAATTTCTTTCTTTTATTTTCCTCTTTTATGACTCCATTTTCCTGTCAATATTTTCTCATTTTATATATTACTTTCTTTTTTTCTAGTTGTTTTCAGTATTTATTTCTTTTTCTCCTTTATTATTTCCTCTCTTAACTGTTAATTGCTTGCTTGTTTAATATGTTTTGTATTCTTGTGTGTGGTTGTGGGGGAGGGAGTTCCTCCTTCTTCCCACCCAACAAGAGACAGCAACTGTGCTCATACAGCCCAGTAACAACTATACCCTCTGAAGCTTCACTTACTGGGCAACAGCCAATATCATCTCCTATAAGCCCTGATCATTGACAGTCAGCAGCCAACACCAGTCAAACCTATCTTAAACTAAGGTGCTTAAACAATGAATGGAGAAAAGTGTACGCATTTCCATTCTTTAACTACACCCACTGAAGACAATTAGAGAGAGCTGAAGAACACATTACCAGACAATTATCTATTAAATGCAAATACAATAACACCACAATGCACCAGAGACAACAAACAATTTCAGCTCAAATGAAGAAACAAGAGAGAATGGCTCAAACAAATGATCAAGATGCAGAGCCAGAAAACATTTCTGAGGAAGAAAAGGTAATGGAACTACCTGAAAACGAATTCAAAAGAATATTTGGGCATATACCTTCAGAGATTTCCTCAATCTTGACATAAAGATCGAGGAAAGCAAGGTGAACGTTAAAAAAAACTTTAGAAGAATCCAGGCAAACTTTACAAAAACAAGCATATGAAATAAATGTGAATTTTGAAACAAAACAAACCTGCCATTTGAAACTCAGAAGATTAATACTAAGATTTCAGAAATAGACAATATATTGAAAGGGCAAAGGAGTAAATTTGAAGCAAAGAAAGCTCAAATTAGTGAGCTTGAAGATAAATCTCTCAATATGTATAGTAAAGGAGCTCTGGTAGAGTAGTGGTTATGAATCGGGCTGCAAACCTTAAGGTCAACAGTTCAAAACTACCAGCTGTTCCATGGGAGAAAGATAAGGCTTTCTGCTCCCATAAAGATTTGCAACCTCAGAAACCCTGTACAGGGTTGCTAGGAGTCAGAACGGACTCCACAGCACATAACCACCCCCACCGTATAGTAGAACAATCAGGCAAAGGGAGGACAAAATAAGAAGAATTATGTGGGTCACCATGAAAAAGAATAACTTACAGGTGATTGGAATTGCACAACAAGAAGACACAAGTTTAGAGAAAATTGTCTAAGAGTTGTTGGAAGAAAACTTCCATAGCATCATGAAAGAAGAGAAGATAAGCATACAAGAAACTGAACAAACCCCAAACAAGATAGACTCCAAAAGAAAATCATCAACATATCATAATGAAACTTTCCTAAACTAAAGACAAGAAAAGAATCCTAAGAGCAGCTCTGGAAAAATGAAAAGTTGCTTAAAAAAGAGAACCAATAAGATTAAATTCTGCCTGCTGCATCACCCTCAGTATAGCTTCGGCTGCCGTGCTGCCTGGCTCTCGTATCCCTTGTTGTCGGCGGGCTTTGGAGGCTTCCCACCATGGCTGTTAATCATGTCTGATTCTGGAAATTATGGTCAGTCCAGGGGTGAGCAGCAAAGTTATTCTTCCTATGGAAACCAAGGCTATGAACAAGCATCACAAAGCTATTCTGGCTATGGGCAAACAATTGATTCTTCATGTGGACAGAACTATGGTGGTTACTCCAGTTATGGACAAAACCAATCAGGTTATTTATAGTCCTATGGTGGTTATGAAAATCAAAAGCAGAGCTCTTATGGCCAGCAATCTTATAATAACCAGGGACAGCAAAATTCTGAATCATCAGGAAGCCAAGGTGGAAGAGCGCCTTCATGTGACCAGTGAGACTATGGTCAACAAGATTTGTATGGCCAGCAGTCAGGCTATGATCAACATCAAGGCTCATATGATGAGGAGTCAAATTATGATCAGCAGCAGGATCTCTGTACTCAAAAACAGCAGTCCTATCATTCGCAAAGGGAAAATTACAGCCACCACACACAAGATGACTGTGTGATATGAGTAGGTATGGAAAAGATAATAGAGGATATGGCAGGTCACAGGAAGGAGTTAGAAGGCCTGGGGGATATGGCAAGGATGGAAGAGGTCCTATGACAAGATCAAGTGGTAGTGACCACGGTGGCTTCAAAAATTTTGGTGGTCACAGGGATTATGGACCCAGGCCTGATGCTATTTCAGAATCTGATAATTCAGAAAACAACACAATCTTTGTGCAAGGACTTGGGGAGGGTGTGTCTACTGACCAAGTGGAGGAGTTCTTTAAGCAAATAGGAATTATCAAGACAAACAAGAAGACTGGAAAACCAATGATAAATCTTTACACAGACAAGGACATAGGGAAGCCAAAAGGGGAAGCGATGGTGTCATTTGATGACCTCCCCTCCTTCAGCTAAGGCAGGCATTGACTGGTTTGATGGAAAAGAATTTCATGGCAACATCATTAAAGTGTCCTTCGCTACTAGATGATCTGAATTTATGATAGGAGGTGGAAGTGGAGGTGGACAGTGAGGTCATGGAAGATATAGACGTCGTGGAGGCTTTCAGGGAAGAGGTGGAGACCCCAAAAGCAGGGACTGGGTTTACCTTAAGCCATCATGTGGAAATATGAACTTTGCTCAAAGGAATTCCTGCAGTCAGTGCAATGAACCCAGACCAGAGGACTCTCATCCTTCAGAAGGAGATTTCTGGGGGTGAGGCTATGGTGGAAAAGGGACTACAGAGGTCATGGGGGTAGAAATGGAGACCGAGGTGGCTACAAGGGGAGACAGAAGTAGGGCCAGATATGGTGGAGACAGAAGTGGTGGCTGTGACTACGTAGGAAATAAGTGGAGACTGAAGTAGAGGTGGCTATATTGAAGACAGAGGAGGTGGCTATGGTGGAGACCAAACAGGAGGTTATGGTGGAGACCATGTGGTGGGGGGAGGGGAAGACTGCGAAGGAGACTGAAGTGGAGGCTACCAAGGAGACCAAAGTAGTAGCAGCTACTGACGAGACCAAAGTGGCTATGGAGGCAAAATGGGTGGAAGAAACGACTACAGAAATGATCAGCACAAGCGACCATACTGACGACTGTTTTGAATGTTCCTTTGTCTCTGACATGATCCATAGTGAAATTGCCAAAGTTCTGCCTACCGCTTTCCTCATGGCCTCTCTTTGGGTAGTAAAATTTAGTGACTTTTGGATTTTTATTTGGGTAGGAGGGCTGGGACAGTTTTTCTTTTAGAAATGCCCATGATACTTCCCCTTCTAGTTTTTAAACCTTCTCCTTTCCAACCCTTGAAGCTGAGTGCATTTTAAAATACTGACAAAATGGAAAGTGTTTTTGTAATACTGCAATAAAGGCTGTTTGTTTTTGTGGAGGCAAATCTTTACAGGAGCAGAAAACCTCATCTTTCTCCCACAGTTCGACTAATAGATGTGAACTATTGATCTTGTGGTTAACAGTCAATCTCACAACCCACTACACTACCAGGGCTCCTTAAAACCAACCTACAACCTGAAAATAGAGAATCAGAGATATCAACTTATAATGAAATCAACTACAAAGCAAAAAGAAGGGATAGTGTAGATACAGAACTTACAAATGGTGTAGAAATCAAGTAGGTTTCAAAATAAAGGACTTATCACAGGGAAAAAAAATTAATAAATTATATGATACCCTCAAACAAAATAAATAAACCTTCACATGATAATAAAAAAGAGGAGCCTCAGAAAGATTTGGTAAACATTAAAGCAACAGAAACGAAATCAAAAAAGAACACAAAAATGAAATGAACTCAGTGCAGAAAATTACATGGAACAAACAAGCCAGCAGTACTACAAAACACACACACACAGTAAAGGACAGCAATCAACAAATACCTATCAATAATTATACTATAATACTATACAATGTTGAAGACTAAAATGAATCTGCAAAACACCCCACAACATGGATGAACCTGGAGGACATGATGCTGAGTGAAATTAATTAATCACAAAAGAGCAAATATTGTAGGAGACCACAGACTTGAGGGCTTTATTTAGGTACCAAGCAAAATCAAGTCTTTGACAATTTCAATCTTTTCTCTACTTATCATGATGTTATTTACTGGTCCAGTGGTGAGGATTTTTGTTTAATTTACATTGAGGTGCAACTTATACTAAAGGCTGTGATCTTTTGATATTCATCAATAAGTATTTTAAATCCTTTTCTCTTTTATCTACTAAGGTTGTATCATCTGCATATCATAGGTTGTTAATGAGCCCTCCTCCAATCCTGATGTCACGTTTTTCTTAATCTAATCCAACTTTTCAGATTATTTGCTCAGCATACAGATTGAATACATATGGCGAAATAATACAACCCTGGTGCATACCCTTCCTAATTTTAAACCATTCAGTATCACCTTGCTCCTTTTGAACAACTGCCTCTTCATCTATGTACAGGTTCCCCATGTACATAGGGAATTACATTTTCTGGAATACTCATTCATCACAATGTTGTCCATAGTTCATCATAATCCACACAGTCTAAAGTCTTTGCATAGTCAAAAAAAAAGCACCGATAAACTTATTTTTGTTGTTCTCTACTTTCAGCCAACCTCCATCTGATGTCAGCAATGATATTCCTTGTTCCATGTCTTCATCTAAATCCAGCTCAAACCACTGGCAGCCCCCTGTGAGTGTATTTTTGTAAACATTTTTAAATTATCTGTAGCAAAATTTTACTTGTATGTGATATTAAGGATATTGTCTGATGATTTCCTCATTCTGTTGGAGCACTTCTATTTGGAATGAGCACAAATATGGATCTCTTCCAATTAGCTGGCCAGGTAGATGTCTTCCAAATTCCTTGGCATAGATGAGTGCCTCCAGTGCCGCATCAGTTTGTTGAAAGATTTCAATTTGTATTCTACCAATTCCCAGAGCCGTGTTCTTACCAATGCCTTCAATGCACTTTGGACTTCTTCCTTCAGTGTCACTGGCTCTTGATCATATGCTACCTCTTGAAACGGTTGAATGATGACTATTTCTTTTTGATACAGTGACTCTGTGCATTCCTTCCATCTTCTTTTGATGCTTTCTGCATCATTCAATATTTTGCCCATTCCATATGGCAAGTTGAAACTTTAATTTTTTTCTTCAGTACTTTTAGCTTGAGAAAGGCTGAGTGTGTTCTTTCCTTTTGGTTTTCTAACTCCAGGTCTTTGCACATTTCATTATAATATTTGACTTTGTCTTCTCAAGCTCCCCTTTGAGATTTTCTGTTAAACTCTTTTACCTCCTCATGTCTTTCCTTTGCTTTAGATTCTCTATTCTGAAAAACAAGTTTCAGAATCTCTTCTGACATCCATTTAGGTCTTTTCTTTCTTTCTTGTCTTATTAATGACTTTTTGCTTTCTTGATGTCATCCCACAACTCTTCTGGTCTTCAGTCATTAGTGTCTAATGCATCAAATTTGCTCTTGAGATGATCTCTGTATTCAGGTGGAATATGTCCCAGATCAAAATTTGGCTCCCATGAACTTGTTTCAACTTTCTCTAGCTTCAGCCTGAACTTGCATACTAGCAATTGAATACTAGCAACTGTCTGTTTTACAATATGCCACTGCCTGACCTTGTTTTGCCAGATATTATGAAGCTTTTCCACTGACATTTCCCACAGATGTAGTCAATTTTATTTCTGCGTATGTCATTTGGTGAGGTCCATGTGTATAGTCATCTTTTATTCTGTTTTAAAAAGATATTTGCAATGAACAGTGGTTGGTGCATGAATTTGAATAATAGTGGTATTATCTGGTCTTCCTTGTAGGTGTATGGATATTATTGTATCACAGACAGCATTGTACTTCAAGATAGATCTTGAAATGTTCTTTTTGAT
>NW_006408529.1:33727777-33730598 GCF_000296735.1 Chrysochloris asiatica | reverse complement strand
AGATGATTGGCATAAGCTAGAGGGTAGACACATTAACATGGGTGCATGCCAGTGCAGACAATATACAACAATAGGGAGGTTGGCAGAAGAAAGATGAAGGTAGTGGGAAACACAGGGAGGAAAGCAAGAGTTAAAGTGAGTAGTGAAAAATACTGTTAACTGATGGTACATGGAGGGGATTACAATCATTGTAATGAAACAAGTACATGATGTGTTGAATGTAAAATGATGATCTGCTCTGTAAACCTTCACTCAATTCACAGTGGTGTTGTGCCATGGAGTCTGTTCCTACTCATAGTGACCCTGCATAGGGTTTCTAAGGCTGTAAGTCTTTATAGAAGCAGAAGCCTCATCTTTATCCTGTGGAAAAGCTGGTAGTTTCAAACTGCTGACCTTGAGGTCAGCAGCCCGGCTTGTAACCACTATGCTACCAGAGCTCAATTCACAATGTTGTTAAGTGTCGTCAAGTCGTAGCAACCTTGTATAAGATTTCCTAGGAGTGACTGGTGAACTTCAACCACCTACCTCGCGATTCAAACTGACTGCAGTCCAGTGCATTAACCCACAGTGCCACACCAGATAACTGCAGTTCAGTGCATTAACCCACAGTGCCACACCAAGACCCCAGAAAGTTTTCATAAAAAGGCTGAAAATGCTCCACGCCAGCTGACAGCCTGTCCATTTTCCGTCCCTCTCGCTGCTCCTGTTCCGCTTTCTCTTCCCAATAGCAATTCATTCACCCTCTGTCTTAGCATCTGAAGCTCAGAGTTTCTGGCTCACAATCTGTTTCACTTGTTCTCCCATGTCTTTGTTGCAAGAGGGTCTGCTCAGTGCATTTGCCTACTCCATCATCTTGCCCTAGAAATCATGTCTTATTTTTAAATGCCGGTTTTTACAGCTATCAATTTTGTCCTCAGTATTGCTTTAGTTAAGGAGCTCTGGTAGTATAGTGGCTATGAATCGGGTTGCGAACCGCAAGGTCAACAGTTCGAAACTACCAGCTGTTCCACGGGAGAAAAATGAGGCTTTCTGCTCCCATAAAGATTTATAGCCTAGGAAACCCGGTACAGGGTCGCTATGAGTTGGAACCAACTCCACGGCATAACAACAATAACAACATTGCTTTAGTTACATCCCATAAGTTTTTATTTGTTGATGTTTGGGAAGATTCTAGGTGCCAATATGTTTTCAATCAGAAGGCACATAATGTTTGGCTGCCAAACTCATGATGTTAGCAACTACTGATGCTCAATGCTTAGATTCATTCATTAAAATTGCAAAACAGTGAAAAAAAAAGTTTTTTTTATGATGAACATACAAGGGCGCTTCAAAAATTTCAAGGAAAAATAGAATGAAAAGATAGTGGAATTTTTTACATGAACTTTTGGAAGCCCATTGTACAGAATTAAAGACAAATTTTCAATACTTTGGGCCAGCTGTCTTCATATGGCATATGTATAACCCTATGGGTGCCTTCCAAAAGGATCCTGAGTATTTTGCCACTTTTCAAACACATCTTTTCCTCAAACTCAGCAACCTGGGGAGAAAATCCCCTGCAATCCACAGTGCTTCTTCCATTCTACAAAATAAAGGCACACTTTCACTCTCCCAACCCATTCTTGGCTGCACTGCCCTAGGTCATTAAAATCTAGGAGTCCCTGAGTGATGCAAAAAGTTACATGCAGTGTACATAAATGAGAACCTCCTTAATGATTCTCCAAGACAGCATAAGTCCTTAGGGTGAGCTAACGTTCCCAGTTTGATACTTCTATTAGGAATCCCTGGGTAGGGCATGACACACCCCCTACCCCACCCCAATGAATCAATTCCGTCTCATAGCAACACTATGTAGGGTTTCTGAGACGATAAACTTTACAGGAGCAGAAACTCTCATCTTTCTGTTGTGGAGCAGCTGATGGATTTGAACTGCTGACTTTGTGCCTATCCTACACCACTGAATCCAAGTTAATTCGAGTCAATTGTTTAATATTTCTGCTAAAGGAGATTTAGAAATGCAGTATTTGGTGACTTTTTGTTGGTGTTGTTGTGAAGTGTTTTCAAGTCAGTTTCAATTCATAGCAACCCAGTATAGTCTCTGAGGAGTGGCTGTGGGGGTTGAACTGCTGCTCAGCAGCCCAGTGCTTATCTTACAGTGTCACACCAGGACTCCTTTTATTGTTTGAATGTTGGATGTAGGGTAAATTAGAATAATGATGATTTTTTTTTCTTTATTTTGTTGTTGTTAAGAAAATACACAGCAAAACGTACAACGATGCAACAGTATCTAAATGCACAATTTAATGAGAATGATTATATTCTTTGAGTTTTATAAACCATTCTTACTTACTCCCTTTTTCTGAGTTGTTTGTTTCTCATTAAACATCAACTCACTGTTTCCTCAGCTTCCTATATAATCTTTTGAGTTGCTGTTGTCAATTTGACCTTTACAGACAGTTCTTAAAAGAGCGTTATTCTTGGATGGTGGCTACGGTGGAGGTGCAGTGAAGTACGCCATCAGCGATACCACAGAATACCAGGCAAAGCAGATCCAGGGCAGAGCTCCAAAACTCGGAATCACAGAGATAGGAATATTTTAAAGGTTTGGAGACTTATAGCTAGTAGAACTTGTAGCAAAAGTAGGAAATTGCATACTTTTGAATCTGCCGGGCTCGGCAGCCCCGAACCAATAATGTGGGTGAAACCAAATGGCTAGACCATGTTGGGGAGCAGACACAGCATAGAAAAATGCCGCAGGAACCTCAGAGCAAAGGTGCACAATACAATTTGTCGGTTTTGCTTTGTTCTCACTTTCTTTTTTTTT
>NW_006408529.1:33704738-33710106 GCF_000296735.1 Chrysochloris asiatica | reverse complement strand
AAATCAGAACAAAGCAAAACCAACAAAGTGTATTGTCCACCTTTGCTCCACGGTTCCTGTGGCGTTTTTCTGTGGTGTGTCTGCTCCCCCACTTAGTCTTGACATTTGGTCTCACCCAAGTTGTCAGCTCCGGGCCAGTGAGCCTGGCAGATTCAAAAGTACATGATTTCTTACTTTCGCTACAAGTGGCAATAGCTTTAAACCTTCAATCTTTTAAAATATTCCTACCTACGTGGTTCCAAGTTTTGGAGCTCTAAGCTGAATCTGCTTTGCCTGGTATTCTGTGGTATTGCTGACAGTGAACCTCACTCAACTTCCACCCTAGCCTCCATCAAGCCCCACCTCTGAATAATGATTATTTTTATTTAACTAATTGACTTCTTCATATTCCAATTATCATCAGTGAATTACTTGATATGGCTCTTTTAGCCAGTCTCTGTACATCCTATCAAATGACTGGGTAGTTCTATGCAAGTATCTGTGGCCAAAGGGACAGGACAGCTTGCTAATCATGTAAATAAAGAGCATGGTACCTTTGTGGGGATGGAACCATTCAAATAAGATGTATGGTCACTTTTACCATCCTGCTAGGTTTATGAGGTTGTGGAAAGGGGATTCCACAACCATCAAAAAAGAAAAGGTTGAACTGCAGTGAGTTCTTTGGACCCAAGATCCCTGCACTGAACCTCTTTGATCCAAGAGACAGACAGTTGTGATAACAAGCAGTGACGAAGGATGGGCAGCAGTAGCAGAAACATCTTGAGATAGAGCGGTGGGATTCCTGGCCCACAGAGGGAAAAAGCTAAGTGCCTTCAGGTAGGCGGCTTGCTGGAGGAATATGGTGCCAACAATCAGTTCTGACTCATAGTAACCCTGTACAAGGTTCCCAAGGAGTGTCTGGTGAGTTTAAACCACTGACCTTGTGGTTCAAACCGACCTTGTGATCCAGTGCTTCATCTCACTGTGCCACACTAGGACTCTTAGGTACTTATTGGCAGTTAAAAGAGTTATGTAACACTTGCTCAAGCATGGCAGGCCACGAGTTTAGGGCTAAAGAGAGGCATGCCTGTGGGTATGGCTGAGAGCAGGTCATACTGATCAAAGAAGTATATCCTGAGCATTTCAGATTCTGAATTGTAGCCTGTTACTTACTTCCTTAATAAACCCACGACTGTGAGTGTGGTCTGTGAGTTTTATGTGGCCACTATGACAACTTTTCAAGCCTAGACGAGAAGTAGAATACCATGGGAGAAATAACTTGTGTCAGAATTGGTAAAAGAAAAAAAAAAAAAATTGCAGGGTGAAGGCATGTCTGACTTCTGCCTCATAGGAATCAGTCTTGGGCTAATGCTGATGGTAATTCTCTCTCTCATGAAGTTAGGAGAGGTCAGACAACACTCCCAAGACACTTTAACAATGGAAGTCTTATCAGCTAAGCAACAAGTATAAGAAAATCAAGGGGACTTTTATAAGTTCATGGAAAAATGGAATTAAAAGATAACGGAAATTTTTCTATGAACATTTTGAAGTTCCCTTGCATTGAATGCTATAACTTTTATCAAAGGTAGTTTTTTCAACTATTTAAAAAATTCATCTTTAGATAAGACATTGACTAGAAAAAGTACCTCTGAACAGTCAAAACAAGAATAGTTAGTACTAATTATTTTCATCATAATTTGAAATAATTCCCAAAGCTATCAAAAATTTCACAATGCACTGAATACAGATTAAACTTTTCACAATCATATCATGCAATATGTTTTCTATATGTAGTCAAACAGCTATTTAATCTCAGGAAATTGTTGGTATTCCTTATCACCCATCAACAAGTTTTTAGCAGTAATACCACTTTATAAAGAAAACCTATACCATGCATAATAAAATTAATACTATTTATTTCATTTATAATTTTAGTAAAAGCCAAATGCCTTTGTTTAATATGTTTACATACATATCTTTATTGAATATCTTGTCTCTTACCAAACTATTTTCTTCTAAAATAACAATTTTAGTTACAGATGACTGATTTGTTACAAGTTAAATGAGAATATATATTTTTTTCAAATTATTAAAAAGATTAATTATGCTAAATGGACATAATTTTACATCTTAACTGCTTTTAACAATCTCTGTTAATTTATTTCTTAATAATCTAAAATACTATTCTTCAAAATTCAGTAACACAAGAATTTGAATTTTCCAGTTAGACTTTTTCTGATGGGAAGGAAGTCTAACATGGTTACTTGACTTGATGATAAAATGACGGGCATTCAACTTGATTTCATTATATGGTGAATATTTACCATATACTGAGTTATTAAATCTTGTTACAAGGCTTGATAAAAATAAATTCAAAGCATATTAACACTAATTGCATCAAAGACTATTATTTTGAAAATAACAAGTCTAATTTTCCCAACACTTTTTGAATATAACAAATTTTTTTATAACAGATAATGTGATTTTTGGCACAGATTTTTTTTAAATGAGTAAGAATACTTTAATAAAGCCCCTCCTACTCTCATGTTGTTAGGGATTGTTTTTAGCATTTATAGATATGGAAATTGATTCTGAAACTTCATTCTAATGACACCATATTTCTTCAAAGATACATTAGAATACATACGTGGAAAAAACCAGGACCAAGCACTGGTTCATTGTTTTGACTTCCTGCTGAGGATTTTCATTTCCATCCCAAATATGATGAATCCGGGCTTACATTTTAATAAGATTTCCAGGTGATCCTTTTATTCCCAGGTGATTTTTACATATAAATAATTAGCATATGTAATTAATCTCAACAAGATTCCTCAAAATTTTACATTATCGAATAAGTATAAAATCTTAAATACATATCCTTTTATCAATTATGTAAAAATTTTCAATAAAGTCTTAAGATCACAATAAATAAATTCAAAATTTTTAGATAAAAAATTTATGCATATTTTTACCAGAGATCAACTTTAATGCATCACCATACATAATGAAATCCTATGACAAATTGCAAATATATTAAAATCAGATCTAATGGAATCAGTCCTTGTCCTGCAGTCCCTTACTCTTAAAAGTTTTCATCTTTGATGGAATGGCCAGTAGTGAGAGTGATTGCCTCCTATCAATGGGAACTGTCTCAGTTTAGTGAAAGGTCAGTTTGTGCAGTAAAGTTTCACCATCTTTAATTAAGTGCATTTTATGTGACAGTACTAATTAAAACATAGGCTACTTTGTTGTTTTTCATATCATGACCTCACATTTTCACAAGTTTTTGGATCCATTTATTCATCAGGATAAAATGTTTCGGGGAAGTTCAATGAAAGACACAATTTTTTAAGTATCTGCATGTATTTTTATGTGGATGATGACCTTAAAACCTTGATGGGTTTCATTGTATAATTTGAAAAACTGATGTAAATTTTGCTTTAAAATGTCAATATTTACACTATACTGGGTATTATGTTCTCTTCCAAAAATACACTGGAAAGAAAACACTGGGCTCAAGATGAATCCAAGTAGTACAATTTAAGGGTCCAGTGAGTATAATGTGCAGATAGAGGGATCTACTGCCCAGAGCCATGCAGGACTGGGAGGCTGACTGGAATCATAGCAGGACTTTAAAACCAGAAGCAAGAGAACAAGATAAATGGGAAAATTTGCTGGGGATGGGACATGTGTGATGTAGGTACGCTGGTGAGGGAACAGTGATTAGCTCTGTTGTAAAATTGGCTGCTATAAAATTCAGGAGGTAATTAAGACACCAGACTGTGGAGGCTCCTAAATGCCAAATGTGAGCTGTTATCCCATGAGAAATGTGACGGTTTGGGAGATCAACTTGCAAAAGCAACAGTAAGGAGATTTTTTTTTTTTTTTTTAAATGGCAACACTATATAGGAAAAGAGTCGTTAAATTTTAGCAGTGGCCTGTGTGTCCACAAGAAGCCCTAGTGGTGAGGTGGTTAAAGCACTCGGCTGCTATTCAAAAGATCAGTGGTTCAAACTCACAAGACACTTCGTGGGAGAAAACTGTGGCAGTCTGCTCTCATAGAGATGGCAGCCTTGAAAACCTGATGGCGCAGTCTTATTCTGTACCAAGGGGTCACACGAGTTGGAACTGACTTGATAGCACTGGGTTAGGTGTTTAGGCTTCGTGTGGCCAGCATGAATGTAAAGACTGTGGTGAGAATGAATAAGACTCGAAAATAAGCAAGGACATGGTGGGAAGAGGGGGAAGAAACAATGAGTGAGTATGTAAACAATGGCACATGGTGGCTGTGTTCCAAGAAAACTTTATGAAAACAGAAATTTAATTCCATATAATTTTCACATCATAAAATATTGTTATTTACATCTTTCTCAACCATTTCAAAATGTAAAAAGCTCCTTAGACTCACAGGCCATATAAAAACAAGCACTGGGGCTAGATTTGGGAAACAGGTCATTGTTTACAGAACCTTCTCTAGATCAATTAGTCTATGGGATTTGGAAGCTTTGTGGAGGAAGGAGAGATCTGAAATACAGGTTAGGTTATTGGTGCAGAGAAAACTTTTCAGAAGAAAACTATTTAGTGCTGCCATTTATTAACACTAGATCTAAGGGACTCAACCATGTGTAAAACATTTTACTGCACACTGTTTGGAATGAAAGAATTAAGAGCTACTGGCCCTCTCTCAAGAAGCTTGTATTTCTCCACAGTAGCTTGGAAACAGCTTCTTTAGACACACAACATATCCTGCCAGTCTTGTATAATGCATCCAGTCATGAGTTCACAAAGGAAGCAGGTAGTTTCTTTGGTGCCACATCTAGAACTTAGGTCAAACAGACATTATCTTGGCCATCCATGTTTTCTCTCTTCCACATTCTTCGGCTTGCATTACCATTCTTAGGACAGCATTTAGGATGATATATTATAAAGAGAGCAAATAAAGCAACCCACTACAGTCAAGTCGATTCTGACTCACAGTGTCCCTATAGTACAGAGTAGAATTGTTCCCTTAGGGTTTCTGAGGCTGCAAATGTTTACAGCAGCAGACTACCTCATCTTTTTCCCCTTGAAGAAGCTGGTGAATTTGAACCACAGGTCTTTTGGTTAGCAGGCCAACACTTAACTCTGCATCACCAGGGCCCATCATTTTAAAAAAAAAAAAAAAGCGTATTTAAACTAGTCTCAGAGATAGCAAAGATCTATGGTGGCAAACTCACCAACTGCTCCACAGAAGAAAGATGAGACAATCTGCTTCTGTGAAGATTTAATCTTGGGAACCCCTCATCCCATGAAGTAGTTCTACTAGGTTCTATTGTTGTTGTTGCTAAGCGCCGTCAAGTTTCTTCCAACTCACAGCAACCCTGAATAGGATTTCTGAAGAGCAGCTGGT
>NW_006408529.1:33702080-33702705 GCF_000296735.1 Chrysochloris asiatica | reverse complement strand
AGAAGAACAGATATATTTGAGTTATGGTGTTGGAGAATAATAAAGGTACCATGGACTGCCAGAAGAACAAACAAATCTATATTGGAAGAACTATAATTAGTATGCTTCTTAGAAGCCAAGATGGCCAGACTTCATCTCTCATACTTCAGACATATTTTCAGGAGGGATCAGTAAAGTGGAGGGTCAGTGAAAAAGAGGAAGACCCCCAAAACAAAATGGATTGGCACACTGGCAGCAACAATGGCTTCAGCCTGGGAGGACCAGGCGGTATTTTGTTTTATTGTACACAGGGTTGCTATGGGTTGGAATCATCTCCACAGCAGCTAACAATAACAATATTGTCTTGATTACAATACACATAAAACCTGTTAAAGCTGGAAGGTGACGGAATGCCTTGTTTTTCCAAGTCTTGCAAATATTCTCTACCTTTTAATAGGGTAGTTTTATTACCTTTTTACTTGCTTTAGTGGAAAATATGAGTTTTATGTCTCTAACATGTTTCCTTATAATTTGACAGGTTTCTTACCTCTGATGTTACAGGTTTTACTATAGTAGAATGGCATTTGTCCCTTAAGCATTTTCTTTGCAAAAATTAACAATACTATAAATTTAAAGGAATCCTGGT
>NW_006408529.1:33691774-33699780 GCF_000296735.1 Chrysochloris asiatica | reverse complement strand
CTTGCCCTCCAGCATAGAGATGCTAAAGTGAATGAATGAAATGAGGAAGTAAAAGAGCTAAATAGAAAATTTAAAGGACAGATCAAAATGACAAAGTAATATAATGAAATATGCAGAATTGGAGTTAGAAAACCAATAGAAAAACATGCTCAACTTGCTGAAGTAAAAACTGAAGCCTTGACTTGCAATACTGAAGGATTCCAAGGGCAAAATACTGAATGATGTAGAAAGCACCAAAAGAAGATGGAAGGTAAATACAGTCAGTGTACCAAAAAGAAATTGTCAATGCTCAACCATATCAAGAGGTAGCATATGATCAAGAACCAATGATCCTGAAGGAAGAAATCCAAGATGCACTGAAGACATTGGCAACAACAACAAAAAGTCCCAGGAATCAACAGAATACAAATTGAAATCTTTCAACAAACTGATGCAGCACTAGAAGCACTCACTCCTCTACGCCATGACCTGGCCTGTGCACATTCCAAAGATCGGTGACTCAAAGAGAAATGTGGAAATCATAGAGCAATATCATTAGTATCACTTGCAAGTAAAATTTTGTTGAAGACCATTAAAAACTGGCTACAACAGTATGACAGGGAACTGCCAGAAACTCAAGAGAGATTCAGAAGATGTGGAACTAGGGATATCACCGCTGACGTCAGATGGCTGAAAGCAGAGAGTACTAGAAAGATGTTTACTTGTGCTTTAGACTATTCAAAAGCTTTCCACTGTGTGAATCGTGACAAGGTATGGATAGCATTGCGAAGAATGGGTATTCCAGAACACCTGATTGTGCTCATGAGGAACCAAGAAGCAGTCATTAGAACAGAACAAGGGCATAACAGTTTAGAATCAGGAAAGGTGCACGCCAGTGTTGTGTTCTTTCACCATACTTATTCAGCATTAGTATATATGCTAAGCAAATAATGCGAGAGGCTGGATGATAATGAAGAAGGGAATGGCGTTAGGATTGGAGGGAGACTCATTAACAACCTGTGATAGGCATATGAAACATCCTTGCTTGCTGATGGTGGTGGTGTTCTGGGTGTCAGTTCTGACTCATAGCGACCCTCTACAGGGTTTCCAAGGCTGTAAATCTTTGTGGGTGCCTAAAGCCTCATCTTTCTCACAAGGAACAGCTTGTAGTTTCGAACTCCTGACCTTGAGGTTAGCAGCCTGACTCATAAACACTAAGCTACCAGAGTTCTGGTAGCACAGTGGTTACGAATTGGGCTGCAAACCTGAAGGTCAGCAGTTCGAAACTACCAGCTGTTCCGCGGGGGAGAAAAGATGAGGTTTTCTGTTCCTGTACAGATTTCCAGCCTTGGAAACCCTGTAGAGGGTCGGAGTCCAAACTGACTCCACAGCACACCACCACCACCAAAGCTCCTTATCAAGGGGCTTGCTGATAGTGAAATATTTACTGATGAAGACCAAAGACCAGTCTTCAGTATGGGTTGCACCTCAGTGTAAATAAAAAACAAAACAAAACACATCCTTACTGCTGGACCAATAAATAACATCAAGATAAATGGAGAAAACATTGAAATTGTCAAAGACTACATTTTGCTTGGCTCAACCAAAAGTCACTAAAACACGAGTAAACATTTTTCTAGTACTCACGGAAGCAACAGTCAATAAATCAAATGGTGTACAATAAATCAAATTTGCGTAGGCAAATCTGCTTAGCAAAGATGTCAGTTTGAGGACTAAGGTGTGCCTGCCCCAAGCCATGGTATTTTCAATAACTTCATATGCATGTGGAAGATGAACAGTGAATACGAAGACTCAGAAGAATTGATGCATTTGCATTACAGTGTTGGAGAATATTAAAAGCACCATGGACAAACAGGTCTGTGTTAGAAGTACAGTCAGAATGCTCCTTATAAGAGACTTCCTCTGCAGTCCCTGGAGAGAGACATTATGCTTGGTAGAGTGGAGGGTCAGCAAACAAAAACACACACAAAAACAAACCTCTAGGAGATGGGTTGACAAGGTGGCAACAGCAATGGGCTGAAGCCTAACCACGTGACTGTGAGGATGGCGTAGGACCAGGCAGTGCTTCTTTCTGTTGTGCCTGGATCTCCGAGTTGTGCCGATTTGGCACCTGACAACATGCCCTCAGAGAGCAGCTCATTAAAGACTTGAAAAAAATTTAAACTTTTTAGCAATACTTTACAGAATATTACCCAGTATTATTTTTGCCTCACAAAAATGTGAGTATACATTTTATTTCCATCAAGAGATTGCTGTACAAGGGGCTTCAAACAGTCCATGGAAAAATGGAATAAAAAGATAATAGAATTTCCCCACAAATTTCTTTTGAAGCCTCCACGAATAGTGTATAAACTGGCATGCATAGGCAATCTAAAATGTCTATAGAGTTTCATTGTTTAAGTATAATCCATACCAGTTTTTCTAAAACACAGAATACTCTTGGGCCTTGTTATGCATGTTATTCTTTATTATGCAGATTCTATATCTGTTGGTCAAAACCACACATTCACTGACCAGACATGGTCAATGTTCAGTCATATCAAGAGGCAGCATATCATCAAGAACTGATGGTAGTGAAGGAAGAAGTCCAAGTTGCACTGAAGGTACTGGCAAAAAAACAAGGCTCCAGAAATCGTGTAAGAAACCCAACAGCATTATATAGAGAATTCTTATGCCAAGAAAATGCCTAATTCTGACTATTCTATGTAGCTGTACTAGAAAATTCATTTGATAATAATAATTAAAGTAACATCACAATTGGCATTAGAAGGTAAAAGAAATAAGTCATGTCACTGAAACTGTGTTACAGGGGAAAATTCAAAGATTTTTAGCTTCTAGATGAGTTTTATATTATCAAACTCTATAACCACATTTTTTATTTTTATTTTTTTAGCATTAGCTATTGAGTCCTGGTGTGGTGCTGTGGGTTAATGCGCAGTCTGTTTGAACCACAAGGTCAGCGGTTCAAGCTCACCAGCTGCTCGTTGGAAACCTTATACAGGGTCACTGTGGGTTGGAACCAACTGTACAGCACTAACAACAAGAAGAAAAAACTGACTAATCTGTGGTATGAAGATGGCATAATCTTGCTTGCTAAAAGTGAAGAGGACTTCAAGTACTTACTGAGGAAGATCAAAGACTACAGCCTTCAACATAAATTACACATCAATGTAAGTAGAATTAAAATCCCCAAAATTACACTAATAAGCAACATCACAATGAATGGAGAAAAGACAGAAATCATCAAGGACTTCATTTTACTTAGATGTACAATCAATGTCCATGGAAGCAGCAGTCAGGAAATCAGACGATGTCATGCATTGGGCAAATCTACTGCAAAAGATCTCTTTTAAATTAAGTGTTAAAAAGCAAAAGATATCACTTTGGAGACTAAGATGTGTCTGACCCAAGCCATAGTATTTTCAATGACCTCATTTACATGCAAAAGTTGGACAATGAATAAGGAAGAATGAACATGAATTAATGTCTCTGAATTAAGATGTTAGTGAAAAATATTAAGTATACCATGGGCTGCCAGAAAAACGACCCAATCAGTCTGGGAAGTAAAGCCAGGATGTCCCTTAAAAGTGAGGATGGTGAGACTTTTTGTCACATATCTGGACATGTTATCAAGAAGGACCAGTCACTGGAGAAGGACATCATACTAGGTAAAGTGAGGATCAGTGAGAAGAGGAAGACCCTTGAGAAGATGGACTGGCACCGTGACTGCAACAATGGGCTCCAGCCAAGGAAACTGTGAGGATGGTCTAGGACTGGGCAGTGCTCACCTGTCATTAAGGGTCACTCTGAGTTGGAATCGACTTGATGGCACCTAACAGCAGGAACTGACTAGTCAACATGTAGTGGTCACTCACTGTATAAAATCAAACCTTTTATTGACTTAACTCCATTAATGACCAATATTAGACATGGTAGAATGCATACATGACTTAATAACATCACTAATAATGTTGAATACAAACATAAATTGAATCATAACCTGTCATTTTAAATCTGTTTCAAAGTATGGTCTCTTCGATTTAAGAAAATAGGGGCAGATATATATGACAAGAGGGAGGGGAACAACAACAAAAGAACCCCAAGTCCAAAAAAGCCCTATCATTTATCCATGTATTATGAAGTTCAAGCTATACAAAAACAAAAAACAAAAGCAAAACCTGCTGCCATTGAGCCAGTTCTGACTCACAGTTCTGACGCGAAGCTATAAGTCTTTACAGGAGCAGAAAGCCCCCTCTTTCTCCCATGAAGCTGCTGATGGGCTTGAAACCGCCAACCTTGCGGTTAGTAGTCCAACGAGCAGCCCACTGAGACACCAGAACTCCTTATGGAAAAGAGTACAACTTCCCCTTAAGGTTTCCAAGGCTATGTTCTCTATCACTGAAGCAGACTGTCACATCTTTCTCCTGCAGAGCAGCTGGTGGGTTCAAATCACTGACCTTTCCATTAAAAGCCAAGCACTTAACCATTGTGCCACTACAGCTCCTATGACATTTCTTTACATTGTCTTCTGATTTTTCATTCATTTCATCAGTAAATGAACCAGAACCTATAATGCATTATCAGTCTTGTAATTATGAACTGAAAAGAGCATAGGCAGATTTGTGTAACAAGTACTTTATAAAATTCACCACATATAGCTGAACAACATTTATAAACTTCAAAAATTAAAAGCACTACGATATTTCTTAAAAGCTATAGGACTAAATAAGGTTGCCTTCTGATCTAAAATGCTGTCTGTATTTTACAAAATGATTTGATCTCATGATATCAATGTAGAAATGCATTATATATTTTTAAATCAGTAAAAGGCAACATTCAAGGGGAAGCCCATTAAACTTAGTATTTTAAAACCAAAAGGAATACATCCTGGACATCGCAAATTATAAAATTCATTTCTAAGCAGGAACTGTTACTTTGCAACAAATACTGCTCATATCAAAAGTGCTGGTGACAAAGAATTCAATACGTTCTCCCCACAAAATCTGCTCACATACATATACATATATATGTAGCTACATGTATAACTATAATAAAATTTTAAATGTTTAAGGTGCTTGAATTTGCACTGTATGGCTAATCCAATCAGTATTCATCTGCTACTACCCTTGTAGCAACTCCAGTTAAAATGAATGACTCACAAAAACTGTTATTTTCTAAAATGTGGCATTTGTGGAGCTGGAGTGCCCTCTATAGGTAAAGAAGAGGGCATGCTCATTAGCTGTCCTGCATGCATTTTCTCATTGACTCTGAGTTCACAGCCATCCTGAAGCATTCGAACTGCAATCCGAGCAATGTTCTTAGAGTCATCAAGTCCACTGTGAGGCCGCCCGTCATAATTCATTCCTAGTTTTTCAAGCATTATTGTCAGTTTTGTTTGGCTTCTAGGAACCTAAAGAAGAGACAAACACAACTTGGCTAATAATCCTTTAAAAATCTAAACTACAGTATAGCCTGCTGGGGTAAACAGAAAAAACAAGAAACTGAAAATAAACAGTAATGCTAAATAAAGTTAAGCAAAGAACAATACTCTTGACCAAATAAAGCAAAGAGATAACTGAAAGTTTCAGAGTTCTGAAAAATGATCTGAAACGTTTTAGCTGAAAATACACAAATGGAATCTGCAAACATCCAAAATTTTTTTACAATCTAACAGGAGCTCTGGTAATTCAGTGGGCAACGTGTTGGACTGCTAACCACAAGGTCAGTGGTGCATATACACCAAGTGTACTGTGGAAGAAACTTAAGGCTACCTGTTCCATCAAAGATTTCAGTCTCAGGAACCCTATGGAGTAGTTAAATATTCTGCCCTACATTGTTAAATGCCATTCAGGAGGTTTCGACTCACAGTGACCCTGATAGAGGGTTTCTAAGGAGCAGCTGGTGGGTTTGAACTGCCGACCTTGTGGGCAGCAGTCCACTATTGTTCTGACAGCACCACACCAGGATTCTGTCCTATAGGGTCTCTATAAGTCGGGATCGACTCCATAGCAGTTAGTATAAAGTAACAAACCACTGATTCAAGGGAATATGTTCTGCTACTTTTTGGCTTTGTGGCTATGATCATGTATAAAGGACTTTGTATTGTGCTAGAGCACACAACTGAAGACCTACCTTTTTAATCCAAATTAATTCTTTTGCATTATATACCTCTATAATGTATTCCTTTGCTTCATTGACTTCTTATGCAGATAGTGAAAAATATTTAAACTTTTTAGAGCCCTGGTGTAGTACTGTAGGATAAACATGGGATTGCTACCTGGAAGGCTGGCAGTTCAAACCCACCAGCCACTCTCTGAAACCCTACAGAGGGTGCTACTATGAGTCAGAAGCGACTCAACACAACGTAACAGTAACAAAGATAATAAAACTTTCAGAATGGCTTGTTTTAGTTTTAAGGCTAATGCAAGGTGATGAAGTAGGGTAGTTTTCAATTTATTTAAATACCTGCTCCATTTCGATAGGCACAAAAATCACAAACTCCTTAAATTCCAATACGCCCAGTACACTTCTAAGACTGTCTTATTTTCTGAATACTGTTACCAGGAAGACACTTAACTTTGTTAAGTTCTACAAGTGAAGCCATCTGGGCCTGGACTTTTTTGGAAGGGAATTTTTTTGATGACCTGATCGATTTCTTCTTTTTTTATGGGTCTGTTCAAGTCTTCTGCTTCACTGTGTAGAGTTTAGGTAGGTTGTGTTTTTCTAAAAATGGATCCATCTCTTCTAAGTTTTTATATTTGTTGGAGTATAACTCTTCATCGTATTCTGTTAATATCCTTTTTCGGATGTGACATGGCCCATGTGGTTCCTAATGCATTTTATTTGCGTCGTCTCACTCTTTTCTTTTGTTAGTTTGCCAATGGTTTGTCTATTTTATTATTCCTATCCAAGAACCTGCTTCTTGTCCTACTGATTCTTTCTATAGTTTTTCTGTTTTCTATTTCATTTATTTTTGCTCTAATCTTTATTATTTCTTTTCTTTTGGTGACTGTAGGTTCCCTTTGTTGGTCTGTTTCTAACTGTTAGAGATGTAGTGTTAATTTTGGTTCTTTCTTCTTTTTGGATGGGCACATTTATTGCAACAAATTATCCTCTCAATATTGCTTTCACTGTGTCCCAAAGATTTTGGTATGTTTTCATTTTCTTCTAAGAACTTCGTTGAGCTCACGTTTAATTTCTTCTGTTATCCAGTTGCTTTCCAGCAGTGTTAATTCAGTTTCCATGTATTCAACTTTATTTCCTTGGGCTTCTTATTGTTGATTTCTAGCTTTATGGCACTGTGGTCTGAGAAGATGCTTTGTAGTATTTTGATGTTTGTAAATTTATGCAGGCTTGCTTTGTGACCTAACACATGGTCAATTCTGGAGAATGTTCCTTGTGCTCTGGAAAAGAATGTGTATTGTCTGTTGTTGGGTTGAAGGCTCTGTACACATCTGAGGTCAAGTTGGTTGACTGTTGTTTGGTTCCTCTGTAACTTTGTCTAGTTGCTTTCTGATTGTTATATCCCTTTTCAAAAGTGGCGTATTAAAATCTCCCACTATAATTTTAGATTTATCTATTTCTACAATTCTAGTAGGGTTCACTTTATATTACTTGGTGCTCTTTCACTGGGAGCGGAGATATTTATTATGGTTATGTCATCTTACTCAACTGACCCTTTAATCATGAGATAGTGTCCTTATCTCTTATGCTGGTTTTTGTCTTAAATGGGTCGGAATTGACTCAATGGCACTTAACATTCTATCCTGTAATCTATGTGACCTCCTCACCACCAGGATCTCTGTTTCTATATTTTCCCCTTCTTTGACACTGTTAATATTTTGATTAGATTGGCTCACAAGTCCTTTGAATTCGTTGTTGTAATTACGTTCTGTTCTGAACTCTGCTGTCGACTGAGTTCTGGGTGGAATTGCCACGTCTGTCAATCTCTAGTTGTTCTTATTAATTTTCATTCCAAAGAACCCCCTTTAGGATTTTTTTTTTTT
>NW_006408529.1:33682515-33690519 GCF_000296735.1 Chrysochloris asiatica | reverse complement strand
TTAATCTGATTTACTTGCCTTTATAGGTAACATTCCTCTTTTCCCTGGCTGCTTTTAGGATTCTCTCCTTGTCTTTGATTTTGGAGAGCTTGATTATTATTATATGTCTTGGTGATTTTCTTTTGGGGTCTATCCTTCCTGGCATTTGCTCAACTTTTTGAATGTTTATCTTCTCATCCTTCAGGATGTTTGGGAAATTTTCTTCCAGTAGATCAACTATCTCCTCTGTGGACTTCTATGATTCATCCTGTTCCGGAATGTCAATAATTCTTCAATTATTCCTCTTCATGTTATCCACAATGAATTTTAGACTCTTCAGATTTTTTTATCCTTTTTTCTGCTTGCTCTTTTATCTGAGCAGTAATAAGAAATTTGTCTTCAGTTCACTGATTCTAGTTTCCATCTCTTCAATTCTTCTCCTTTGCCCTTTTAGTGTGTTGTCCATTTCTGATATTTTATTATTAATCATCTGGATCTCTTTTTAAAAGTTTTGAATTGTTTCCAATGCTGGGTCAATCTTGTTTGATCGCTCTTGTAGTACTTTCCTTACTGCTTCCTTATTTTCCTCGACCCCTCTGTGGAGCATTTGAATTTGTCTTCCTATTACTCTTCTGAATTCCTTCTCAGGCAGATCTAAAGCTTGCTCTTGTTCTAGTGAGGAGTCTATGTCAGCCTCCAGCTTGTTTGTCTGTTACTCTTTTCTGTTTTTGGACATGTGCTGAGATCTTTTGTTTTTTCTTGAACATTTTCAGTAATTAGGTGGGTTTTTAATGATTAAATGAATGTATGCTGCGGTGATGTTAAGCTTACTGAGTGTTTCCTAGTGGATGTGATCAGGCAACAGACTTCCTTTTTCATGTATAATGCCTAGCAGCTGGTATTTGCTCTTGTCCAGATGGTGGGATATTTTGGAATATGCTTGTACTGTATCTTCTTGGGCAATGTAGGGGGTGAAAGCTCCCACTCCCAGGAAAAGGGTGAGACCAAAAGTACCAAAAACAAACAATATAAAAGTAGATATAAAAACCACCACTCAAAAACAAAAATAAAACCATAACCGACTGTCCAGTAGCCTTTGTTGCACAGGTCAGTGATCATCACTATAGAAACCTCCAGCAGTGGGTGGGAGTGTTCACTTGCTCAGGTGCCTCCTCTAGTCACCACCGTGGAGGTGTGCAAATAGATATTGAGTAATGAATGGAAAAAAGATTATCCACTATTTTTACATCTGAAGGTCAGTTAGGTGTTGGCATGTGCACGGCGAATTCTCAAAATAGCTGCATCCTTGTGTGTAGTAGTTGGTGTTGGCTCTTGCCTTTTATACTGGGATTTTATAGGGTGCTCTTACGGTTTGGCTGTATGGCCAGACCTGCTTTTTCTTGATGGGTAGGCAGGAATAAAGGGTCCCATCCAGGTCAACTTTAGGGCTAGGTTCCAGAGTCAGACGTCATAAGAAGCCGCCAAAGGATCAGCCCGTGGGACCAATGAGGCTCCTCCCATGCACCTCATCACTGTATTGTGGGAAAACTGTGGGTGCAATGCTGAACGCTTTTGGGGGTGCGCTCCCACCCACCTGAAGGTGTCCGGGCTGGGCAGCGAGGGTATGACAGCGTAGAGGAGGAACGAAAAGTGAAAAAAATCCATCACACCTCTTTTTCCAGATTCCACTCCACGGTTTTCAGCGCTGTATCTGGTAGCGCAGTGGTTACGAATAGGGCTGTGAACCTTAAGGTCAGCAGTTCGAAACTACCAGTCACTCCGCAGGAGAAAGATGACATTTTCTGTCCCCTTACAGATTTACAGCCTCGGAAACCCTGTACAGGGTCGCTATGGGTCAGAACTGACTCAATGGCACTGAACAACAACAACAATATTACTGTACCAGCCTGGCTGTGGTCCTGCCCTCTGATCTCATTCCAGGCCAAGAGGCCCTGTAGGGAGCATCACAATCAATTCTGCAATTGCTGTATATTCCTTTCCACCATCAGATTTCTCCACTGGTAGGTGTGAGAAACTGGTGCCCAGCAACTTATACAAGATCTAAAACTTTGGGGCTGCTCTGGGAAGCGCCATCTCTAGTTTTTCTGCCCCTCAGCTGAGGAGCCTCTGCTACATGTCTCTGCTTCAACCACCCCCAACAAACAAGACCAAAAAAACTCATACTTTTAAAAGTAATTTTTACAAAGCTACCAAACATAAGTAGCAAAATTGGATTTAACTACTAAAAATCAAAGAAAACAAAATGAAAAACCAAACAAAAAACTAAGGTTATCAAGTTCATTCTGACTCAATGTGACCCTAACAAGCCAAAATACAACTGCCTCACAGGGCTTCCAAATCTGTAATCTTTACAGAAGTAGACAATTACATCTTTCTTTTGTTAGCGGCTGAGAACTTAGCCACAGCACCACCATAGCTCCTGATTTAACAATAGGAATCACTATTTTTTTCCTTTTTCTTTTTTTTAATTGGGAAGAATAGAAGATACCACCACTCAACAAATTTCTTAGTCAAGAGAACAAAAGTGAAAATGCATGTCAAAGTACAATTCTCAAACTGTTTTTTGTATTATTTTCTTAGATATAAACAAAATATTATACAACTAGTTACACTAGCTTTGATCATTGGTCTTTTCTCCCAAGGACTCACTTGTGGGTTCAAAGAGCTGACCTTTCAGCTAACAGCAAAGAACTTATCAACTGCATCATTAGGACTTCTTTTATATAAATACATCTTCCAAAAAAAGAAGAAAAAAAACCCATATTCCATATGCATCTGGATGTATATGGAGTCCTGGTGCGGTGTTGCAGGATAAGCACTAGATCACAAGGCTGGTTTGAACCTAAGGTTGGCACTTTTAACTCACCAGCTGCTCCTCGAAAACCCTATACAGAGTCTCTATGAGTTGGAACAGACTCAAAAGCACTTAATTTAGGTTAACTAGAAAAACAACCTGCCTAGCACATTACTCTGTTTACAACTGTCAAATCTACAAGAGCAGCTTGAAAGACTAGACAGACTCTTAAGGGGCAGTGACTTTCTGCTAATGAGGGAGAAAGCAACTTAGCAAAGGAAGGAAAGAATGGTTGCACAGCTCAAAAATAGTAATTTACAATATAATCAATAAATTACAGAAATTTTACCTTGTAAAAGTTTCCATATGACTTTCGGATATTGATCCACTTTTTAGCAAACAGAGGATATTTGAGCCTGCTGAGCTGGCACTGAATGTTTAGGAATTTACTCATATCCCAGGAACTTGTAAATAAAAAACAGGAAAAAAGTGGATAAATTCAATACTATTTTTACAAACAATTATTTTAATTCATTCTATTTGTTTTGAATTTCCACAAGCTGGCATATGTTCTCATACTGACACATAACACCAAACTTTATTAACAATTCTCTGAGGGTATGCTTTGAAATAAAACAAGAATCATGAAAGGCACAAAAGTAGCAGGTAACAAGTAGCCAATACAATCTTTTCTCTACAGCACATGCTTTTACAACTAACGTAGGTGATTCTGTAGAATATTGACTGTACAATGTGAGAAATGGGTTGGTTCATACATGGTTTTTCCTAGGCAAAGAGCATGAGAAATAATGGCAGTAGAAATAATAAAAGTCTTCAATTCAATTGCTAAACTCATATCAGGACTACTTGCAATTTTATTTTAAGCAAAATTTTAAAAAGAGTGTCTGCCTCAGGATTTTATTGCTTTCATACATTTTAAATATTCTTAGGAAATTTCCACCTAATCTGAGCTGCAAGCCCAGGACACTCAAATTGTTTTTGGGAATATCAGTAATTGCTTTTGTTACGCTCAGCTTACAAAATTACATAAGTTTTAAATGACCTGTCCCAGAAAGCAAGATTTTTCCTGAACTGCTAGCATTTTTGGCAGAAACTATCTGTATATTTGAGTAGGAACAGATCTCCTTTACATACAAATCAGTAACAGATTTCTAAAGAAGTTCCATCAGTAGTTTCACAAACTTACTTCTACATAGAAATATAATTTATACAATGAATGTTATATAACTATGATGTAATTATTCTTTTCTTACTGAGATTCTCTAGACCCTTTACGTAGGTGAAAATTCAGTTTTAGAGTATAATTTGTCTATTGTTTGACAAAAAGTTGTAAAGGTCTTTCTTCAACCTTAATGGCATTATACTATAGGCATCTTGAAATAGACTATTATCTTTCTGATCCTTGCATTTAGTTTTTCATTGAGTAAATGTTTACTGAACAGACTTTGAGTTCAACATTACAGTAAGATGTATGTAAAACTATTAAGATCAAAATTCCACACTCTAAAAGAATTTGTAATCTGGCAAAAATAGTTTACATCATAGAAGAAATGATCAACTATCATAGGAATTTTTCTTCTGATAGAAAAAATAAGACTTCAGGAGGGGAAAAAAGATCAAGATGATTTCAAACATCTGAGGATTTGAAAAATGATAAAGACAAAATTGAAGAAAAGGACCTTTCAGTAAGAGAAAAGCAGAAAGAAGTACACAGAAAAAAGATCAACCATGGTAAAAGCATGGACCAGTCTGACTTGGCGTAAAAAAAATGCAAGCAATCTGAACACTATGGATAGTCATCCCTAAGATGAATCTGCTGTTAAATGCAATTAACTCGGAGTTAGTAAGGTCTTATTTAACCTTAACTTTAGCGTAAGAAACCCTGGTGGCACAGTGGGTTAAGTGTTGGGTTGCTAACCAAAAGTTCTGTAATTCACATCCACCGTCCACTCCATAGGAAAAAGATGAGACAGCCTGCTTCCATAAAGATTTACAGACTCAGAAACCCTATGGAGGAAGCAGTTCTAAGCTGTCTGTCCTACAGGGTTGCTAAGAGTTGGCATTAATTGTACAGCAGTGAATTTCGTTTTGGTTTAGTTCAAATAAAGACTCAAAGTCTTTTCAATTATTTATAAGGTACACATGCAGCAAATGAAGGTGATTTTAATGAATTTACTGTGGTGGGGGGAGGGTTCAGTGGCTTCACTATTATTAGAATGGTGGTTCAATCATTTCAATATTATTAAAAAGCTACTATGAGTTGTTCTTGAGAGTCTTGGTGTGGCACTGTAGGATAAGCACTGGACTGCTAAGCACAAGACTGGCAGTTCAAACCTACCAGCTACACCTTGGAAACGTTTTGTTGTTGATAGTGTTGAATCAGCTCAGACTCATAGCGAAACTATATACAACAGAATGAAACACTGCCTGGTCCTGAGCCATCCTCACAATCATTGCTGTACTTGAGCCCACTGCTATTACACTGTATCAATTCATCTCGTTGGGGGTTTTTCTCTTTTTCACTGACCCTCCACTTTACCAAGCATAATATCTTTCTCCAGCGACTGGTCCCTACTAGCAATATGTCCGAAGGATCAGAGATGAAGTCTGCTCCTAATTTCCAAGGAGCACTGTCTGTACTTCTTCCAACACAGATTGATTTGTTCTTTTGGCAAATAGTACTTTTAATATTCTCTTCCAACACCACACTTCAAATTCATCGCTTCCTCAATGGTCTTCCTTATTTATGGTCCAACCATCACATGCACATGAGGTTATTGTAAATACCATGGTTTGGAGAGAACAAACAAGATGGCAGATCGGGTAGCAGTGCATTGAAGAGCTCTGTCAGCAACAACACAGAACACCAGACCAAGCAGGCTCAGGGGATGGTGCCAGAACTCTGAACCACATATAAAGGAATATTTAGAAGGTTTGAAGGCTCACACTAGGGGAATTTGTAGCAGAAGCAAGAAATCCATTGCTTTCTAATTCAAGACGCTCAGCTGATCCCAGAGCAACCAATGTGGGAGAGACAAAGCAGCGGAAGGATCAGAGCAACCTCGGATGCCTGACAGATCCAAGGAGATAAAGGTGCAAACATTCTTTTCTTTTTTAATCTGTTCATTAGTCTCTCGCTGAATGAGCACCTCCATTCTGTTGAGTAGAAGGGATGCCTGAGTGAGTGGACACCCCACCCCCACTCTTGGAGGGTTCTACTACACATGAACACAGATCTCCTAGATATCTGAAGTGGCAGTTTCCATTTAAAACCAAATGGCAGTACAAAATGGCCACAGCCGGCCATGTTTATCACTAGGAAAAAGGCCTGAATAGGAATTGTGGAACAGGGCAGGCAAAAATGGAAATAGGCCAAAAATTAAATCCTGAGTTACGTCACAACGATCAACAGTGGCATCTTGAAATTTCTAAGGAAGAAGAGTGAAAAGGAAAGCCTATCTCCTGATCACATCTACCTGGAGGCAATCAGAAAGCGTAAAAAATACAAAAATACAAACCCATCTAAATATTATGGCCACAGGTAAATCCTGAATATGTCCAAAACCAGAAAAAGATGACCCATATCAGCACATGTCCAGAAACGAGGTAAAGTGACTGAGACAAATGAGCTGGAGGGAGACGTACACACCATACTGGAAAATGGGCAGGCTTTGGAAATGCCTGAGAAGGAATTCAGAAAAATGATTATAAAATGTATCAAAACACTATACAATGGAGGTGAGAAAAATAAGGATGAAGTCAGGAAATCACTTCAGGAACAATCAAACAAGATAGATACAGCATTGGACACAATTCAAAACCTACAGAAAGAGGACCAAATGATTAATAATACAATATCAGAAATGGACAATACTCTGAAAGGGCAAAGGAGTAGAATTGAAGAGATAGAAGCAAGAACTAGTGAGCTAGAAGATAAATCTCTCAACACTACTAAGATAGAAGAGCAAGTACAAAAAAAGATAAAAAAAATCTAACGAAGGCCTAAGATTCATCCATGAAGAGGAATAACTTAAGAATTATCTGCATTCCAGAACAAGAAGAATCACACAAGTCCACTGAGAAAACAGGTGAAGAGTTTCTGAAAGAAAACTTCCCTAACATCTTGAAAAGTGAAAAGATAAGCATTCAAGAAACTCAACGAACTGCAGGAAGAATACGCCCTAACAGATAATCACCAAGACATATAATAATCAAGCTCTCCAAATTCAAAGATAAGGAAATGAATCCTGCAGCAGCTAGAGAAAAGAGAAATATAACATACAAAGGCAAGCAAATCAGATTAAGCTCAGATCTCTCAACAGAAACCATGCAGGCAAGAAAGCAATGGGGAGATATATGTAAAACCCTGAAAGAAAAAAACCTGCCAAACAAGAATCCTCTCCCCAGAAAAGCTGTCAATCAAATACAATGGTGTAATCAAAACATTCCAGGATAAACAGAAGCTAAGGGATTTTGCCAAAGCCAACCCTGCTATGAAAAACATCTTAAAGAAATTTTGTGGACTGAGAACCAACAAGAAGAGACAACAACCAGAGAATGACGTACGTGGCAATATGACCCTGAACTCAATCGACAAATGGAAGAGTCAAGAACAAAATAAAATTATAAAAACAGAGGATCTGGGAAGTCAGTCTATAATCAAAACATTCATAATGTGAAAGAAGGTAAACACATAGGAACAGAGATCCAGGTGGTGAGAAGGTCAGGTAGAATACAGGATAAAATAGACTGTCTAAAATGGAGGGATGAGTTAATGGAATATAAGATAACCAAAACAGTGGGGTTGGGTGGAGGGTTTTAGTTCAGGTGTTGGGGAGGGCAATACAAGAAGGGGGAGGAGGCGGAAGAACAAGATAGATAAGGGAACATTGAGACAGGTTTGCATGTCCTAAGTGGGACAGAGATAAATAGTGATACATGCTAAAACTTGGAACAACAGGTCTCTGTGATACAGGGACCTAGGCAAAGCATGAAGAGGGGAAAGAATACTAAAATGCTTGAGTGTCTTATGAATACTGGTTTTCTTTGCCTACTATTTAAAAATAGACACGAGTGGGATAGAATGAAATGTTGGGAAACATGATTACAGAAAACTTGTAAGCCCGTCTTCAGCCTTCAACTGACTGGAATACCAAAAAGGGGTTCTAGAACATAACCAGTGAAATATG
>NW_006408529.1:33668235-33678635 GCF_000296735.1 Chrysochloris asiatica | reverse complement strand
AAACATCTTTCTGATATTCTCTTTCAGCCAAGATCCATTTGACGTCAGAAATGATATTCCCCGTTTCACGTGCTCTTGTGAATCAACTTGAGTTTCTGGCTATCAAAGTACTTTTGCAGCTGTTTTTAAATTATCATCTGTAAAATTCTGTTTGTAGGTTACTGTACCAATAACAGTGATGATTTCAACCTTCTGTTGGGCCACCTCTCTTTGGAATGGACACAAATATAGATCTCTTCTAATAGGTTGGGCAGGTAGCTGTTTTCTATATTTCTTGACATATATGAGTTAGTACCTCTAGTACCTTCAGTGCAGCTTGGACTTTTTCTTTTAGTTCCATTAATTTTTTATCATATGCTACCTCTTGAAATAGCTGGATAGCTACCATTTCTTTTTTGGTACAGTGAATCTGTGTATCCTTTCCATATTCTTTTGATGCTTTCTGCATCCTTCAATATTGCAACCCGAGGCTTAAATTTTTTCTTCAAGTCCCTCAGCTTGGAAAATGGTGAGCATGTTCTTTCCTTTTGGTTTTCTAATGCCAGTTCTTTGTACATTTCATTATAATACTTGGCTTTGGTCTTCTTGAACTGCCCTTTGAAATTTTCTGTTCAGCTCTTTGACTTCCTCCTTTCTTCCATTCACTTTAGCATTTCCATGTTAAAGAGGAAAGTTCAAAGCATCTTCTGACATCTATTTGGGCCTTTTCTTTCTTGTAAACACTCTACAGGGGTCACTATGAGTTGGAACAAACTCAGTGGCACTTATCAATAACAGTAAATGAGTTGCTCTTTAACATTATCTAAGATGTTCCAGAGTAAAATAGTGGCAACCTGGGAACTCACTGTAACCATGGCAATTGGATTAGGTAAACAGAAACAGGTTGAATAAGAGAACCTTGAAAGCTATGCAGTAGAGTTTGGACTAGTTTACAGCAAGGAAGTCATGATTAAAGTTTCAGAAGAGTATTTTTACATATTGATTTTTCTCTAGTCTTCTATACTAGATTACACTGTTATCACTGCTTTCTTCCTCTGTTTAACCCTTGAGATTAAGAATTTAAGTAGGATTAAGAATGGGAAATTTCTGATTCCTACAGCAAAACTCTAAGGAGCCCTAGTGGCACAGTAGTTAACAGTGCTTAGCTGCTAACTGAAAGGTTGATGGTTTGAATCTACCAGCCAATTGGCAGGAGAAAGACGTAGCAGTCTGCTACTGTAAAGATTTATAGCCATGGAAACCCTATGGCAACAACTCTAGTCTGTCCTATAGGCTCACTGTGAGTCAAAAATGAACTCATTAGCAGTGGATGGGACAGAGTAACTCCAGGACCTTTACCAAGTACTATTCTTTGAGGTTATTCTAAAAGTTAAATGAAGAAAGACACATCTTAAATCTTAAAAAACAGATTAAAATATAACCAATTTTCGAAATACGTACCCATCTGTTAATATTGAATATTTATACTTTGTTCCTAATTCCTTCAATTTCATCCAGTCAATTACTTTTTTCAGTACCTGAGGGAAGGTATCTGCGCTATCCACCTGATCCTGAAGATATAAAGATACATAAAAGTCAGGGAAACTCTAAGTAGTGCAATAAAACAATCAGACATTAGAAGGATATGGCTAATAGGAGAAAGCATTATCTATGTTTTAAACTCTTTATCAGTTCCTTGGTTTAGATCCATCTAAAGCTTCATTTTTTTAAGATAATTAAAAAATTATTTATAGCCAAATACTCTTTAATCACAATATGCAACACTCCAAAAACAAAGCTCATCCCCAAGTGGTTCTCCTTTTATAGGTCTCAACCTAGTGGCTTACCGATTCTCCAGAGTGGAGAAAATGGAAATCTATTCTTAGCTCTAAGCTAACAACTCCTAATGCGCTCTCCCAATCTCAAATCTCATACCTTTCTATACCATATTCCACACCACTGCCAAATTGATCTCTCTAAAACATACATCACTTTACTCTGAATCGTGAAATCCTCCAGATACTGCCCAAGGCTTCTAGAAAAACAAGACACATAAGATCCTTTGTGATCTGGCTCGCCTCTGTATACTTCTTTATTTCTAACCATTTTCTTACTATCCCATACACATTTGAACTGAATTAACTGGAGTCTGTCATTTCTTTCACGTGTTAACATGCGCAGCCATTCTTTTCTTACTTAACTACTATGGCTCATCCCAAGTACACCAAATTAAGGAAGCTTTTGTAGAACACATGCCCATTCCCTATCTCACATGGAAACCCTTTTTATAAATGACCACTGTTGTTGAGGGTGAGTCAACGCCAGATCACAGCAAACTAGCATAGGGTTTTTGAGGAGCGGCTGGTGGATTTAGACCAACCTTGCAGTTAGTAGTCCAGTGCTTACCCTAAAGCACTATACCAGAAATCTCTAAATTAACCATGTTGTTAAGTGCCACCAAGTCAGTTCTGACTTGTAGTGACCCTGTAAAGGGTTTCTGAGGAGCCACTGGTGGGTTTGAACTGTCAAACGTGTGGTTAGCAGTCCAGTGCTTATCCTACAGAGCTATGCCAAAACTTCAAATGGCCATAATAATCTCATAAAGTCCTCCAAACCATACTGCTTCCAATGGTCTATTTCTCTGACTTACAGACTGTAAATACGCTGACTTGACTGTTTTTATATACCTTGTTGTTAAGGGCCATCAAGTCAGTTCTGACTCACAGCAACACTGTATAGCATTTCCAAAGAGCAGCTGGTGGGTTTGAACTCAACCTTGTGGTTAGCAGTGCAGTGCTTATCCTAAAGTGCCACACCAGTGCCTAGCGTAATGACCCTGATGGTGCAGTGGTTAAGCCCTCAGCTGTTAAAAACAAAAGCAGTGTGAAACCCCCAGTCAGTCCAGGCAGAAAGCTGTGACAGCCTGCTTCTGTAAAGACTACAGTCTTACAGCAATTCCACTGTCATGATGTTATTATGGTTAGTGTCTTAGCAAATATTATAGTAGGCACTCAAATAACTCAAAATTGAAGAGACTGAAAAAAAAAAAAAAAAAAAAGGCTATATATAAAGTTATAAACTGAAATATTTTTAAACTGCACCTATAAGGTTCAGTATATTATCACTTTATTAATGCTCATTATCTTAATGAGAAGAGTTTTACAAGGTAGTAAATTTGTGTGTTTTTTTTTAATATTACAATGTGAATGAAATGTGCAAAACAAGTATATTATTTACAATAATAGTAATGGTTTCAAACTATCTACAAAACAAACGCCAAATTTCAAAACTTTCAAAATCTAGAAAAAAGAACAGAGAAATAAAACCTGAGTAATTCCAGTAAGACTGATGCAGAAATCAGAAAGTTGGGTGTTAACCTCTGGTCTCACATACTGCTGAAATGTATCTTCCTACAAGACAAAGATATTGCATTAAAGCATTTTATAGGCATATGATACATAAACAAATTCAGTCACGAGGCAATAATTTAAAATGAAGGAGTTTCAGAAAGTTCATGGGAAAAAATCTACTCAATGAAACTTTGTAAATTTTACACCCTTATAACCATCAATATTTTGTTTTATAGTTTCACACCAAAAAATATGTTAACTTTCCTTACCATTATAAGCAGCTAGTGCTAAATATAACGAATATTAATAAAACTTATTCTGCTAAAATATACTTTTAAACAGAATGATGTAACAACGAGCTATTATTCATTTACCAAATATTTAAAAATCATATATATAAATTACATATTAAGTTAAAATGCTATAAAAACTATTAAAAATAAAAAAGGAAAAATAGAGCAAGCCAAGAGAATCAAATGTTGAGTGTATTTGGGTGCTTAAGCTACAATACTAAACAGGATATGAGACAGGTTTTATTCAGGTGAAATTAAAGGAAGGCTGGAATTAGCCAGCAAGTTATCCAGGGGAAGAAAACCACAGCCAAATTTTGGAGGTGAGGGAGAGGCATGCTTCACACTTTGAAGAAACAGATAGAGGATACCATGGCTAGATTGAAATATGGGATAGACAACAATAATAAAAAAAATAATGAGAGTAAGCAATCTCCCTTACTAAAGTAACATAAGAAACAGAGGCCTGATCATAGAAGGAGATTCAAAATGTTTGTGGAAACATTTCATTATCCTTTTATTCTATTTTCCATGAACTTTTTGAAACCCCCTTCTATAAGGAATGGCTTTTATTCCAAGTTAAATACAAAGTCATTGCAAGGTTTTGAACAGAGAAATGATCTGTTTTGTATTGGGAAGGGATTACACTACCGACTATGTTGAGAAGTGGCTGTAGGGGGACCTGGATAGACATACATGACATGTTACATGGTGACTGCACTAATTCCAGACAAGAAATGAGTGGACTCACACTAGTCATAGCAATGTGTGAAATGGCTGGGTACTGGGTGTATTTTGAAGTCAGAGTCAAACAAAAGACACTGTTGGCCTGGGTGTGGGATATGTCAGAAACACTAAAGTCAAAGATGAGTACAGTTAAAAAAATGTATAGTCACTAAATTAGGGAAAGATGAATATAGAAAAAGCAAGAGCCAAGTTCAGTTTTGGACATGTTGTGTTTAAGACATTTACATTTTTAAGTAGAGATATCAACAAAGCAGTCTGGATTTGGAACAGAAGTCCAGGTTAAAGGGAGATATTTAGAAGTCATCAACATAGAGTTTGAAAACTATGGAACTGGATGAGCTCTCATCAAGGGAAGATGTTTACAGAGAAGAGGACCTAGGATGAGTCCTGCTGTTAACTTGGTTTCGACTCATCACAACCCTGTGTAGGGTTTCCAAAGAGTGGCTGGTAGGTTTGAACCATCGACCTGTGATTAAAAGTCTAGTGTTTATCCAGAATAAGCCCTGGGCATCCAATATTAAGCAGCTGGAAAAAAAAAAAGGAATCAACAAAGGAATCTGAGAAAGGGCGACAACTGAGGTTAGAGAAAAATCAAAAGAATGAGTTTTGCTGGCAGTCACTTGAAGAAAGTGTTTCAAGAAGAAGCAAGTGGTCAATTCTGCTAAGTGCTAGCAAAATAAAAGAGGCTTTGAAGATCCTTAAGAAAAATCTATGCATTTTAATGCATGAAGCCTTTTTAAACACCTTCCCAGTGTACTGGTAGCAGCTGGGGATATCACAAAAGTGGCATGTGACTAGATGAGATGTTAGACTAGATGAGATGTTATGGTATCCTTTACCAAATTTTGCAAGGCACACTATATTCTTGTTATAAGGATTTCCTGATATGACTTTCAGAATAACATGGCAACAAGTATCTGACGTGTACATCATCCATCTTAGAAGTCAAGGTTATATAAATCATTTTCCATATAAATATTTCACCAAATGCTTACTGGGGCAGATTCTAGGAAGATGGGCAGTTTTAAGTTGGAAGGTGACTTTTACAAATTACCTTTCTGATAGATCGAAGTTTATATTACTCTTCAGCAGTGGTTCTCAACCCTGACTGCACATTAAAATCAACTGAGACGCTTAAAAGCAAACAAACAAAAAACCAATGCTGATGTCAGGGTCACCACCACAGAACTAAATCAGAATCTCTGGTATAGGTGCCAGGCATCAGTACTATCTTTAACTCCCCAGGTTAATATAATGTCCAGCCAGGTATGTGTTCTAAGCAACCTAACAGGTAAAACACTATAGCTTTAGTGCTTGAAAAGAAGCAAAGACTCTGAAATTATATTATTATAGCTTCTCTAATAATCAAGTGGATGCACAGAACATAGCAAGAACAAAAAGCCTACCTCAGAATTTTAATTCTAGTGAAAATCAGAATAAATAATAAAAACCCAAACCCTTTGCTGTTGGGTCAATTCAGACTCACAGCAGAACTGACCGTAGTTTCCAGTGACAAAAATCTTTAAGGAACCAGAGTGATAGTCCTTTCTTCCACCAAGTGACTGGTGGGTTCGAACTGTCAAACTTTTGGTTAGCAGCTGAACCAAGGTACTTTGAACACTAGAATAGTTTCTGCTAAAGATATTATTAAAATGTAACAATTTACTTACTATTTCTAAGGTATGAGTATTCAGTAAGACAACAGGAAATTCAATTATTTCATGTATGAACTCAGGTGGGTTACCCTCTTCACAAGTTGCTTCAAAGTCAATAATACAAATGTAGTCATAGTAACTGCTGGCACAACTGTCCTCTTTCAACATCAGCTTCTGTTTCTTACAATAGTTCTTCAGCCTCTTCTTTAATACATCCTTTACACCTCTAAGAAAGAATAAAAAAAAAAGTTCACACAAAACATCCATATCTTTTAATCCCATATTTCCACAAACTTTATGAAGCCCCTTGTATATGAAGACATACATGACACAAAGACTAAAATTAGTATTGAAAGATTCCATTGGCCAAATACAAATTTCAGAGTATGACAATTCTGGTAAACTGAACATACTGCTATCTCGTTCATTTCTTCTGGCTCTTATTAAATTTAGTTATTAAGTGCTGGTGAGTTCTAAGTCATCACGATCCTGTATAGAGTTTCTGAGAACGTGAATCTTTGTCGGAACAGAAAACCTCATCCTTGTCCTGCAGAGCAGCTTGTGGGCTCGAATAATTGACCTTGTTCACAGTCCACTGTTTACAGAGCCATTGCACTCCCTCTTATTATGGTGATGTTGTCGTTAAGTGCAGAGGAGTTGGTTCCTACTCATGTTGCTGTTGTTAAATGCTGCTGAGTTGGTTCCAACCCATAGCAACTCCGGATAGGGTTTCCGAGGAGCAGCTGGCAAGCTTGAACCACCGATCTTGAAGTTCAAATCGACTTTTCAGTACAGCACATTAACCTACAGCACCACATCCCTCTTATTAGGTTGTTGTTGTTATTAAGTGCTTTGGAGTTGGTTCTGACTCATGTGGACCCTGAATGGGATTTCCAAGGCTGTTAATCTTTATAGGTGCTGAAAGTTTCATCTTTCTCCAATGTCTCATTAGGTTGTTGTTAAGTGCCATCGAGTAGGTTCTGACCCATAGTGACCCTGTACAGGATTTCCAAGGCGCAACTGGTGAGCTTGAACCACTGAACTTACAGTTCAAACGGCTTTCCAGTCTGGCACATTAACCCACAGTACCACACCAGCATTCCCTTATTAGGTTAGACAATTGAAAAAACAACAACTATAAATTATAAGGTTAGCTTATACAAGCTATTGGCTATTAGCTATTTTATTTAAAAAGCTAACTGAGAAGGGACCTTAAAATAAACTGTCTCCAGAGGAACACTGCCATACTCAATAGGTACTTAATCAGCAGTGGGTTTCTTAATTTACCATGGGTAGAATATAATTTAGGTGTCTTGGTGTGGTGCTGCAGGATAAGCACTGAACTGTTAACCACAAGGTTGGCAGTTCAAACCAACCAGCTGCTCCACAGGAGAAAGATGAGTCTTTCTGTTCTATAAAGATTTACAGCCTTGGAAACTCTACACAGTAGACAAACTGTAAGGCATTCCCTAAACAGATAGCGTTTCTTCAGGCTCTATAAACTTGATTGTAGAAAATAGGGGAATATCATGTAACAGAAAAAATCCAAACAAGAATTAGTCTACAATACCCTTCTTTTCTGTTTGACATATCAGTGAAAATGTCACATTCCTGACTTCATGAGTAGATGATCCGCTATTCTCATGGTGTGCTTGGCCAGATTTCCAGTACAGCACTTGTCACTCTGTATGGAGATTATCTGTGTTTCCCAAAAGACTGAGCTATCCACCCAACCCACTGCCATCAAGTCAATTCGACTCTTAGCAGTCCCATATAGGGTTTCCAAGATTAGCAATCTTTATAGGAACAGACACAGCTTCATATTTATTCCTAGGAACAGGGGTAGTTTTTGAACTGCCACCCTTATGGTTAGCAGGCCTACACCTAACCTATAGTGCCACCAGGGCTCCCCACTATCCAAAGTGAGGAACATATCTGTGTTTACCTTTACAATGTCATGCTTAGTGTACTTAGAATTCATTGTGTGCTTATTAAATAAATGTATAAATACACATGTCGAACTCTAGCTCCCATGCAAGCCAGGAGTAACAACTGATCTAACCTGAGAAGAACAAAAATTCTGCTAAGACAATTTTCTGTAATTTATAGGCTGTACCTTCATAATAGGGGAAATGAGATGAAAATTTGTTTCACAAAGCATGATGCAGGCAATTCAGAAGGGTAAAAATATTACTTGTTTTCATTGGAAAAAATAGTGATGTTCCATTTTGAAGCAGTGATGACTGTAACTTGTATTTACAAGAAAATAGGGTGCTTAGCACGCCTTGAAACAATAGTTTTCAAATACTACATGCATAATTTTCCTTAATTCCTGGCATTATATTGTCTATCAAACATCTACCAAAGGTCTTTCCTGTCTCATGTCCCAAGAAACGTATCTCTGAAAGTACAAGTTTACTCAAAACAAAGTGATCTATTTTGCAAAAAATTGTTTTAACTATATCTAACTGGAGACACACACACAAGTTGGCAAAGCTGAACTGTTTTGTTCATTCAGTAAACACAATGCACACTATCATTCTCAATGTTCCTGAGGAGTTCTGGTGGTGCAGAAATTAAGCACTTGGATGCTAACCTAAAGTTAAGTGGTTGGAACCCATCAATCACTCTCAGGAGAAAGATGTGGTAGTCTGCTTCATAAAGACTTATAGTCATATTAGCCTTACAGGGAGTCCTGGTGTGGTGCTGCAAGATAAAGCACTGGAATGCAAAGTCAGTTTGAACCACAAGGTCGGTGGTTCAAACTCACCAGCTGCTCCTCAGAAACCCTATACAGGGTCAACTATGAGTGACTTTGTAAGGCACTTAACAAGCCGTGATGAACAGTACTCTGTCCTACAGGCACACTATTAGTCGTTTGGTTGTTTTTTTTGTTTTCCTTTGGGGGAGGGGATGGGGGTATTTAAAAACTAAAACCCAAAAAAATTTCCTGATAAATGATTTTATACATTACCTGATTTCAAACAAGCCTACTTTATAAAAACAATACAAATGGCCAAAAGAAAATATCCAGCCACATTAATAATTTCAAAAAGAGAAAAAGATATACTTACCCATTAAGTAAAAAAGTAACCAAAAAATAAAAGCACACTTGATGTGACAATGACAAGATTTTAAGTGCCACAGAGTCAGTTTCAACTCACAGTGATCCCTGTATAGGAGCAGCTGGTGAGTTCAAACTGCCGACCTTGTGGTTCAAACTAACCTGTGGTCCAGCGCATTATCCAGCAGCACCACACCAAGACTCCCTATTTAACCTGATAGACACAGACTCAGCACTTCTATTTTCAACATCTAATAGACTGACAGAAATAATGACTTGTACACCAAAGTTCCTGTAGAAGGATGAAAATTAGTGTTACCTGCATTGCTAGGACAGGTTTACAGATGTTTTCTTACCTTTAGTGTTTTAAGATTTTGTATAATAAGTATATATTACTTTTATGATTTTAAAAAGGTAATTTATTACCTGGTTTCAAGCTTGAATTCTGAAAGTTTAGCTCTGAGTTCTTCCTTACTCATTCTATTAATACAACCATTGGTAATAGCAATCTCTTTGTAAACTGGGTCACTGAAGTCACCTGCACTGGAGCTAGTGCATTTAGTTCCTTTTGTGTCTTGGCCATCCAACCTACATCGCTGCTTTCTCTATGAAACAAAAAAAAACAAAAGAGAAAATAGAATTCAAATTAGTAAAACCATCCTAAATTTAAAGATTTAAACTAGAGATCTCTTCTTGATGGATGTTAAGTGAAAAGTGGCCACTGCAGCTACTGAAGAGTGTGCAGGATAGAAGATACATATCCAATAGAATCAATCCTGCTCTATTCAGACTATGAGGTTCCTTCTGAAAGGGAATTGAAGCTAAATATAAAGAGCACTTTCCCAGTGATCCCCAGCTGACCATTTCTAGCAGAAGTTGCTGTTGTTACGTGCCGTGGACTCGGTTCCGACTCATAGTGACCCTGCTGTACAGGGTTTCCGAGCCTGTAAATCTTTACGGGAGCAGAAAGCCTCATCTTTCTCCCGCGGAACAGCTGGTAGTTTTGAACTGCTGACCTTGCGGCTCACAGCCCGATTCGTAACCACTATGCTACCAGAGCTCCTTTAGCAGTAGAAGTAGTAGCATTATTTATTAGCCTCTGATCTTCAGTTTATCCATAAAATAAAGCATAACAACTGTCCTAGAAAGTATTTGATAATGGTAAGGAACACTTGTGAGGTAGTGGTTAAGTAAATGGCTATTAAATGGAGTCCTGGTATGACAATATAGGGTAAGCACTGGACTGCTAACCACAAGGTTAATGGTTCAAACTCATCAGCCACTCCTTAGAAACCTTACCAAAAAATGACTCAAC
>NW_006408529.1:33665759-33667129 GCF_000296735.1 Chrysochloris asiatica | reverse complement strand
TATTGATAATTACACTGAATATAAATGGATTAAATGTGCCAGTCAAGAGACATAAGGAACAGAAATAGGTAAGAAAACAGGATCCTTCAAGAGATACATAAAAAAAGATGGAGATAGCCTAAATGCCCATCAACAGAAAAGAATGGTTACACAAACTGTGGTACATGCACACACCGGAATACTACAAAACACTGAAGAACAATGATGAATCTGTGAAACACACCTCATAACATGGTTGAAACCTGGAGGACATTACACTGAGTTAAATTGTTGTTAAATGCCATCGAATTGGTTCCAACCCATAGCGACCCTGTATAGGGTTTCTGAGGAGCAGTTGGTGGTCTTAAACTGGCAACTTTGCGACTCTAACCGACTCGGCAGTCCAGGGCATTAACCCACAGTACCACACCAGGACTCCAAGTTAAATTAATCAATCACAAAAGACAAACACTCTATGAGATCAATGTTGTAAAAAGTTTTAAAAAAGGTTTTCTTAATAAAAGAAACAATCTACAATGGCTACAGGGGAGGAGGAAAGGAAAAGTATTCATGGGCTAGAGGGTAGACACATGTTAACATGGGTTGTTGTTGTTAAGTGCCACTGAGTCGGTTCCAAGCTGTAGTGACCCTGTATAGGGTTTCCAAGGAGCAGCTGATGAGCTTGAACCGCCAACCTTGCAGTTCAAACAGTTTTGCAGTCTGGCAAATTAATCCATTTAATCCAAAGTGCCACACCAGGCAGGCCAGGTAATATACAAGAGGGAAGTTAGCCAACGAAAGATGAAGACAGCGGAGACACAGGGAGGAATGCAATAGTTAAATGTTGGCAAATGGAGAGGATGGCAACCACACAGTAAAGAGAAGTGCTTGGTTTGTTGAATCTAAAACTGATGATCTGCTCTGTAAACTTTCAGTCAATTCACAATAAAATATTTTAAAAAAAAAGAATATTATAAGGATCAAACAAGAAAATGTATGTCAGGCTCCTTATGCCCTATCTCCAGTGACTATTCCTTATAAATGGTTTTGTTGTTGTAGTTGTTGTTAGGTGCCTTCGAGTTCGTACTGACTCACAGCGACCCTATACACAACAGAACGAAACACTGGTCCTGAGCCAACCTCATAATTGTAGCCACACTTGAGACCAGTGATGCCACCAATTGGCCAATCCAACTTGCTCGGGGTCTTCTTCTTTCTCTGACCCTCCACCTTACCAAACATGATATCCTTCTCTAGCAACCGGTTCCTCCTAATAATGTATCCTAAGTATGAAACACGAAGTCTGGCCATCCTAGCCTCCAAGGAGCACTCTGGCTGCACTTCTTCCAACACAGATCTGTTGGTTCTTTTGGCAGCCCATGGTACTTTCA
>NW_006408529.1:33662756-33665104 GCF_000296735.1 Chrysochloris asiatica | reverse complement strand
GAATACTAATACTTCACAGTGTTGTACCATTATAAGCTGTAGAACAAACGTATTCACAAACAACATTATAAAATCTACAAATGAATTTTAGAACATCATGTATTTGTAAGTCAGAGGCTAATGAATTTTAAAATCTGACTTCATTTCAGTTAACAAAAATTGCTCAATATAAAAACAAACTTTAAATAAATACTTGGGAACAGCAGAATAAAGGTAAATAGAAATGAGAAAATAAAGGCCAAGAAGGTTGGTCCTAAAAATAGATTGCAAATCTAGTTTAAAACTCTTTAATACCCAACACAAAAAAAGAAATGAACTAGATGTCCAAAAGTTACGAATATGTCAATTATTGAGAAGAAACGTAAGTCAATAAGAGCTCGGCTACTAATCAATATGTTGGTGGTTCATGCCCACTCAGTGGCTCTGAGGGGGAAAGACCTAGTAATCTGCTCCAAGTGACTACAGCCTAGAAAACCCAACTGGGCAGTTCTACTGTCACATGTGGTCACTGAGACGAATTCTTATTTTATCTTTTCTTATATCAAAATCTGTTTTTTTTAAAAAACAAGAAATCATGACGCAATTCTAAATACTCTTAACCAACCCAAAGCCCAACACATTGCCATCAAGTCGATTTTGACTCAAAGTAAGGATATAGGACAGAGTCCAAATGCCAACAGGGCTTCCAAGGCTACACAATCTTTAAGGAAGCAGACTGTCAACATATACATCCCCTAAAACTGTCTGATGGACAAAAACCACTGACCTTCTGGTTAGTAGCTGATTATGTAACCATTGGAACACCAGGGCTCCTTAACACTCTACAGGTGCTGGTAAATTACTAACATGTTGGGATTTTTCAAATTACATGTCATAAAAATTAGTTAGGTTCCCAGACATTTAAGAAAAATTGTTATAAAAATTAGTTGGGGAATAAAAAAATTAGTTGGTACTTATTATTCATCCATATCAAAGCTTGTTGACTTAGTCATAGTTGTCCCTATGTGAACTTCAATTTATAGATTAAGAAGGGACAAGCAGCAAAGGGTCCGATATATTTAGCTTTTGTCTTTAAATTTACAATTGAATTTTGTTTCATCTTCTGTCAGGTTAAAATTTAGGTCAAAATTAAGTAACAGTTTATCTACCAAAGCAGATGTCAATTTAAGCAAATTTTCTCTTTGGCTAGATCCTCACTCTGATTCACTTGATTAATTCTTAACTAAAACTGGATTTATAAAAATCACCCAAGAGCAATCCTTAGGCCTCTCTTCTACATATGCTGCAAATCATGATTTCTACAGAGAAAAGCTCCTATACTATCCTGTGTGTAGGGTAGGCCCTCTCCCTTTCTTTTGGTTTCTTTAAAACCTTTACTTCCTCTCCCAGGCCCAAAGGCTGGCTCTCTTCCTTTAGGGAAGCTCTCATTGATAAACCCAGGCTTATCCTGTCCTCAGTGATCAGTGTCTCATCTAAGACATCAGATCTACACTTACGGCTTCCAAAGAAGGATGTTAAAGTCAATGAACTAAGGAGCAGAAAGAAAATATTAGAAATTCTACATGTATTTTTAATCCACAAAACCACAAAATTAGTTTAGCTAAATTAAAATGCACACTGGCATCCTTCCCAGTCTCTGGCTCTCTCTGTCACAGTAGTTGTTAAGCTGGTTCCTACTCATATCAACCCTGTATAGGGTTTTCAAGGTGTGACTGGTGAGCTAGAACCACTGACCTTGTGGTTCAAACCGACTTTACAGTCCAGCACATTAACCTGCAGCACAGAGAACTCTGTCATAGTACTGGCTACAAAGTAAAGTGGGACGGTTTCCACAATACAGAGAGGAATATCACCTTCATGGTGTTGACTGTTGTTAGTTATAGTGGAGTAGATTCTGACTTGTGGCGAGCCCAAGTGTGCAGAATAGAACTGCTCCATAGAGTTTTCAAGGGCATGGCCTTCTGAAAGCAAATCACTAGGCACTGATATTTTGCAAGGTATCATGTGGTCCAACTAAATGGATACATGGATTATGTTATCTCAAACAAAAATATCTTTACATTATGCAAAGTGACCAAGAAAATCTTTAACACCAAATAAGTTTGCTGATTTTTGTGTGGCAAAGTACTTGAAAAGTGTTACTGAACTTAAAGATAAGTTCCACATTTTCTTTTACAACAACCTTTCCTGTGATAAGGACTGGAGAAACTAGAAGCATGATCCTCAAGTTTTCGTTTTAATAAACATGATCTGTTTAAGACACTGTTTCAAGATAAAAGAAAATATGTGCTAATAATAAGCCAGAGAGAACATGAACAGGACTTCATTGGAAAAGACATTCAGGCAGC
>NW_006408529.1:33655282-33661935 GCF_000296735.1 Chrysochloris asiatica | reverse complement strand
TTTTTTTCCAGACATCATTTTTCCTGGAAACCCCAATAACACTCATGGAAGCAGTAATCAAGAAATCAAAGGACATACTGTATTAAGCAAATCTACAGTAAAAGATATCTTTAAAGACTTCAGTTTGAGGACTAAGGTTCACCTGACCCAAGTGACTCACTCACAGTATTTTCAATTGCCTCATATGCATGTGAAAGCTAGATAACAACGAATATGGAAGATCAGAGAAGAATTATGGTGTTGGGGGAAAAAGTATGAAAATATAGCTGTTAAGGGGGAAAAAGTATGAAAATATAGCTGTTAAGTGCTGTCAAGTTGGTTTCAGCTCATAGTGACCAACTATGTATAGGATTTCCAAGGTGGATTTGAATCGCTGACCTTGAGGTTCAAACACACCTTGCAGTCCAGTGCATTATCCTGCAGTGCCACACCAGGATTCCATTGAAAGTACTGCTGTTGCTGTTGTTGTTGAGTGTTGTTGAGTCGATTCCAACCCATAGCAACTCTGTATGGGAATGGGGTTTCCAAGGAACAGCTGGTGAGCTTGCAGTTCAAACAGCTTTGCAGTATGGCACATTAACCCACAGTGCCACACAATAGATATAGATATATACTAAAGTTTCAGAAACTTCTGTGAGTTGCCTTACCCAGGACTATACTGATCAGCTCTCAAGAGCCCTGGGAAAAGCACACAGCCTGCTCACAAGGGTGGATTTCATATGTATATGAAATGCAGTTTTTTTTGTTTTCTATATTTTGTGTGTGTGTTTGTTGTTGTTATGTGCCGTGGAGTCAGTTCCAACTCATAGTGACCCTATACAGGGTTTCTGAGGCTGTAAATCTTCACGGAAGCAGAAAGCCTCATCTTTCTTCTGTGGAACAGCTGGTAGTTTCAAACTGCTGTCCTTGTTGTTCACAGCCCGATTCATAACCACTAAGCTGTTTAGTTGCTGTTAAGTGCTGTCAAGTCAGTTCCAACCATGCATAGGGTTTCCAAGGAGCAGCTGGTAAGTCTGAATTGCCAACCTTGTGGCAGGCAGTCCAGTGCTGGCCCTACAGTGCCATACCAGGAATCCAATGAAAGTACTAGGGAAGGCCAAAAGAACAAACCATTTGGTCTTGGAAAAAGTGCAGCCAGAACGCTTCTTCTTGTAGTTAAGAGTTGTCAAGTCAGTTCCGACTCATAGCAACCCATATAGGGTTTCCAAGGAGACGCTGATGAGCTTGAACTGCCAACCTTGAAGTTCAAACCGATCTTGAAGTCCAGCACATTACCCCACAGCGCTACACGAGGACTCCAGAGTGCTTCTTAGAAGTCAGGCTAGAGAGACTTCATCCTATGTACCTTAGACATGTTGTAAGGAGAAAACAGTCCCTGAAAAAGGACATCCTGCTTAGTAAAGTAGAAGAATGTCGACAAAGAGGAGGACCCTGCCCCCCCCCCCAACAAGATGGACTGACACAGTGGCTGCAACAATGGGCTCAAGCACAACAACTGTAAGGACAGAGCAGGACTGAGCAGTGTTCCTTCTGTGCAGGGTCTCTATGAGTCAGAACAGACTTGAAGGCACCTAACAACAACAATGCTGCAAAGATATTCATGAACACAGGGAGCAAAGTTAGGAAAACTTCTTAAACACCTTGAGGAATGAGTAGCTGGGTCTTGGGTTTTAGGATCATAGTCTGAGTGAGGGAACACATATCAAGGTCATCTGGCATAACATAGTCCACAAGGGCAATATTCCACATTACTTTGGTGAGCAGTGACAGGCCTCTTGAGATTTTAAGACCCTAGTCACTACTCACCAACCATATGCGATCAAAACGGCAGCATTTACCCAAAGACAAAGGTTCAGAAGGGTTAAGAAAGAAGGGATGGAATTGAGAAACACATGAAGGAAGTGGGGCAAATGATGTTACATAGCACGGATTGCAATCAACAAGATTAAATAAATTATGCATAAATTGTTGAGTGGAAAACTGATTTGCTCTGTAAACCTCCATCCAATTCACAATAGTTTTGTGTTTTTAATCCATCTTCAACCAATTCAGTTCCGTTATTGTTGTCAATATTAGAAATGACAATTATAAAAACAAAATGAAACAATAGCTATTCTATCAGGAGTCCTGGTGTGCTGCTGTGGAATAAAGCACTGGACCATAAGGTCGCTTTGAACCACAAGGTCAGTGGTTCAAACTCACCAACAGCTTCTTGGAAATCCCATACAGGTGGCTATGAGTCGGAACAGACTCAACAGCACTAACAACAACAATAATATTCTATTTTACTTTTCTTATTAAAAGCAAACTCACAAGAATTATAAAATTCACCTACAAGATGATATTGGCAGTACCTCAGATTAAAGAGGGAGACAGGATATAAGATTGCTTTTTTGTTGTTGTTGTTTTACAGGAAAAGATAGGAAGCCTTAAGTAATATCTTACTAAGGAGAATAAGAACTAAGCAAAGATTCTGGTGTGGCGCTATAGTACTGGTGTGGCGCTAAGCACTGGACTAAAAGGTCGGGTTGAACTGCATGGTCATTAGTTTAAACTCACCAGTTGCTCCTTGGAAACCTTATACAGAGTCACTATGAGTTGGAACCGACTCAATGGTACTTAACAACAAGCAAAGATCAGGAGGAAAAGCATGTAGGGCAAACGGAACATGCAAAAAACCTAATGAATACCTTTCACCATAAAGGAACGCGAGAAGCCAGGAGCACTGGGAACAGACGGGTATGCACTGGGAACAGACGGGGATGGGGGGAATGTTTGGGATACATTTAGCAATGGAGTTAGGAGTCAGATCCTACTTGGCAGCATGCTGAAAGTTACAAGGAGCAGAGTCCTAGTGTGGCGCTGTAAGATAAGCATTGGACTGCTGGTGGGTTGGAAACCCTGTACACAACCCCTATGAGTCAGCACTTAGCAACAACACAACCAACTAGATTCAAGTTACTAAAAGTTCTTTCTAATTTCTATATGGAAAAAAAGGCTATGAAGAAAGGTGTAAGAGTAAGAGATAGGAAACCTCTGGCAACACTCCATGAGGAAATCCAACATTTGTTTATTAATAGATCAAGATCAATTTTTGCATTAGATTATTTATAATCCTCCGCAGTTGTTGGTAAATGCTGTGGAATGAGTTCATAATAGCAACTCTGTACAGGGTTTCCAAGGCTTTAAATAAGCTTCATCTTTCTCTGATGGATCATCCAAGGATGGCCTCAAACTGCAGTCAGTGCTTTATCATAGTCAACCATAATTATATTTATTAACTAAAGTAAAAAGAAGTTTTAAGGTCAATTTTGCCACTGTAACTAGCATTGACATCATATACAATGTCTATTTGAGACAACAGTGAATGCGCAAATATCAACCATGAAGCTCCTGCTAAGAGATGGAGTCACAATCTGTTATGGCTGCAAGGAGACAGAATGGTATGCATTTTGTTTTGTTTTGCTCTTTAATCTTAAGAACGTACTTAAGACATACAGTAGGATTTTTAAAACCATAATCTCAGGAGGATGGGGATGCAGAATGTGTAAAGATCATCAGAGATTACAAATTGGGCTGCTAACTGCCTTCTCAGAGGGAGAAAACGAGATAAAGCTTTATAGCGCCGGAAACCCTATACCGCATCACTAAGAGTCAGAACTGGCTCCACAACACACAACCACCGCCATCACACAATGTATGGCTATTTAACTTCAAAAACAACTGCCACTTTTGCCATGAGACCAGAAGACTGGATGAGTCCCTGTTACCATTACTGAACATTTTTTCAACCGAAGATTCTATAGCAGAATCCTGAACAAAAGGGGAGAAGGGATGCAGGACAGAATTTCAAATTCTCACGGACTCTAGATTTTCTGGAGCCATAGAGGAGGATGAACCCCTGAAACTATTGCCCTGATACTCCTGAAAACCTACACCAAAAAAGATCCCCTTCTTAGAACAATAGTCTGGTGATGGCGGTGGTTATGGGCCGTGGAGTCAGAACCGATTCACAGTGACCCTGTACAGGGTTTCCAAGGCTGTAAATCTTTATGGGAACAGAAAGCCTCATCTTTCTCCCATGGAACAGCTGGTAGTTTCAAACTGCTTACCTTAAGGTTCGCAGCCTGATTCCTAACCACTACGCTACCAGAGGTTGGCCTTGTCCATTATGCTCCTTCAAGTACTCTACAATGGGAGTCCGGAGTCCTGGTGTGGCCCTGAGGGTTAATGCACTGGACTTCAAGGTCACCAGTCACTCCTCAAAAACCCCACATAATAGGGTTGCTCTGGGTCAGAACCAACTCGACAGCACTTAGCAACAACAACATATGGGAGTCCTGGTGAGGCGCTGTAGGGTAAGCACTGAACTGCAAAGTCGGTTTCCAAGGCAAGGTCAGTGGTTCAAATCCACAGTCACTCCTTGGAAATCCAATACAGGTTCGCTATGAGGAACCCACTGAATGGCAAGTAACAACATACAGGAACAAACTGAGAACAGCAACTGAAAGATAAAATAGGAACATTAGGGGGCATTATGTTTATGATAACGATGCAGCAACAAGTCAGAAAAGACTGAGAATGGCTGCACAACGTGACAAATGCAAGCAATAACAGCAACTGTGAACGTGTAGAATTGGTATTATGCCTTGCAAAAAAATCAAATTTAGGGGGAAACATTAACAAGAGGGGGGATGTCTACCCTTTGGATACAGTTAACATTTCTAAAGTTATTTTTCACCCCGCTTTAGTAAGCGAGCGCAAAACCATCTCTACAATGAATACATAAGCAGCATGGATACCATCAAACTACGAACTTCGGATTTCCCATAGAATCCTAGATCAGGGGCCAGCAAACTACAGCTTAAAAGTCAAATACAGCTCACTGATAACCTTAGTTCAGCGAGCTAAGAATGGACATGTGCCGCAAAATCAAAAACACATAACATAACCTACTAATGAGTGTGGCGCTGTGGGTTAATGCGCTGGACTGCCAAGTCGGTGCGAACTGCAAGGTTAGTGGTTCAAGCTCACCAGCCGCTCCTTGGAAACACTATATCGAGTCTCTATGGGTCGGAACCGACTCGCTGGCACTTAACAACAGCAACGAGTTCGGTTACGAGTCGGGCTGCTAACCTCTAGGTCAGCAGTACGAAACTACCAGCCGTTCCGCGGTACAAAGTCGGAACGACTCCACCGCACACCACCACCACGATTTAATTAGCGATAAAGGCTAGACAAAAGACCAACAGCAACAGTGAACACAGAATGTTTCACCAAATTCCCACAGCTCACGAAACTCTCCCCTGACTATTGATCACATCCAGAGGATAATTCCGACCTGAAAGGGATCAACAACAATCACCTGGAGAGAAGGCTTCCGATGATGAGGACCAGGAAAGAGGCCCGAGCTGGGAAGGAAAGGTACGCAGCGGAAGCTTCTGCCTCTAACACTTTAGCGCGAAGAGCGCGCGCGCGCGCGAAGGGACGCGGAGGGGCTCGCCGCACGGACTCAGGCCAACTCCTCACCTCGAGATTCAGGTGCTGCGGCATCTCCCCATACTCCGGCAGCGACGATTCTGACCGTGCGAGAGCTACGACCTCGCCGCCAGGCTGTTTGATTTGTTGGTCCCCCATGCCGGGTGTCACGTAAAAATAACAGCTGCAGGAGACAGACACGCACACTCAATTACCCAAGCCAGAAAGCCTCGCCTTTCTCTGCTGAAAATTGACCGGGCTTGTGTTCCCGCGGCGGCGGACACACAAACTCAGGCGGACACCTCCCACTTCCGGGAGCGTATGGCGTCAACACGCTGCGCGGGTGCGGTATCCCCGCCGCGCGCGCGTCGTCTGGGGAGGGGAAGGGAGGAAGGAAGGTAATGGAGACGTACGGGGAGTGAAGAGCACTCAGTGGTCTTAATGTGCTTAGGTACAGCCAGTTTCTTGGCGCATTTGAATTACTAAAGGCTCTCGTCATCAGAGAACACCACGGAAATTGATAATAACATCAACATTTCCTGAGAAGAAAAACGAGGATTACTATGGAGAAGTAATTTTTAACCATAGCAAATAACATGAAACAATGTATTGTTGTTGTTGTTGTTAAGTGCCGTCGAGTCGGTTCCGACCCATAGCGACCCTGTACAGGGTTTCCGAGGGTGTAAAATATCTCCCATAAAGACTTCCACTTCTGGGTGAGAAGAGGGAACGGGTCTAGACTTCGTGCTTATCATAACTATAAACAATTAGAAAACTGAACAAAATATATGAAGCAATTTTTTGAGAGAAGAGAAACATGAAGAAACCCAGAATCACCCTGACTTTCTGCCTGGAGATAATTTCTAGACCGTGGTGCAGTTGAGTGAACAATTTAACTGAGTTGGAAAGAATTGCATGGGTAAAGAAAGACATGCAGAAAACTGCAAGTGAAAAGAGATTAGTTAAGTATATGTGTCATGTGAACATCTACAAGATCAGGAAAGAACAATTACTGGGGAGTGATAAGTCAAAATAATTTTTAGGTCAACCAGAAACAGAAATTATTTGAGTTTCCACTATCTAGATTGGAGCAAATTATCATTGAATGTATGGAACATTCGATAGAGATTCCAGAACTGTAGTGGATTAAACCCGTTCTAGTAAAGGAGTCCAAG
>NW_006408529.1:33638340-33654062 GCF_000296735.1 Chrysochloris asiatica | reverse complement strand
TGTATATAAAAATAATTTCTAAGTTAAATAATTTCTTGTTATAAAAGTTTGTCTTCTGTTTCTGGTATTATACAAATCCTTATAAACAATCGTGTGGCCTGGTACAAACCATGGCCAATCTAATCTTGAACACAGAAACAGGAAGGAACCCCTGCCACAACACAAACCTGCTGAATATCCCAGACAACTAGGTCTGTACAAATCTGGGACCTTTTGTTAAATAGATCATCCAAGAAAGTCTGTTTTGCATATTTTTTATGTCTTTATTTAAATAAGCATGCCTAAGCTTTCATGTTGGGAGTCCTGGTGTGGTGCTGTGAGTTAATGTGCCAGACTGCAAAGCTGTTTGTACTGCAAGGTTGGTGGTTCAAGCTCACCACCTGCTCCTTGGAAACTCTATATAGGGGTCGCTATGGGTCAGAACCGACTCTATGGCACTTCACAACAACAACAATCCTTCATATTAAATATTTCCTATCTGCTTGAAAATTGAGGGAAAGAAATTCAATTTTTGGTTTTCAATATATAAAATAGATTTTGTTTTACTATAGAGAACTTCAAATATATATATATATTATTTTTTGTTGTTGTTGTTATTAAGTGCCGGAGTCAGTTCCGACCCATAGTGACCCCGTGTAAGATTTCCAAGGAGCAGCTGGTGAGCTTGAACTATCGACCTGGTAGTTCAAACAGTTTTGCTGTCCAACGTATTAACCCACAGCGCTGCACCAAGACTCAAACATATAAATCACTTAAATTATAAATGAGTGAATTTTTTGCTTATCATAAATTGATTAACAAATACAAAGTACATTAGAACAGATTATATTCTGAAAATACATAATTGTTTGCATTTTGTTAAATTTCCAAATCTCCTTATGTTGTTAGGTGTTGTCGAGTCTGTTCCAACTCATAGTGATCCTAAGCACAACAGAACAAAACAGTGCCTGATCCTGTGCCATCCTCGAAAAATGTAGAAAAAAATCATTAAATTATTTTGAAACTTAAAGCTTTTCTTTGATAATAAAATCTATGAATATTTAATAGGCAAAATTAACAAAATGTAGAGATAATTCCATTTAGGTTTTATCACAACTCCTCTCTTTGATGACCTTTCCACAAACTACAGAGGTTAGTTTCTTGAAATGCCACCAGAGGGCAATCCATCCCAAAATTCCTTTTGTTGTTGTTGTTAAGTGCCGCTTTACTTGATGTGTATTTACACTCCAAGGCACACCACCATCACCACAATGCTGTGGAGGAACTGGCAGGTTTTCAATTTAGTTTGAGAAGACACAATAAATAGATAGAAAGGAATTAAATTTGTTTAGTCTGAATAGAACATATCTGAATAAATGTCCAATTTTGTTTTGCTTTGTTTTAAGGTTCATCTTTGCCTTTTTTAGAACTTAATTATATAAGGTGGAGCCCTAGTGTGGGATAAAGTACTGGACTGCAAGGATAGTTTGAACCACAAGGTTGGTGGTTCAAACTTACCAGCCGCCCCTTGGGACCCTTATACAGGGTTGCTTTAAGTCAGAACCGACTTGAAGGCACTTAAGAACAACAGCAATTAAAAGATAATAAATACAAAGTTTATTTTTCAACGTAAGATTCATCAAATTCAAGACATTTCTGTCATCCATGATCCCAATCATCTAGACTATCACCAAAGAACTGAGGGTCCTTGGAATTGAACATATCAATGCAGTCTTTCGTACATTATTAACTGAAGAAAATTGGATGCCCTTTAAGTATTTTTTTTTTTTTAAATAGGAAGCAAAAAGTAGTTCAAAGGAGCCAAATTAGGACTGTGATGCCTAACGATTTCCCAATGCAACTGTTGCAAAATTGCCATTGTTTGATGAGAGAATTGAGCAGGAGCAGTGTCCTGGTATATGACTCTCTAGTGAAGCTTTTGAGGGCATTTTTCTGCTCAAGTTTTGGTTAACTTTATCAAAACAGTCCCATAATAAGCAGATGTTATCATTCTTTGGACCTCCACAAAGTCAACAAGCAAAATGCCTTGAGCATTGCAAAAAACTATTGCCATGACCTTGGCTCTTGACCAGTTGTCCGCTTTTGTTTTGACTGGACCACTTACATCTCTTGGTAGCTAAAGACAAAATTGTACTTGGTCTTCAGGGTTATACTGGCAAAATCGTGTTTTATCTACTGTTATAAATCGTCCAAGAAATGTTTCAGGATCTTGATCCTTCTTGTTTAAAATTTCCATTGAGAGTTCTGCTTTTGTCTGCAGCTGACCTGCATGCAACAGTTTTGACATTCTTCGAGCAGAAAGTTTGTTCAACTTTAATTTTTAGTCAGAACTGTGTAAGCAGAGCCAATTGAGATAACTATGGTGCTGGTTATTGTTTCTGCCACTAATCATTGGCCTTCATCAATTAAGACATGAACAAGATTAATTTTTCCTTGAAAATTGATGTGGATTTCATTTTCAACATCTTCTTTCTTTAAACAAGTTATCCATTTGTAAACTGTTGATTTCTCTGTGGTGACTGTTCCCATAAACTTTTCGTAAAGCATCAATGATTTCACCATTCTTCTACCCAAGCTTCACCATAAATTTGATACTTACTCTTGCTTCAATTTTAGAAGAATCTATTTTGCTTTGATAGAGGCTCTTTTCAAACTGATGTCTTATACGTCTTAGTGCATCAAACTAGATCCTGTTCAGACAAGTTGATATAACTTTATTTTGGTGAAAAAAATTGAAATCCATGCACAATTTTATTCATAATATGCAGTTTCCCTGAACTGTTTGAAAAACCCGTATATATTTGTAAGCTTAGCAAATATTTATTCAGTACTTACAAAGTATTGTGGTTACTTCATAAGTACTGAATAACTGTTTGCTAAGTTACTCAACACCACTTTAAAATAACCACCATTCATCTGTCAGTTTGTTATACTGTAGTGGCTTGCATGTTGCTGTGATGCTGGAAGCTATGTTTCTGGTATTTTAAATACCAGACAGGTTTCAGTTGAGCTTCCTCACTAAGAAAGACTAGGAAGACGTAAAAGCAGACTATTTCTGAATGCTTAGCCTGTGAAAACCTTAAAGCGAAGAGGACTTAGAATACTTACTGATGAAGATCAAAGATCATCACCTCCATTATGGATTGCACCTCTATGTAAAGAGAGCAAAAATCCTCACAACTGGACCAATAAATAACATCATGATAAATTGAGAAAAGACTGAAACTGTCAAAGACTTCATTTTGCTTGGGTCCAATATCAACACTCATGGAAGCAACAGCTGTATAATCAAATGGCCAATCACATTAGGTAAATCTGCTACACAAGACCTATTTAAAGTGTTTATGAGTAAAGATGTCAGTTTGAGGACTAAGGTATGCCTGTCTGACCCAAGCCATGATATTTTCAATAGCTTCATATGCATGTGAAAGTTGAAAAATGAATAAGGAAGACCATAGAAGAATCGATGCATTTGAGTTATGATGTTGGAGAAGAATATTAAAAGGACCATGGACTGCCAGAAGAACAAACAAATTGGTGTTGGAAGAAGTACAGCCAGAATGCTGCTTAGAAGCCATCATGGCCAGACTTCATCTTCCATATTTTAGACATATTATCAAGAGGGACCAGTCTCTGGAGAATTACATCATGCTTGGTAAAGTGGAGGGTCCATGAAAAAGAGGAAGCCCATCAGCAAGATTATTGGCACAGTAGAAGCAGCAATAGGCTCATGTGTAACAATGATTATGTAGATGGCACTGGACCTGGAAATGTTCCATTCTGTTGTACATAGGGTCGCACTCAACAGCACCTAACAATAACAATAACAATACTGTAAATAAAATCAGTTTAAAGTTTGGTTCTAAAATTTGAGAATGTCTATTTTCTGGGGGTAGTGGCAGACATAAACAAATGAATTAGGATTCAATTTTCTGTGTATTACACTAAAAATATGTGCAGCAAAATCTTTAAGCACAATGAAGGATAGGATTAATTCTGTTGGAAACAGATGAGATGGAAGAGGGCTTCATAGAGGAATTAGATCTAACAGAATAAATAGCCACTTTTGAATTTCTAAGTTAAGAAAGTGGGTTTAACAACCCTTAGAGTGAATCTTAGCCCAATTGTTTTACTATGAGGGGAATCCTTGTAAATATTTTAAATGGTAGGGGTGCAAAACAGATATTATACTTTTTAAGACAGGAGAAAGCAGTAGTATAAATAGTATTAGGAAAAAGAAAGGCTTCTGACTTCTCAATAGTGACATTGACAGAAAGAAAACATGGGCTTTAGAATACATTTCACAGTCTGAGAGAAAATTATTTCAAACCTAGAACTCTATGAATATCAATCATGCATGAGAATAAGAAAAAGATATACCCAGGTGCACAGACTCAAAACCTTATGCTCTCTACATGTTTTCTCTTAGTTCTACTAAAAGATATGCTTCACAGCATGAGAGAAGAAATAAAAAAAGATAAAAACATTGCTGATGTTGTTATGCCATTGAGTCAGTTCCGACTCATAACAATGCCATGAAAACAGAACAAAACATTGCCTGAGGTGGCGCCAACTTCACAACCATTATGACCAAGCTCATTGCTGTTGTCACGTGTCGATCCATCTCATTGGGGGTCTTCCTCTTTTCTGCTGATCCTTCATTTCACCAAGCATGATGTCATTCTCCAGGGACTGTTCAATCCTAATAACACGCCAAGTATGAGAGATGAAGTCTCTCCATCCTCACTTCTAAAGAGCATTCTGATTACAATTCTTCCAAGAAAGATTTGTGTGTTCTCCACTTTTAATATTCTTTTCCAACATAACTCACTTGCACCAATTTGTCTACAATCGTCCTTATTCACTGTCTAACTTTCACATTCATATGAGGCTAATGAAAATACTATGGTTTGCATCTTGTGCACCTTTGTCCTGAAACCGATATCTTTGCCCTTTAACACTTTAAAGAAGTCATGTGCCGCACATTTGTCTAATGCAACTGGTCATTTGTTTTATTGACTGCTGCTTCCACGAGTGTTGGTTGTGGATCCAAGCAAAATGAAGTCTTTATAGCATCAATCTTTTCTCCATTTATCATGATGCTGTTTATTGTTCCAGTTGTGAAGTTTTTGTATTCTTTACATTGAGGTGCTATGCAAAGGCTTCAGCATGCAATCCATGCTGAAGGCTATTGTCTTTATCTTCATCGGTAAGCATTTTAAGTCCTCTTCACTTCCAGAAAATAAGGTTGCATTATCTGCATATCACAGGTTATTAATAAGTCTTCCAATCCTGATGTCACGTTCTTCTTTATATAATCCAGTTTCTCAGATTATTTGCTCAGCATACAGATTGAATAAGTATGTTGAAAGGATTCAACCTGGCACACTTCTTTCCTGATTTTAAGCCATTCAATGCCCCCTTGTTCTGGCACAGTGACTGCCTTTTGGTCTATGTACAGGTTCAACACGAGCACAATTAAGTGTTCTGGAATACACATTCTTCATAATGTTATCCATAATTTGTTATAATTTACACAGTCAAAAGCCTTTGCAGAGTCAACAAAGCACAAGTAAACATCTTTCTGGTATTCTCCACTTAAAGTCAAAATCCATCTGACGTCAGCAGTGATAACCTGAATTCCATGTCCTCTCCTGAATTTGACTTGAATTTGGCGCAGCACCCTCTCAATGTACTGCTATAACTATTTTTAAATTATCCTCAGCAAATTTTACTTGCATGTGATAAAAACGATATTGCTCAATGCTTTCTGCATTCTGTTGGGTCACCTTCCTTTGGAATGGGCACAAATATGAATCTTTTCCAATCAGTTGGCCAGGTGGTTGTCTTCCAAATTTCTTGGCATAGATGAGTGAACACCTCCAGGCTACATAAGCTTGTTGATTCATTTCAATTTGTATTCCATCAATTCCTGGAGTATTGTTTTTTTGCCAATGCCTCAATGAAGATTGAGCTTCTTTTTAAAGTACCATTAGTTTTTTATCATATGCTACCTCTTGAAAGATTGAACAACAACCATTTCTTTTTGGTACAGTGACTCTGTGTATTCTTTCCATCTTCTTTTGGTGCTTTCTACATCATTCAATATTTTATCCATAGAATTTCCCCAATATTTCAACCCAAGGCTTGAATTTTTTCTTCAATTCTTTCATCTTGAGAAATGCTGAACATGTTCTCCCCTTTTGGTTTTCTAAATCCAATATATAAGATATGCACTTTCATTTTGATACTTTACTTTGTAGTCTCTAGTTACCCTTTGAAATTTTCTGTTCAGCTCTTTCACTTCAGCATTTTTTCCAGTCATTTAAACTACTCTACATTCAAAAACAAGTTTCAGAATCTCTTCCGGCATCCACTTTGGTCTTTTCTTTCTCTTCTGTCTTTTAGTGACCTTTTACTTTCTTTCTGTATGATGTTCTTGATGTCCTCTCACAACTCCTCTGGTCTTCAGACATTGGTGTCTAATGCATCAAATGTGTTGTTGAGATGGTCTCTAAATTCAGATGGGATATTTCAGAGTCATATTTTGACTCTTGTGGACTTGTTTCAATTTTCTTCATTTTCAGTTTGAACTTACATATGAACAATTGATGGTCTGTTCCAGTCAGTCCTGGCCTTGTTTTGGTTGATAATATCAAGTTTTTCCACTGTCTCTTCCCAGATGTAGTCAATGTTATTCCTGTGCATTCCATCTGATGAAGTCCAGGTATAAAATTACCTTTATGTTGTTTTAAAAAAGGTATTTGCAATGAATTAGTCATTGGTCTTATAAAATTCTATCATGCGATCTCCAGCATTATTTCTATCACCAAGCCCTTATTTTCTAACTACTGATTTTCCTCTGTGTTTCCAACCATTGCATTTTCCTCTGTGTTTCCAACCATTACAATCACCAGTAATTATCAATGTATCTTGATTACATATTTGATCAATTTCAGACTAACAAAGTTGGTAGAATTCTTCAATTTCATCTTCACTGGCTCCAGTGGTTGGTGCATAAATTTGAGTAATAGTGGCATTAACTGGGTTTTGCTGGTGTGTGGATATTATCCTATGACATAGCAGTATACTTCAATATAGATCTTAAAATGTTCTTTTTGGCAATGAATGCGACATCATTCCTTTTGAATTTGTTCTTCCCAGTATAGTAAACCATATCATAGTCAGATTCAAAATGGCCAGTACCAGTCCATTTCAGCACATTAATGGCTAGGATATCAATGTTTGTGTGTTCCATTTCATTTTGGCAACTTCCCATTTTCCTAAATTCATTCTTTATATAGTCCATATTCTGATTATTAATTAATGCTTTCAGCTGTTTCTCCTCATTTTGACTAGTGCCCCATCAGTAAATGAAAGTCCTAAAAATTTGATTCCATTCTCACTATCATGGTCAACTCTAGTTTGAGAAGGCAGCTCTTCCCTAATCATATTCGGAATGTCTTCCAACTTGAGGTACACATCATCCAGAACTGTATCTGAAAAATATTCTGGTGCTATCCATGTTTTCATCTTCCAGAACAATACCTGACAATATTCTGGTGTTATTCATACTAGCTCTAAGGAGCTCTGGTAGCATAGTGGTGACGAATCGGGCTATAAACCTCAGGGTCAACAGTTCAAAACTACCAGCTGTTCCATGGGAGAAAGATGAGGCTTTCTGCTCCCATAAAGATTTACAGCCTCAAAAATCCTGTACAGGGTGACCACTATAAGTTGAAACTGACTCCTCGGCACATAACAACAACAAATTCATACTAGGTCTAGATGTTTTTTTTGTAGGCTCTTCAGGATTTCATATATATAATATGGAGTCGTTGTGTGGTGCTGTTTGAACTGCAAGGTTGGCAGTTCAAGCTCACCAACCATTCCTAGGAAACGCCGTACAGGGTCACTATGAGTTAGAACCAACTCAAGGCACTTAACAACAACAGTATGTAAAATAATATCATCTGTGAATAAGGAACTCTGGTAGCATAGTGGTTACAAGTCAGGTTACTAACCTCAACGTCAGCAGATCAAAACTATCAGCCATTCATGGCAGAAAGATGAGGCTTTCTGCTCCCGTAAAGATTTATAGCCCTGGAAACCCTATACAGGGTCGCTATGAGCCAGAACCAACTTCACAGCACACTACCACCAAGCTAATATATAGAAAATACATGGCAACTCACTCTTTCTAACAATATATTTTTTTTCCTGAATGCTCAATACTCCACTCCACAGTTCTGTCAAATGTTACTAAGGTTCTATATTTCCCAGGATTCACTTATTACTCTGTTCAAATGACCACTGACTTCCAACGGTTTCTGATTAGTAATCAGGGGAGATGAAGCTAGACTATGGCTCAGAGATTGTTTAGACTATCTGGGAAACTTCATCAAGTAGGGAGAATTCTTTCTTTCTTCACACAGCAAAGTTTGTGTTTGTCTCTTAATTTTCTAAAACTATATAATAAAACTACTTCTGAAAGGTAATAAAGGAGAAACATAGAAGGAGTTTCTAAAGTTCGACTAAGTTCTATTTCTCAACCTGGGTGCTAAGTACACAGTGTCTGTGTTATTTTTATTCTTATAACTCTAGTTGTGTGTTTTAAAAAAAATCTTCTTTATATATAACACATTTCATAACTTAAAATAGCACAGAAAAGAAAAGCATCATTTGTAAAAAAAATTCTATATGCCTAAGGTCAGTGGTTAAAACTCACCAGTGGCTCCTTGAAAACAGGATCGCTATGAGTCAGAACCAACTTGATGGCACTTAACAACAATATTATGCTTTAAAAGAGTGTAGTTACAAAGTTGTATATTTTATTAAATTATGGCAAAAAACAAAAGGTAATGAGGAGGGGGTTCCCAGTAGGAAAAGGCAGGGGTGCCTTTCAGGTGAAATGCAAGACAGTATGAGAACTGCTGAGGAGGCTTGAAGGGACACAATATGATCGTGACCGGACCAATAATCAAAGATGAAATAGAAGAAAATTCCTTGAGTGTGAGACCAGGAGACAAAAATCAATGACAAATCTTGGATTTTTTTTTTTTAACTACAATGATAAAAGATTATGGAAACTTCTAGGCAAAAAAAAAAAAAAAAAAAGAGTCCTGGTGTGGCACTGTGGGTTAATACACTGGACTGCAATGTCAGTTTAAACCCCAAGTTCATCAGCTGTTCCTCAGAAACCCTATACAGGGTCGCTATGATTCAGAACTGACGTGATAGCACTTAAACAACAACAGCAGACAAAAAATACTAGAGCTCAAAAAAGAACAAAAATAGATTGCCCTCAAATTTCTCTGAATTGGGCTGGATGTTGTTCTTCCTACATTCTCTTTTTTATGAAACACCCTGAGCCTGTATACTTGTTGACCCCATATTTGGCCTTATTGAGGCCCTATGTACCTTTGCTAGTGTGACTCACTAAGCATTATGGACTTGAAATAAGAGATCACGAGCCTCTGCTCTGTTTAAACTGCATTGCATTTAATCCATTCCAAACAGTTGAACAGTTCTTAGACTCTGAAAATAAACCAGAAAAGAGATTCCACAACATTGTTTATCTAAGACGACTTGTTGAATAAGAGCAATATGAGTGATTCTTTTGGTTTGGTTCCACTTCTTTATTATCTAGCCACATGTCCTATGTTACTTGCAGGGCAGTAATGATAGCTAACATTTATTAAACATTATTCTAAGTGTAACAATGGTAATTTTCTTTCCACAGTGTTGGCTATAGCATGAAAATAATTGTTAACAAATACCAAAATGAGATGCTAGTTGAATGTCATGGTGAAGAACTCTGAGATACCAGAAAAAAAAGTAACATTTTCGAAACCCAGAAAGTGGGAAGTTGTCCTCCAACGTCTGGCAAATTTCTGGTGCTATTCATAATTAAGTAAGTATACCAATTAAGTAAGAACTTTTCTGCCCACCCCTTTACTTTCCTTCTACCACAGCTGATGAGAAACCATTGTTATCAAATTTTGAGAGGAAGATTGGAGGGATAAGGTAGAGAAACAGAGAAGCATGTCACCTATCCTGGTTTCTCTGCAGAAAACCCTAGCTAGTAGTAAAGATTTACACCCTCGGAAACCCTATACAAGGTCGCTATGGGTCGGAACCGACTCGGCACATAACAACAACAACAACAGTAGTAAAGTAAACAGATGCAACTTTGGATGAAACTGGAAACTTTGGTTATACACAACTTGACATCCTAAGTATCAAAATGAAACTGTATTTTTCAAATTGTTGTGAATATAGTTTTTTATTATCTAAGAATAGTCAAAAACATTAGGGAATTGCCTGATATTTTTGCTCATGGACTAAATTTTAAATGGACAATGATAGACAAAATAAAGATGCATCCTGACTATGTCTTATGAAGCTTATTTATACAACATCTTAGTGATGTATGAATTGTTGCATTTAACCCTCATGACATTCCAATGAGGTTTGTCTGTTGTTATTCCTATTTTGACGATCAGGAAATGAACTTGTCTAAGGTCACACAGCAAATAAATGATGGAGTCAGGATTTGACTACAAAGCTTAAGCTCTTAATAATCATTCCATAACTATTTCATGTTGTTGTTGTTGTTAAGAAAGTACAAATATCTATAAAGATAGGGCAGCCTGGTTTGGTAAAATGTATCATGACATATACTTTTACGGCACACATTAATCTTTATTCTATGTTCCACAAAAAGGCCTTCACTACTTTATAGTTGTTTCCTTATGGGAATACCTTATTTTGTCTAATCTTCATTCATAGCAGTTCAAATTCACCAGCTGCTCTTCAGGAGAAAGAGAAGGTTTTCTGCTCCCATAAAGATTTAGTCTCAGAAACCCTATACAGGATCGCTGTGAGTCAGAATCAACTAAGTGGCAGTGGGAATGGTTTTGAAGAGGGGATAATGAATCTTAAAGTAATTTAGAATCTGTTGCTATTGAGTCGATTCTGACATATTAGGACAAATTGACCCACAGGATTTCCAAGGCTGAAATCTTTACAGAAGCAGACTGCAACATCTATCTCTTACAGAGCATCTGGTAGGTTCAGACTGTCTGGACATTTCAGTTAGCAGCCTGCTGCTTTAACCAGGATGCCACCAGGACTCCATATATGCACACTGGACTGCTAACCATAGGTCAGCAGTTCAAATCTATCAATTGCTCTATTGGAGAAAGATAAGGTTGTGTTCGCCAGTAAATATTTATAGCCTCAGAAACCCTATACAGAGTGGATATGAGTTGGCATCTACTCGATGGCAGTGAGTTTGTTTGGTTTTTGATTATATATATAAAGAGCCTTGATGGCACTATAGGATAAGCACTGTACTGCTAACATAAAGATTGGCAGTTCAAACCCACCAGCTGCACCTTGGAGAAGAAAGAGACTTTCTATTTCCATAAAGATTTACAGCATCTGAAACCCTCCACAGGTTCGCTAGAAATAGGAATCTACCCGGTGGCAGTAGTGTATATATATTGTTGTTCTTGTTAAGTGCTGTCGAGTTGATTCCAACCATATATAGGGCTCTGATAGCGTAGTGGTTACGAATCGGGCTGCGAACCTTAAGGTCAGCGGTTCAAAACTACCAGCCGCTCCGCCGGTGAAAGATGAGGCTTTCTACTCCCGTAAGGATTTACACCCTCGGAAACCCTGTACAGGGTCGCTATGGGTCGTCGGAACCGACTCGAAGGCACTTAACAACAACAACAACATAGAGCTTCCAAGGAGTGGTTGGTGGCTTTGAACCACTCACTTTGCAGTTCAAACCAACCGTAGTAAGGTCTGGTGCTTATCCTACAGTGCCACACCAGGACTCCAGAAATGTTAAGTGCTCATTGAGTTGGTTCTAACAGTCACCCTGAAGAGTGGCTGGTGTATTTGAACCACCAACCTTTGAGCACTGGACTGTCAGCAGTCCAGTGCTTATCCTACAGTACTACACCAAGATTGTTGTTGTTACATGATGTCCGGTTGGTTTCGACTCATAGGCACCCTGTATAGAGTTTCCGAGGCTTTAAAATTCGCGGGAGCAGAAAACTTCATCTTTCTCCCGTGGAGTGGCTGATGGGTTTGAACCGCAGACCTTGTGATTCGAAGTCCAGCGCTTATCATATGGAGCCATCACGCTCCCTATAAATATTTATATGTGGTGTAACAATGTAGGAAAGGAGCTCGGGTCGCGTATTGGTTTACGAATCGGGCTGCTATCTTCAGGATCAACAGTTCAAAACTGTTGTTCCGTGGGAGGAAGCTGAGGCGTTCTGCCCCTGTAAAGATTTACAGCCTCATAAACCCTGTACAGAGTCGCTATGAGTCAGAACCGACTCCACAACAACAACAATGTAGAATAAGCACTGACTGAACTGCTAAACTCAAGGTCGGCAATTCAAATCCTCCAGTCGCTCCTGAAAAACCCTATACAGGGTCGCTGAGTCAGAATCAACTGAAACGGCACTTAATAAAAATAATACATATTTATATATGCATGTGTATTCAGTTTTAAAATCAAGTATATATTAAAATCTGGATTAAATTACATATTACAGCACAAACAAATTACATGGTACAGCTTTAAAGACCTGATGTTAGGAGTTCTTGCTTTTATCACATTAAAAGAGAAATTGGTTCATTATAATTTCCATCTTTTGTTTCTAAGGAATTAAAAAGGAATCTTTTTAGCTAAATATAGGTACCTTTGTACAAACAATACATTTATCTACTCTTGGTAAATAAAAAGTCTAGTTAGATTAGATTTAATAAGGAGCTCTGGTAGCGTAGTGGTTACGAATCAGGCTGTGAGCTGCAAGGTCAGCAGTTCGAAACTACCAGCGGTTCTGCGGGAGAAAGATGAGGCAGTCTGCTCCTGTAAAGATTTACAGCCTTGGAAACCCTGTGTAGGGTCGCTATGAGTCGGAACCGACTCCACGGCACACAACAACAACAATTAGATTTAATAGGCACTATTTTTTTCACTGTCTTTTAACATCAGTTTTGAAGTACTAGGGGTATTTTGTTGTAATATAATATTTCAAATTGACTCCATGATATTCAATTTGGGTTTTGGTTATATAATACTTTGGTTATATAATATTTTCATAAAGAAGACTGTAGAAGAATTGATGCATTTGAGTTACGATATTAGAGAAGAATATTAAAAGTGCTATGGACTGCTAGAAGAACAAACAAATCTGTGTTGGAAGAAGTACAGTCAGAATGCTCCTTGGAAGCGAACACTGTGAGACTTTGTCTTTCATACTTCAGACAGAGTGTCAGAAGGTTAATAAGCAACACTCCAGTCCCCGGAGAAGGATACCATGCTGAGTAAAGTGGAAGGTCAGAGAAATCGAAGACCCCTAACAAGATGGATCGGCAAAGTGACAGCAACAATGGGCTCCAGCTTAACCACGATTGTGAAGATGGGACAGGACCAGGCTGCGTTTCGTTCAGTTGTGCATAATGTTGCTGTGAATCGGCATTGACTCTGTGACACCTAACAACAACAATAACAACAATACTTCTATATAGATGAATACAATCTATTGATCTGCCAAGATCTTGAAGTAAATTTGTATAAATATTATTACTTTTACAGTGATATAGTTATATTTTACTTTTACAGTGATATAGTTATATTTTAACATCTTTTTGCTTTCTATCTTTAAATAATGGTACACGTAAGTATACAAAAAATAAAATAGGAATAATTCAAAACTATATGCATTAATCAGAGTATTAGTTAAACTGCTATTACAAAGAGATCATAAAATATGACTTATTACAGAAAGGTTTATTGTTCTCTTATATACAAGGGGACTTCCAAAAGTTTGTGGGAAAATGGAAATAAAAGAAAATGGAATTTTTCATTGAACTTTTTGAAGTCTGCTCATAAAAATGTCTGTAGGTAACTGGTTCAATTTGGGGATGAGTCTCTGCTCTGCATATCATTGTGAGACCCATTTGTTCCTTCTGGTAGCGCCTCCATCCCCTAAGGCAGAGTTTCTCATCTTTTTGTGCCAAAGTCCCCTTATGGAGTCTGTGACACTTAAGAACCCCTTCCCAGAATGACATTTTTGAATTCATTAAAAAAAAAAAGGCATCGGATTATCAAAATGCTTCTAAACCAAGTGTATGATATAATAATATAAGTGCTTTTTATTCATGCTTTAAATGAAAAGATCTAGTATAGATTAAATAACTATGAAATTTCACACTAGAACATAAATGATATTTTGAGATATCTTCAATAATCAAAAAGTGATATAAAAATGTCTGTGTTTTATTGTCACACATTTATAGATAATGTTAATACTGTGATTACTTTTCTACATTCATTGAATGTACACGGAAGGAAATGCTAACTTTTAGTCAAAGGTTAATTCAACATCTGTTTTGCTATTTATCTGTCTATCTATTTATCTGTCTATCTATCTATCTAGTTGTTGTTAAGTGCCATCCAGTCTGTTCCAATTTATATCGACTCTATACAGGGTTTCTGAGGAGCAGTTAGAGGGTTTGACCCACCAACCTTGTGGTTCTCAGTCCAGCACCACACTAGTGTCCCATTCTATCTATATTGCTGTTGTTAAGTGCCACTGAGTTGGTTCCAATTCACAGCAACCTTGTATAGTGTTTCCAAGGAGCAGCTGGTAACTTTCAACTGCCAACCTTGTGGTTCAAACTGGCCTTGCAGTCCAGTGCTTTATCCCACAGCACCGTACCAGGACTATATTTCCATTTAAATTCTAAACACACTTGGACTCTGTCCACAAAAACCAAGCATATTCTCCCTTCCCTCTCCCCATTAATAACTCCTGCACAATTGTTGTTGTTAGTGCTACCAAGTCAGTTCTGACTCATAGTGACACTGGATAGAGTTTCTGAGGAGCAACTAGTGGATTTGAAGCACAGACTTTGTGGGTAGCAGTCCAATGCTTATCCTACAGTGCCATACTTTGGACTATGAAGTAGTCTACATAGTTAAAGCTGAACAATAGACTCTGGCATTTCTGACGATTGAAAGAGAGAAAGTGGAAAAATCTAGTGCAACTCTTTTAAGGAGTAATGCCAAAACTTTATACATCATTTCTCCTCTCCTTTTAAAAGTGATGAAAACATGACCACACCTGACTATTAAAAGAGGCTGGGATATAGCCTCTGGATCACAGTGTCCCTATAGGACAGACAGAGTAGAACTTCTCCCATAAAGTTTCCAACGCTGTAATCGTGCGTGTGTTTAACTTTTTATTGTGAATTGAGTGAAGGGTTATAGACAAGATTATCAGCTTTACATTCAACAAATCTGTGTTCAAAGGGAAAACACCCTTTAAGGACCCTAGAATCATCAAGGAAGAAGAGCATAAGCGGAATGCGAGACCTTATCCAGAGAAGCAGGGACACCAGATATGGAGGCAGAGATGGGGACATGGAGAGAGGGAGCAGCTGAGGACTCTAGCTTCATGGGAAGAGAGGGACTAAGAGATGGCAGCCAGGAGGCAGACTTGTGCCCTTTGGTGGTGTAAATTATTACATACACCTGAGTGTTTAAAATTAAAAAAAGATAAAATGAATAGCGAGAGAGAACAAACAAGATGGCGGATCGGGTGGAAGTTCAGTAAAGGAGCTCCTCCAGCAACAACACAGAATACCCAACCAAGCAGGCTCAGGGGATGGTCCCAGAACTCTGAACCACA
>NW_006408529.1:33622888-33633545 GCF_000296735.1 Chrysochloris asiatica | reverse complement strand
TCAATGTAATGAAACAAGGTATATGATTTGTTGAATGTAAAACTGATGATCTGCCCTGTAAACTTTCACTCAATCCACAATAGAAACCTTAAAAAATTAATAATAATCATGCAATAGTAGTTGTCTTTTGAGCACTTTCTATCAACCATCGTGCTAAATGATTTACCCATATGGTCTCATCTGATCTTCACATCTGTATAATGCAGGAGTTCTAACTAACCTTTTATTGATGAGAAATCTTGGAGAGGAGATACACTGACCATGCCAACCACTGGTCAACATTTCAGGCACTGTGGGCTAGTGTGCTGGACTGCAAGTGTGGTGTGAACTGTAAGGTGGGTGGTGCAAGCTCACCAGTTGCTACTCAGAAACCCTATATAGTGTCGTTATGGATCAGAAACAACTTGATGGCACTTAACAACAACAACTCCGACTGCACATTAGAATCACTAGATAAGCTTTTAAACATTATTGTTGGCAAGGGCCTAATTCCAACCATTTTAGTCAGAATGCACATGGGGGTGGGTTTAGATTTCAGTATTTTTTAAAGGCTTCCCAAGAGATCCACATGTGTAGTCAGGATCAAGAATTATTGTCTCACTTCCTTCCTCTCAGCCCAGCCTTCCTTCCTGCATATCTCTTTACTACTTGGTAGAAAGCATACATGACCAACATGTGATTGATGGTATTTCTGAGCAAGCAAATGGCACTTAGCCCTGCATAATGGATGCTGGGATAAAGCCAGTTTCACGTGACTCTCGTGTAGCCTGCTGTTTAAAGACGGAAAAGCTAAGACCAATGTATCTCCCCCATTTCATTTTGGTTGTGAATTTGCTACAGTATTACTTCCCATGGGAGTTCCTGGGTAGTACAAATGGTTAAAGAACTCAGGTGATAAACAAAAAGATTAGAGGTTCCATTCCAACCAGAGGGGTCTCAAAAGAGTAGGTCATCTAAATCATTAGTCATTGAACACCCTATGGTATACAGTTCCAGTCTGACATAGATTGGATTTCCGTAAATCACAGTCAACTGGATGGCAACTGTTTTGTTTTTGTTTTTTGGTATTCTCTATGACTGAGCAAGATCTTTGGGCATCACTTGGTCTTGAGACCAGCTGCAGTTACAAAATGCCAAGAAGAGCTTTTGGGACCCAGTTCCTTCTGCTTGTAAATAAACTAGAGATATTTCAATCCCCTTCTCCATAAGAACCCTGGTGTGGAGCTATAGGATCAGCACTGAACTGCTAACTGCAAGGTTGGCAGTGTAAACCCACCAGCTGCTCTCTGAAACGCTAAACAGGATTGCTATAAGTCAAAACTGACCTGACAACAACAACCATAATGCCAAGTGCTCAGAAGAGATGCCTTCTTTAATTGTGATCAGTCTACCACTTTTTGATTCTTAAGACAGTCTGGTTTTAATAACTTTCTTGCCTTCCTTTCTATGGTTCAAATATCAAAACGTGAATAAAACCCATAAATGCTATGTTCCTGTTGAAACCAGAGTTCTGTCATTTAGAACAATAATTTAAAAGGTTAGGGGGTTTGGAATAGCCTCTAAGGAATGTTTTTCTGTGTGTGTGAAGGGGCGGTGAGTGGAGTTACTTGTCACAATATCAGGGTAGCACTGTTGCCATGGGACATCCAATACAAATTTTGAATATTCCATCATAACTCGTTTGTATAATAAAAACAAATCGAACACCCTATTCACTATTACTGCAGCCTAAAAGCCAGCTCCATCTCACATATAAACACAAGATACCTTTCTTGTTGTTGTTATTAGGTGCCATCGAGTCGGTACCAATTCATAGCGACCCTATGCACAACAGAACGAAACACAGACCTGTCCTGGGCCAACTTCACAATTGTTGCTACGCTTAAGTCCATCGATGCTGCCACTTTGCCACTCCATCTCACTGGGGGTCTTCCTCTTTTTCTTTGACCCTCCACCTCACCAAACATAATATCCTTCTCCAGCGACTGGTCCCTCCTGACAATCGGTCCAAAGTATGAGAGATGAAGTTTGGCTATCCTGGCTTCCAAAGGGGCACTCTGGGTGCACTTCTTCCCACACAGATCTGTTGGTTCTTTTGGCAGCCCATGGTACTTTCAGTATTCTCCTCCAATACCATAACTGAAAGGCATCAATTCTTCTACGGTCTTCCTTATTCACTGTCCAGCTTTCACATGCATATGAGGTTATTGAAAACACCATGGCTTGGGTCAGGCGCACCTTAGTCCTCAAGCTGACATCTTTGCTCTTCAACACTTTACAAAGGTCTTGTGCAGCAGATTTGCATAATGCAATATGTCATTTGATTTCTTGACTGCTGCTTCAATGAGTGTTGATGGTTGATCCAAGAAGAATGATACCTTTAGTATCACTTTAATATATAGGTGTAACTCAAAGATATTGTGTATTGGTTTCCAGACCACAGCAACAAGGTAAATATCACAATAAAATTAGTCACATAAATGTTTTGTCTTAGATCAAAGTTATGCTTGTTGTTGTTGTTAAGTGTCATTACCCTATACAGGGTCTCTATGGGTTGGAATCAACGTGATGGCACTTAACAACAACAACAATGTGATGGCTGAAATTATGGTTGCCACAGCAAGGCCAGACCAAAGGATTTTGCCGGCCTTATAAGGTCCGAGGGCCTGACGTTCCCCACTCCTGCTCCATAGAATAACCATGATTGGAAATACATTCATTGGCAGAAGGCTAATTAGGTGTGTTGTTGTTCTTGTTGTCAAGTGTCATAGAATCCTTCCAACTCAAAGTGACCCTGCATAGGGTTTGCAAGGAGTGGCTGTTGAGTTTGAATCACTGACCTCAAGGTTCAAACTGACATTGTGGTCTAGTGCTTTATCCCACAACGCTATACCAGGACTCTCAATTTTTAAAAGAACTTTAAGAAGTTAAACTCAGATTAAAAAAATAAACAAAACTTTAAAAGAGACCTTGAGATATTAAATAAGCTTTTATTTCAACAATGATTAGGCTTTATAGTACATAAGTAATTTTAAGATCTTCAGGCAAATTTACTAGTATTGAAATCAGTTAACAATTCTTTATTATCATTTAAAATTCACATGCTTTTGCTTTACAGAGAAAAGATACATACAATTTGAGATCTATTGAATTGATATTTTCATTCTCCATTAAAAAGATTATAAAATATGCAATTGTAACAATATTTAATATTAAATGAGAGACAGTATCTGGTATAATAAAAGATATATACTTATATCCAAAGTTTCCTGGTGTGCTACCGTGGACTAATGCATCATACTGCAAAGTCATCTGAACTGCACGGTTGGTGGTTCAAGCTTACCAGCTGCTCCTTGGAAACCCTAAACAGGGTCACTGCAGGTCAGAATTGACTCAACAGCATTTAACAATAAAGTTTATAATTTTAGATATTTTGAGAAACTTTAATGTTGAGTCCACCACTCATCTGTCAGTGTGTTGTACTGTGGTGGCTTGTGAGTTGCTGCGATTCTGGAAGCTATACCATGGGTATTTCCAGCAGGGTCACCCACGGTGGACAGGTATCAGATGAGCCTCCAGACAAAGACAGATTAGGAAGAAGGAGAGACGAACTACTTCTGAACATTTAGTCACTGAAAACCTTGTGAATAGCAGAAAACACTGTCAGATATAATGCCAGAAAATGAGCCCCTCAGGTTGGAAGGCACTCAACATGCAACTGGGTAAGAGCTGCCTCCTCAATGTAGAGTTGACTGTGATGACACAAATGGAGTAAAGCCTGTGGGAGTAAAGCCCGTGGGACCTTCATTTGCTGCTGGGACACAACTCAAAATGAAGAGAAATAGCTGTAAACATCCATTAATCATCGGAACATGGAATGTAAGAAGTATGAATCTAGGAAAATTGGATAATGTCAAAAATGAAATTAAATGCATAAACATTGATATCTTAAGCATTAGTGAACTGAAATGGACTGGTATTGGCCATTTTGAATCTGACAACCACATGGTTTACTATGCTGGGAATGACAAATTGAAGAGGAATGGTGTTGCATTCATCATCAAAAAGAACATATCAAGATCAGCCATGAGGTACAACACTGTCTGTGATAGGATAATTTTCATGTGCCTACAGGGAAGACCAGTTAATACCACAATTATTCAAATTTACACACCAAACACTAAAGCCAGTGAGGATGAAACAGAAGAATTCTACCAACTTCTTCAATCTGAAATTGATCAAACATGCAATCAAGATATATTGATAATCATGGTGAGGAAAAACATGGCATCAGGATTGGAGAAAGACATTAACCACCTGCGATATGCAGATAGTACAACTTTCTTTGCCACTGAGTCAATTCCAGCCCACAGTAGTGCTGTATAGGGTTTTCAAGGAGCAGCTGATGAGTACAAACCAACTTTGCAGTCTAGCTCCTTAACCCACAGCATTACACCAGGCAATTAATCATAGCCATGTTAAATTTGGTTTGTCATCTAAAGATATGCCTTTGCTTTGCTGACTATCTTGTTGTATTAATGTTTTGCTGACTATCTTGTTGTATTAAAGCGCTTGATAAAAATTTCCAACAGAATGATGGACTATATTGAACTTACAGAAAGGGTTAACATATGGAACTTAGAACCTCCCAGACTAAATCACAGTTTCTAGGGTTTTGACAGGATTCACAATTCACAGCCAATCCAAAAAATCTGAGAAGAGCAGAAATAGGCCATTGAATAGTCTAAAATATTACTATGAGTTTTTATATAGGAATATAATGAGTGCTTTAATGGAATAGTTTTCAAACTATGTTGTTGTTGTTACATACCATTGAATCAGTACCTACTCATAGTGACCCTATGCACAACAGAACGAAACACAGATCGGTCCTGGGCCAACCTCACAATTGTTGCCACGTTTCAGCCCATTGATGCTGCCACTTTGCCTATCCATCTTGCTGGAGGTCTTCCTCTTTTTCTCTGACCCTCCACCCTACCAAACATGATATCCTTCTCCAGCGACTGGTCCCTCCTGACAATATGTCTGAATTATGAGAGACAAAGTCTGACCATCCTGGCCTCCAAGGAGCACTCTGGCTGTACTTCTTCCAACACAGATCTGTCGGTTCTTTAGGCAGCCCATGGCATTTTCAATATTCTCCTCCAACACCATAACTCAAAAGTATCAATTCTTCTATGGTCTTTCTTATTCACTGTCCAGCTTTTGCATGCATAAGAGGGTATTGAAAATACCGTGGCTTGGGTCAGGCACACCTTAGTCCTTAAGCTGACATCTTTGCCCTTCAACACTTTCAAAAGGTCTTGTGCAGCAGATTTCCCGAATGCAATATGTTGTTTGATTTCTTGACTGCTGGTTCCATGAGTGTTGATAGTTGATCCAAGAAGAAAGAATTCCTTGACAACTTCAATCCTTTCTCCATTGACAAGAAAGTTGTTTATTGGTCCAGGGGTGAGGATTTTTGTTTTCTTGACATTGAGATGTAATCCAAACCGAAGACTGTGCTCTTTGATATTCATCAGTAAATAATTTAAGTCCTCTTCACTTTCAGCAAGCAAGGTTGTATCATCTGCATATCGCAGGTTGTTAATGAGTCTTCCTTCACTCCTGATGCACGTTTTTCTTCATATAACCCAGTTTCTTGGATTATTTGCTCAGCATACAGTTTGAATAAGTATGGTGAAATACTACAACCCTGTTGCACACCTTTCTTAATTTTAAACCATTCAGTGTTCCCATGTTCTGTTCGAACAACTGCCTCTTAGTCCATGTACAGATCCCAAATGAGCACAATTAAGTGTCCAGGAATACTCATACTTTGCAATGTTGTCCATAGCTTGTCATGATACACACAATCGAAAGCCTTTTCATGGTCAATAAAGCATAGGTAAACATCTTTCTGATATTCTCTGCTTTCAGCCACGATCCATTGGACATCAGCAATGATATCCCTCATTCCACGGCCTCTTCTGAATCTGGCTTGAACCCTTGGAAGTTCTCTGTCAATATATGCTTGCAGCATTTCCGTATTACCTTTAGTAAAATTTTACTCACATGGTATATCAAAGGTATTGTCTAATGATTTCCATATTCCATTAGGCCACCTCTCTTTGGAATGGGCACAAATAACGGATCTCTTCCAATCAATTGGCCAGATAATTGTCTTCCAAATTCTTGGCATAGATGAGTGAGTGCCTCTAGTACCACCCCACTTTCTTGAAAGATTTCAATTTTTATTCCATCAATTCCTACTGCCTTGTTCTTTGCCAATTCCTTCAATGCACCTTGGACTTCTTCCTTCTGTGTCATTGGCTCTTGATCATATGCTACCTCTTGAAATGGTTGAACATTAACCATTTCCTTTTGGTACAGTGACTCTGAGTATTCCTTCAATCTTCTTTTGATGCTTTCTGCATCATTCAATAATTTGCCAAGAGAATCCTTCAATAATGAAAGTCGAGGCTTGCATTTTTTCTTCAGTTCTCCCAGCTTGAGAAATGCTGAACGTGTTCTTCCCTTTTGATTTTCTGACTCCAGATCATTGCAAATTTTGTTGTAATATTTGACGTTGTCTTCTCGAGCTGACCTTTGAAATTTTCTGTTCAGCTCTTCTGACATCCATTTTGGTCTTTTCCTTGTTTCTTGTCTTCTTAATGACTTTTTGCTTTCTTCATGTATGATGTTCTTGATTTCATCCCACAACTCTTCTGGTCTTCGGTCTTTAGTGTTTAATGTATCAAATCTGTTCTTCAGATGATCTCTAAATTCAGGTGGGATATATTCAAGGTCATATTTTGGCTCTTGTGGACTTGTTTTCACTTTCTTCTGATTCTGTTTTAATTTGCATATGAGCAATTGATGATCTGTTCCACAATCTGCCCCTGGCTTTGTTTTGATTCCTGATATGGAACTTTTCCATTGTCTCTTTCCACAGATAAAATCAATTTGATTTCTGTGTATTCCATCTGGTGAAGTCCATGTGTATAATCAATCATCTCTTATGCTGTCTAAAGAAGGTATTTGAAATGAACAAATCATTGCTTTTGCAGAACACTATCATACGTTCTCCAGCATCATTTCTATCACCAAGGCCATGTTTTCCAAATACTGATCCATCCTCTCTGTTCCCAACCTTTGCATTCCAATCACCAGTAATGATCAATAGATCTTGATATTTGTTCAATTTCAGATTGAAGAAGTTAGTAGAATTCTTCTATTTCATCCTCACTGGCTTTAGTGGTTGGTGCATAAATTTGAATAATAGTGGTATCAACTGATCTTCCCTGTAGGTGCATGGATATTTTCTAAGTATAAGAAACCATTTTTCCTCTAATATTGTCTAACTAATGAGTTTAGATTTATAATTCTCAGATTAAAACTTTTATGAATAGATCTAGCAAGATTATAATAACCGTAAGTATAAAGGGAGCTGAAGTTCATTTTATAATTTTACAGGTTAAGTAAGTGTTACCATATAAATATTCTCCATATAAATGGAGAAAAGACTGACGTTGTCAAAGACTTCATTTTGCTCAGATCAACCATCAACATTCACAGAAGCAGCAGTCAGGAAATCAAACGACACATTACATTAGGCAAATCTCCTGCTCAAGACCTCTAAAATGTTCAAGAGAAAAGATGTCAATTTGAGGACTAAGGTATGTCTGACCCAAGCCATGGTATTTTCAATAACCTTATATGTATGTGAAAGTTGGTCAGTGAATAAGGAAGAGCATAGAAGAATTGATGTATTTGAGTTATGGTGTTGGAGGAGAATATTAAAAATACCATGGACTGACAAAAGAGCAATCTGTGTTGGAAGAAGTACAGCTAGAATACTCCTTGGAAGCTAGCGTCATGAGATTTTTTCTCTCATACTTTGGATATATTATCAGGATGGACCAGTCCCTGGAGAAGGATATCATGTTTGGTAGACGGTCAGAAAAAAAAGTGGTAGATGCCAATGATATGGATTGTCATAATGGCAGCAGCAACGGTATGAGACATAGCAACGATTGTGGGGCTGGCGTGGGACCAAGCAGTGTTTCGGTGTGCTGTGCATCAGGTCACTATGAGTCTTTGCCAACTCGATGGCACCTAACAACAAAAAAGTGTTACCACGAAAATGGTTTTACGTTTTAATAGGTAAGTGTTTCTGTGTTCGTTTACATAAAACTGAGGTTTACAGAATATAGGGATTTTTAGTATTGCTTAGGTATAGAAAAGCCTCATGGTATTTGTTATTCTTAGTACAGAGACATTCAGGTCTTAATTTTTTTAGTCATTGCAGACAATTGGTATGGTATTATTAATATTTCTGCTATGCTAGTTGTTGTTAGTTGCTATTAAGTCAGTTTGGACTCATACTGACTCTATTTACAAAAGAACAAAACAATGTCCCGTCCATCACCATCCTCACAGTTGTTCTATTTGAGCTCATTGTTGCTGCCACTGTGTCAATCCATCTTGTTGGGGATCTTCCTCTTTTTTGCTGACTCTCCACTTTTTCAAGCTTGATGTCTTTCCTAGAGACTGGTCCCTCCTGATAATATGTATGAAGTACGAGAGATGAAGTCTCTCTAATGTTCTAAGGAACATTCTGGCTGTACTTCTTTCAAGACAGAATTGTTTGTATACCCAGCAGTCTATAGTACTTTCAAGATTCTTTGCCAACACCATAATTCAAGTGCATCAGTTCTTCTATGTCCTTCTTATTTATTGTCCAACTTTCACATGCATATGAAACAACACCATGGCTAGGGTCAGGTGCACCTTAGTCCTCAAACTTGTGTCTTTGTTCTTGAACACTTTAAAGAGGTCTTTTGCAGTAGATTTGCCTAATTCAATATATCCTTTGATTTTTTTTATTGCTGTTTTGATGAACATTGATGTGGATCTAAGCAAATTGAAGTATTTAGCACTTCAGTCTTCCCTTCATTTGTAACAATGCTCTTTATTGGTCCAGTTGTGAGGATTTTTTTTTTTTTTTTTCCTTTACGTTGAAATTCAATCCAAACTGAAAGCTTTAGTCTTTGGTCTTCAAGTATTTCGAGTCCTGTTTGCTTTCAGCAATCAAGGTGATGTCATCTGTTTATCACAGGTTGTTAATGAGTCTTCCTCTAATCCTGATGCCACATTACTCTTCACATAATCCAGTTTCTAGGATTATTTGCTCAGCATACAGATGCCCCATTGTATTTTGAGTGCCTTCCTACCTGAGGGGCTCCTCTTCTAGCACTATTTCTGACAATGTTTTGTTGTTGCTCTGAAGATTGCCAGTGGCTGAACATTCAGAGTGGACTGCAAACCATAAGGTTGGCAATTCAAACCCACCAGCTGCTCCTTGGAAATCCTATACAGGGTTGCTATGAGGTGGAACTGACTCGATGACACCTAACAATGACAACAACCCTTTAGAAGTGTCCTCCTCTCCTAGTTTGTCTTAGTCTTGAAGCTCCACTGAAACTTGTACATCATGGGGTGACCCTTCTGATAATTTAAAAAAACAGTGGCATCACAGCAACATACAATCCACTGTTTTTTTTTTCCATTACCAGAAGGTAATTATGAGGACAGGTGAGTAGTGGATTTCAGCTCTACTCCTTTGATATTCTGAGTCTTGAAAAATAATCAGTGCCTAAATGCCATTTTAGTATGAACTATATGATTCATTGCTCCCGTAAAGATTTACAGACTCGGAAACCCTGTACAGGGTCGCTATGAGTCGATTCGACTCGACGGCACTTAACAACAATATGATTCATATAAACGAGTGAAATTTTTTTGTTTGTTTTTCAGTCCACTTAGGGAAACAGACTTTAATAAAAATAAGTCAACACTGAATGTTTAAAGTTAGAAAATCACGATTAGTAATCATCTTATTTAGTTACCAAAGCAATGTTATTATGGAATATCCATCTAATGATTGTGACCCAGTTGTCACCCCCTTATTATGCAGTTTGAAGCCAAATCTTCATGAGAGATCCAAATTAATCTTTAAGTCACTTTTTTTGAGTAAACCAAATAATTCCTCCAATTTGACTTTTTCCTATAGTTATGGTGATCAGAAGATTTCTACAAAAATTCAGGATCTGCAGAGGAAATGATATGTGTGGTTGCTGTTGTTGTTGTTAAGTGCTGCCAAGTCGGTTCCGACCCATAGCGATCCTGTATAGGGTTTACGAGGAGCGACAGGTGAGCTTCAACTGCCAACCTTGGGATTCAAATTAACTTTGCAGTTCAGCGCGTTAACCCACAGCACCACACCAAAAGTCCAATGTGTCAGTTACACACACAAAAAAGAAAAGTTGGGATGGTGATTTTGCATGTTTCCGAGAAAGTAACTCATGACTGTTGGTAGAGATGAGCAGTTTGCCCTTGGGAAGAACACTTGTTGTTGTTGTTAGGTTCCATCGAGTTGGTACCGACTCATAGCGACCCTATGCACAGCAGAACAAAACACTGCCCGATCATGGGCCAACCTCACTACTGTTGCCACGCTTGAGTCCATTGATGCTGCCACTTGGCCAATCCATCTTGTTGGAGGTCTTCCTCTTTTTCTCTGACCCTCCATTTTACCAAACATTATATCCTTCTCCAGTGACTTGTCCCTCCTGACAATATGTCCAATGTATGA
>NW_006408529.1:33594981-33622163 GCF_000296735.1 Chrysochloris asiatica | reverse complement strand
GTTCAAACAACTGCCTCTTGGTCCATGTACAGATTCCTCATGAGCACAATTAAGTGTTCCAGAATACTCATACTTCACAATGTTGTCCATAGCTATTTGAATATCCTAAGAACACTTAGGATGTTTTAAATAGACTACCTACACTAAAATCTATCTTATGTTATATTGCTAAGCATGTATTTTTAACTGAGTATTTCACTAAAAACTTTTATTCTGCCTTTAGTGACCTAGATTTAATTTAATTTTTTTTTTAATGTTGTAGCATTTTTCATGAGAGTGATTCAATCTCCAAGCTTAATTGATTTCACCCCTCCCCCCCAAGAAAAAGTGTCATATATTAAAACAGATGTCAGAAGGACTCAATCAGTTTTTCCTACTAGGGAAAACTGAACTTTCTGTGGTTAACTTTAAACACATTTGTCACAGACTAAAGGAAATGAAACGCTCCTTTTGGACTTGAAGTGGAAACACCCTAGCGAGTCTAAGCAGAGATGGTTATTTCTAGGATCTTGGACTTCCTGAGATCATTGTTTTATATTCAAATCTCTATTGCTTTTAAGGTTTCCTTACCTTGTCAGTTTGGGCTTATGGACTTACTTAAATGTTATATTTAATATCTATTTTCATAGTCTTTTCTATTTGATTGCATGCCTTAGGTGTCTGTCCAGTAATAGTTTTCCTTAATATATGTTATTTAAAAACAATTGCCTTATGCCAGACACTCATTGTTCTTTTACTAGCTTTATTCCATAACGTAAATTTTATTATTTTGTATAAATGGAACTTTCCATGTGTTTTAACCAAAAAGTTTTCCTTTATATTTTTCTTCATTAGTATTCTGAATTAGTAGTTTGGTTAGACAAATAACGCTACTATGGTTAAACTTATGAGATGTTGTATAAAGTTTACTGATGTAATTTCTTAAGCAGGTATGATGCCCATGAAGTAAATAATCTCATAAAGAATAATGACCTTTTACATTTGCATTCTGCTTATAATAGGTCTTTGCTATTTGTAAGCATGTTAGAGGGAAAGAGATGGCTCTGAGCAAGGTAATGTAGATTTGGCTTTGCTCAACTCTATAGTAAACTTGACGGAGATTTCCCTCCTATTGAAATCCTTGTAAGAGATCAGATAGTATCCCATAAAAGACCACTGTGAGATTAAAGAGCTTGCCACAGCCACCTTCTAGCAACCTGCCAAATCCAGGTTTTGGTTATCAATGAACTTACCCTCAATCTCTGACCAAGAGGAAGGAAATGCTTTAGACTGCAAAATCTGAAGGCTTTTTACCTGCAGATGACTCTAGCCTGGGAGAGCTTAATTGCACCCTGTAGCCTAGGTTTAGATTCTCTGGGAAAACTATTGAATGATACACAAAGCATCAAGAGTAGATGGAAGGCATACACAGAGTCACTATACCAAAAGGAAATGGTTTATGTTCAACCGTTTCAAGAGGTAGCATATGATCAAGAGCCAATGATACTCAAGGAGGAAGTCCAAGGTGCATTGAAGGAATTGGCAAAGAACAAGGCACCATGAATTGATGGAATAAAAATTGAAATCTTTCCAGAAAGTGAGGTGGCACAGGAGGCACTCACTCATCTTTGCCAAGAAATTTGGAAGACAACTATCTGGCTGACTGATTTGAAGAGATCCATATTTGTGCCCATTCCAAAGACAGTTGACTCAATGGAATGTAGAAACCATTGGACAATCTCTTTGATATCTCAAGCGAGTAAAGTTTTGCTAAAGGTAATACAGAAACAGCTACAATCATACGTTGACAGAGAACTTTCAGAGCCGGATTCAGAAGAAGCCGTGGAACGAGAGATATCATTGCTGATGTCCGGTGGATCTTGGCTGAAAGCAGAGAATATCAGAAAGATGTTTACCTGTGCTTTATTGACTACGCAAAGGCTTTCGATTGTGTGGATCATGACAAGCTATGGACAACATTGAGAAGTATGAGTATTCTAGTACACTTAATTGTACTCATGAGGAATCTATACCTTGACCAAGAAGCAGTTGTTCGAATAGAACGTGGGAACACTGAATGTTTTAAAATTAAGAAAGGTGTGCAACTAGGTTGTATTCTTTCACCATACTTATTCAACCTGTATGCTGAGCAAATGATCCGAGAAGCTGGGTTCTATGAAGAAAAACATGGCATCAGGATTGGAGGAAGACTCATTACCAACCTACGATATGCAGATGATACAACCTTGCTTGCTGAAAGTGAAGAGGACTTGAAACATTTACTGATGAAGATCAAAGAGCACAGCCTTCAATATCGATTACATCTCAATGTCAAGAAAACAAAAATCCTCACCACTGGACCAATAAACAACATTCTTATCAATGGAGAAAAGATTGAAGTTGTCAAGGACTTCATTCTTCTTGGATCAACTATCAACACTCACGGAAGCAGCAGTCAAGAGATCAGATGACGTATTGCATTAGGCAAATCTGCTGCACAGAAACTTTTTAAAGTGTTGAAGAGCAAAGATGTCAGATTGAGGACTAAGTTGCACCTGACCCAAGCAATGGTATTTTCAATAACCTCATATGGATGTGAAAGCTGGACAGTGAATAAGGAAGACCGTAGAAGAATTGATGCCTTTGAATTATGGTGTTGGAGGAGAATGCTAAAAGTGCCATGGGCTGCCAAAAGAACCAATAGATCTGTTTTGGAAGAAGTGCAGCCAGAGTGCTCCTTAGAGGCCAAGATGGCCAAACTCCGTCTCTCATACTTTGGACATATTGTTAGGAGGGAACAGTTGCTGGAGAAGGATATCATGCTTGGTAAGATGGAGGGTCAGAGAAAAAGAGGAAGACCCCCAACAAGATGGATTGGCCAGGTGGCAGCATCAATGGACTTAAGTGTGGCAACAGTAGTGAGGTTGGCCCATGATTGGACATTGTTTCGTTCTGCTGTGCATAAGGTCGCTATGAGTCGGTGACAACTCGATGGCACCTAACAACAGCAACATGCCATGTTTTTTTTCTTGAGAATCTCATGCACCTCTGACCACACAACTGCCAGAGTCAAAAGTATAGTATTTGAAAGTGGATTTAGGACTATTTCCCCAAGCCAGCGCAGGAAAATAGAAATTCCTTTGCAGGAGCTTTCCCAGACAAATCTTAAATGACTGTATGTTCCCGGGTTATGATATCATAGTTTGAGAGCCTCATGCTGTTGTTAAGTACTATCGAGTTGGTTCCAACTCATACCACCTTGCATAGGGTTCCCAAGGATCAGCTGGTGGGTTTGAACCACTGACACTGAGGTTCCAGCCAACCTTGCGGTCCAGTGCTTTATCCTACAGCACCACATCAGGTCTCATATTGTTGTTGTTGTTAAGTGCCATTGAGTCGGTTCCAACCCATAGACACTGAACAGGGTTTCTGAGGCTGTAAATCTTTACGGGAGCAGAAAGCCTCATCTTTTTCCCGCAGAACAGCTGGTAGTTTCTAACTGTTGACCTTGCGGTTCGCAGCCCAATTCATAAGCACTACACTACCAGAGCTCCTTATAGGCAGCCTATAAACCTTCTACTTACCATAGTCCCCTCGCTGCTTCCACAGGCCCAACATGTATATGTGACACTTTGCTGCAGTGCATCATGGTTGTGGGAGGAGACTCCTGTGTTCTCTGCACCTTATAAAAAATTACCACAAGGATGTAGAACTTTGGAATTCATTATAGGGTCATATCTATGACTTTCCTCACCCAGGTAATCGGTTTTGTTTTTTTTGTTTTTTTTTACTCCTGTTTAAGACTTAGTAAGAGTCTGGTGTGGTACTGTAGGATAAGCACTGGGCTGCTAAACACAAGGTCAGTGGTTCAAACTCACCAGTTGCTCCTCAGAAACCCTATATAGGGTTGCTATGAGTCAGAACTGACTCCACAGCACTTAACAATAACAACAACAGTAATATTTCTATATTTGAAGATGGGGTATCTTTTCTCCCTTACAACAGAAGGAAAGTGTAAATATTTTTCACTAGTAGAGAGCAATAGAAAAGTAGTAGGATTACACCTTATCAAAGGCAGAAAACTTGGAAGACCAGAAAAATAAGGCAGTCCCATCAAGTTCTGGCTGTCATACGTTACACTGTATATAGTATTGAGGTGTTGTTGTTAAGTGCCGTTTAGTCGATTCAGACTCACAGGGACCCTGTATAGGGTTTTCCAGGGATCAGATGGTGAATTTGAACGGCTGACCATGTGGTTCAAATCGACCTTGTAGTCCAGTGCTTTATCGTACAACACCACACCTGGACTCTGTACATAGTATGTTGTTGTTAAGTGCCATTGAGTCGGTTCTGACCCATAGCAACCCTGTATAGGGTTTCCGAAGAGCTGCTGGTGAGTTTGAACCACCGACCTTGCATTTCAAACCAACATTTCAGTCCAACACATTATTAACTCACAGTGCCACACCAGGACATAGTATATAGTGTATTTATATATTATATCAAAGATGATGCAATTGTATGAAAATGAGCTGAGATGGAACACTTTCCCTTTGATGTAACTATTTGAATGGAGCATTAATTCTAAATTTCAACATTCTAAATTCAAATGATGGATCTGCTTTACATTTTTTCATCTGAGTCAGCACATTGTATGCAAACAGCCATCCTGGTCACACAGGCTGTTCTTGACAGCCTTCTAATCAAGGCCCTAAAAGGAAGATCCACACCCAAGAATGCAGGATCTGGCTTTCTTGGAAGCTTCCCTCTCCTGACCTTAGTAGAGTCCTGAAGTTGTGTTGAATTGTCACGGGCGCACTTAGTGTTGCACTGGTAATTCTGTCACCAAACAAATACATGCTAAGAGCCCAGATGCAAATTTCAGCTTGTGAAACTTCAGACATCAAGGAATTAAAACAATCTTTGCAATTTAAATAGAAAAGATCCTAAAACCCCCACAGGAAGTGAGTGCTTGTTTTTAGGCTTTAAACACCAAGACCAAGGTTTTACAAATGACCTAGCTTCCCTATCAGGGTGTCTGCTGTACTGCCAATTTAGGGCCCTGAACTCTGCATGGGGAGGTGGTGAAAACAAACCCTGATGGTCTTCTCAGTCCCAGCAGCTCAGCACGCTCCCGCTCCCAAAGCGTCCAGGACGCATGTTTACTGCACCCGTCCAATCTCGGTCACAGAAGTCAAACAAAAGTAGTCACAGCTGGAGTGGGTGCTCAAGGGCCAATTTACTGACTCAGCGTTTTTTGTCCGGATACTGAGGGGCTGAGCCAGCAGAGGGAGCTGGCGCTACATCCGCCATGAACACAGCCCAGCTAGATGAGCTACAGACCAAGGAGGCCAGGCTATACTGCCTATCATGACCCCCACCTTGGTGGGAATCAGAGCGACCCTTCGGTGAGGAGTACAACAGATGAGCGCCTCCCAAGACCGGGTTGCCACGGGGATGCACCAGGTCTGTGGCCAGGCTGGGTCTCTGCTCAGCGCTTGGAACTGCCACAAATCGACTGTGCCAACTAGACTGGGAATAATAAAAGCATCCTGGCGCCTTGTTTTATAAAACATGGCTTAGATTATCATACTCCTGACTCGGTTTGAACTGCTTCTAAAAATCTTAGTCTGTTTTGGCATTATGGAATAAGCACTGGACTACTAATCACGTGATCTGTGGTTCAAACCTTACAAGCCGCTCCTCAGAAACCCTCTACAGGGTCGATATGAATCAGAACTGACTCCATGTATTTAACAATTGTATTTATATTCAAGTTTTTTAAATGTATCTTTAATTAAGAGATTACAAATCAGAAATAATCTTGATAGGAATTTTTTTAATTTAAAAAATGTTCCTTTATTTTAATAGATACAAGGGGATGTAGGAAATTAAAAATAATGGAAAATTTCCGTGACCTTTATTGAAGCCCCACACACACCGTATATAATGCCACTTTTGCCAATTAAACTTTTTTCATGTGTACAACTTAGTGATACCAATTACATAAATCATGTTATGCAACCATCACCAATAATGGTTGCCAAGACTGATGGCTAACATTCTGAAATCAAACACATTTGAATATTCATGTCCCTCTCACATTGTACAGATAGGGTATACAAGCAAGTACCTTAAATTCTGGAATTATTATAAAAGCACAATTAAAGTAACTTTAAAAAATCAAATATGTGATCTGAAATATGGAAAAAATTCCCATATTACATACCCCATATTTTAAATCACCTTAAGTGTCTTATTTTTATAATAATTCAAACTTTTAACGTTCATGACGTAATGTAAAAAAAAAAATCTTCATTCTGCAAATAGCACATATAAAAAATTATATGAGCAATGTTACAACAGAACCAATGGAAATAAAAAGAATAACAGACTACTATGAAGAGTTATACTCCAGTAAATTTGAAAATGAATAAATTTCCAGAAAAACACAACTTACCTAAACTAACCCAGAGTGAAGTAGAAAACTTGACAGACCTATAGCAAATGAAGAAATTGTTCAGGATATTAAAAACTCCCAACAACAAAAAAAAAGTCCAGGCCCAGCTGGATTTATTTAGTGAATGTTACCAAACGTTCAGAGAAGAACTGGCACCTATTTTACTCAAAACTATTGTGCTCCTCAGAAACCCAAGGTTGCTATGAGTCAGAACTGCTTGGTGGCACTTAGCAACGATAATTTCAAAACATAGAAAAGGATAAAGAAACTCCTGAATACAGTTTATGAAGTAAGCATAACCTTCATACCCAAACCAGGCAAGGACATAACTAAAAATAAAATGATAGGCCACTATCCCTCACGAACATGTTGTTGTTGTTGTTGTTAAGTGCCATTGAGTTGGTTCCGACCCATAGCAACCCTGTATAGGGTTTCTAAGGAGCAGTTGCAAAAATTCTCAAAAAAAAAAAAAAAAAAAATCCTAGCCAATAGAATTCAACAACTTATCAAAAAATACTACATCATGACCAAGTGGGATTTAAACCAGGGATACGAGGATGGTTCAATATGAGAAAAACAATCAATGTAGTCCATCATATAAATAAAAAGAAAGAAAAGAACCACATATATATTACATATTAAGATATGTATATATACAATGGCCAGCATTACTCTCAATGGAAATAAATAGAAAGCATTCCCTTTGTGGGCAGAAACTAGACCAGAGGAGTTGTGCGATGACATCAAGAGCATTATACAGGTCGTTAAAAAAAACAACAAAAAAACAGGAAAGAAAGAAAAGACCAAAGAAGATGTCAGGAGAGACTTGGAAACTTGCTTTTCAACATTGTTGTTGTTGTTAGATGCTATAGTGTTGGTTTTGACTCATTGTTCTGATTGAACAACTGCCTCATGATCTATTTATAGGTTCCTCATGAGCACAATTAAGTGTTCCAAAATTCTATTCTTTGCAATGTTATCTATAGCTTGTCGTGATCTGGTGGTGGTGGTGGTGTGCCGTGGAGTCAGTTCTGACTCATAGCAACCCTGTATAGGGTTTCTGAGGCTACAAATCTTTACAGGAACAGAAAGCCTCATCTTTCTCCTGTGGAACTGCTGGTAGTTTCAAACTGATGTTGAAAGTCTTTGCATAGTCAATAAAGCACAAATAAATATCTCTCTGGTATTCTCTGCTTTTAGTCAAGGTATATCTGACATCAGCAATGATATTTCTCATCTAAATCTGACTTATACCTCTGGTAGTTCACTGTCAATGTATTGTTGCAGACATTTAAAAATTATCTTTAGCAAAATTTTACTGCATGTGATATTAATGATATTGTCCGATGATTTCCGTATTCAGTTGGGTACCTTTCTTTGGAATGGACAAAAATATCGATCTCTTCCAATTTCTTGGCATAGATGAGTGAGTGTTTCCAGTGCTGCATCACTTTGTTCTTAAACATAGAGTAGCTAAAGTGACTGGAAGTAATGAAGAAGTAAAAGCATCAGACAGGAATTTTCAAAGGGCACCTCTAGAAGACAAAGTAAAGAATTATAATGAGATGTACAAAGGCTTGGAATTAGAAAACCAAAAGGGAAGATGCCACTCAACATTTCTTAACCTGAAAGAACTGAAGAAAAAATTCAAGCATCGGGTTGCAATATTAGAGGATTCTATCCTCGTGTAGCGCTGTAGAATAAGCACTGGACTGCTAGATCGCTTTGAATCACAAGGTTGGAAACCCTATATAGGGTCACTATGAATCGAAACAGACTCAGTGGCACTTAATAACAACAACATGGTCAAAATGAACCCTGGTGTGATGCTCTAAGATAAGCAATGGAGTGGTAACTGCAAGGTTGGCAGTTCAAACTCACCAGCTGCTTTGGAAACCCAATACAGGGTCTTTATGAGTCAGAACCAACTCAACAGGACACAACTACAACAACAAATCAGCTAAATATTGAATGATGCAGAAACCATCAAAAGAAGATGGAAGGAATACACAGAGTCCCTGTATCCAACTAATGCTAACAAGAGTTAGCATATAATCAAAAACCAACAGTATTGAAGGAAGAAGTCCAAACTGCACTGAAGGCACTAGCAAATCACACTCCAGGAATTAATAGAGTATCAATTGCAATATTACAACAAACTGATGCAGCTCTGGAAGCACTCACTGGTGTATGCCAAGCAATTTGAAAGACAGTTACCTGGCCAAGTGAATGGACAAAATCCATATTTGTTTCCATTTCAAAGTAAAGAAACCCTAAAGAATGTGGACATTACCTAACAATATTATTAATATCACATGCAAGAAAAATTTTGCTAAAGATAATTTTTAAACGATTGCAGCAATACATTGACAAGAAGCTATCAGAAATTCAAACTGGAATCAAAAAAAGAATATGGAATGAGGGATATCATTGCTGGAAGCTGATGGATCTTGGCTAAAAGCAGAGTATACTGGAAAGATGTTTACTTGTGCTTTATTAACTATGCAAAGACATTTGATTATGTGGACCATAAAAAGCCATGGATGATATTGAGAAAAATGTAAATTCCAAAACACTTACTTTTGCTCATGAGAAGCCTGTTGTTATTGCTGTTATTAGTTGTCATCAAGTCGGCCCTGACTCATAGTGACCCTATGCTAACAGAATGAAACAATGTCAGGTCCTGCACCATCCTCACAAGTGTTGCTACTTTTGAGCCCACTGCTGTTGCTACTGTGCTAATCAATCTCATTGGGGTCTTCTTTTTCGCTAACTCTCCACTTTCACAAGCATGGTGTCCTTCTTCATGATAACATGTATGAAGTATGAGAGATGAAGTCTCACCATCCTGACTTCTAAGGAAATTCTGGCTGTACTTGCTTGTTGTTTTTAGCAGTCTATTATTCTCAAACACCACAACTCAAATGCATCAATTCTTCTATGATTTTCCTTACTCAATGTCCAACTTTCATATGCATATGAGGCTATTGAAAATACCATGATTTGGGTCAGATGCACCTTAGTCCTCAAACTGACATTTTTGCTCCTGAACACTCTAAAGAGGTCTTGTGCAGAAGATTTGCCTAATGCAATACATCCTTTGATTTCTTGGCTGCTGCTTCCATTAGTGTTGATTGTGGATCCAAGCAAAATAAAGCCTTTGACAACTTTAACTTTTCTCCATTTATCATGATGTTATTTACTGGTCTTAGTGATGAGCATTTTTGCTTTTTTCACATTAATGTGCAATCATACTGAAGGCTGTGATCTTTGATCTTTATCAGTATTTTAAGTCCTCTTTGCTTTGAGTAAACGAGGTCATATCATGGGTATATTGCAGATTGTTTATGAGTATTCTTCCAACCCTGATGCCACATTCTTCTTCATTTCTTGAATTATTTGTTCAGCATACAGGTTGATAAGTATGTTGAAAGAATACAACCCTGGCACACACATTTCCTGATTTTAAACCATTCAGTGCCCCTTCTTTTGTTTGAACAACTGCCTCTTGGTCTATGTACAGGGTCCTCGGGAACACAATTAAGTCTTCTGAAATGCTCATCCTTTATAATGTTATCCATAGCTTGTCATGATCCATTTTTTAATTCTTTTTAGAAACATGTTATTTACATGTGATATTAATGATATTGTCTGATGATTTCCACATCCATTGGGTCACCTTTCTTTGGAATGGGCACAAATATGAATCTCTTGCAATGAGTTGGTCAGGTAGCTGTCTTCCAAATTTCTCAGCAAAAGTGAGTGATTGCCCTGTGCTTCATCATTTTGCTGAAAGATTCCAATTTGTATTGCATCAATTCCTGGAGTCTTGTTTTTTTGTCAGTGCCTTCAGTGCAGCTTGGATTTCTTCCTTCAGTATCATCAGTTCTGGATCACATGCCACCTCTTGAAATGGTTGAACAACAACCAGTTCCTTTTGGTACAGTGACTGTGTTTATCTTTCATCTTCTTTTTTGATACTTTCTACATGGTTCAATATTTTTCCAGTAGGTTCCTTCAGTGCTGCAAGTCAAGGCTTGAATTTTTTAATTCAGTTCTATCAGCATGAGAAATGCTGAGGATGTTCTTCCCTTTTGGTTTTATAACTACAGGTCTTTGCACATTTCATTATAATACTTGACTTTGTCTTCTCAAGCTACTGTTTGAAATTTTCTGTTCAGTTCCACGACTTCCTCATTTCCTCCATTTCCTTTAGCTTCTTAATGCTCAAGAGCAAGTTTCAGAGTCTCTTCTGACATTCATTTTGGTCTTTTCTCGCTTTCCTGTCTTTTTAATGACCTTTTGCTTTCTTCATATATGATGTACTTGATGCCAACCCACAACTCTTCTGGTCTTTGGTCATTAGTGTCTAATACAGCAAATATGTTCATGAGATGATCTCTAAATTCAGGTGGAATATATTCAAGGTCATATTTGACTCTCGTAGACATGTTTTACTTTTCTTCAATTTCAGTCTGAACTTGCATTATGAGCAATTGCTGGTCTGTTCCATAGTCTGCCCTTGACCTTGTTTTGACTGATGATATTGAGCTATTCCATCATCTTTCCCCAAAGATGTAGTCAACATGATTGATGTGCATTCTATCTGGTGAGGATCATGTGTATAATTGCCTTTTATGGTGTTTAAAAAAGGTATTTGCAATAAATAAATGGTTGTTTTTGCCAAATTCTGTCATGCAATCTCCAGCATCGATTCTATTACCAAGGCCATATTTTCCAACTACTGATCCTTCCTCTTTTTTTCCAACCTTTGCATTCCAATCACCATTAATTATCAATACATCTTGATTACATGTTTGATCAATTTTAGACTGAAGAATTTGGTAGAATTATTCAATTTCATCATAACTGCCTTTAATGTTGATATGTAAATTTAAATAATAATGATATTGACCAATCTTCCTTGAAGGTGCATGGATATTATCCTAACACATATGCCAAAAGGCAGTCATTGAAACACAACAAGGGTTTAAAATCATAGAAGGTGTATGTAAAGATGGTGTTATTTCATTATACTTATTCAAGCTGTATGCTAAGCAAATCATCTGAGCAGTCAGACAATATGAAGAAGACTGTGGCATCAGGATTTGAGGAAGATCTATTAACCATCTGTAACATACAGAAGACACAGTATAGCTTGCTGAAAGTGAAGGGGATTTGAAATACTTTTTGATGAAGATCAAAGACTAAAACCTTCAATAATGATTGCACCTCAATGTAAAGGAAACAAAAATCCTAACAATTGGACCAATAAATAACATCATGATAAATGGAGACAAGATTGATATTGTCAATGATTTCATTTTATCTGAACCTACAATCAGCACATGGACACAGTTGTTAAGAAATCAAATGACATACTGCATTAGGCAAGTCTTCTGCAAAAGACTTCTTTGAAATGTTAAAGAGCAAAGGTATCAATCTAAAAACTAAGGTGTACCTGACTCAAGCCATCATATTTTGAATCGCCACTTATGCATGTGAAGATTGAACAACGAATAAGGAAGTCCAGAAAAGAATTAATGCATTTAAATTATGGTTTTGCTGAAGGATATTGAAGGTGCTATGGAGTCCCAGTTGCTGGAGAAGGATATAATGTTTGGTAAGGTGGAGGGTCAGAAAAAAGAGGAAGACCCCCAACGAGATGGATTGGCCAAGTGGCAGCATTGATGGACTCAAGCGTGGCAACAGTAGTGAGATTGGCCCAGGATCGGGCAGTGCTTCGTTCTGCTGTGCATAAGGTCATTATGGGTTGGTACCGATTCAACGGTACCTAACAACAACAACAATGGAGTCTTGGTGTGGTGCTGTGGGATAATGCACTGGACCGCAAGGTCAGTTTGAACTGCAAGGTTGGTGGTTCAAACTCACCAGCTGCTCCTTAGAAACCCTTAGAAACCCAGTATAGGGTTGCTGTGAGTCAACCGACTTGACAGCACTTAACAACAACAGACTGCTAGAAGAACAAATAAGTCTGCTTGGAAGAAGTATAGTCAGAATGCTCCTTGGAAGTGAGGATAATGATACTTTGCTTTATGTACTTTGGACATGTTTCAGGAAGAACTATTGTTTTTGTTAATGAGTGCCGTCGAGTTTGTTCTGACTCACAGTGACCCTGTATAGGGTTTCCAAGGAGCAGTTAGTGAGCTTGAACCACCGACCTTGCAGTTCAAACCAACTCTGCAGTCCATTACATTAACCCACAGTGCCACACCAGCAATCCCTGGGAAAGGACATTATGCTTGGTAAAGTAGTGGGTCAAAAGAAAAGAGGAAGATCCTCAGCAATTTGGATTGAGACACAAGGCAGCAACAATGGCTCAAAAATAACAGTTGAGAAAATGGCGCAGGGCCAAGCAGTGTTTTTGTTCTTTTGTGCATTGGGTCACTGTAAGTCAAAGCCACCTCAAGAGCATCTAATAACAACAACATGTGGAAAATAAAAACTCATTCCCACCGCAGTCCTCAGTTCTATTCCCACTTCCTAGTGATAATCAGTCTTAACATTTTTATATGTATCCTACTAGCTATTTCTTTTTCCTTTACTGACATAAGTATTTGCCCCTTTTTTTGTATCTTAAAATGTACATAGTGTTATAATACATGTGTGTGCATGTGATGAACAGTTCTACTCTGTAATACATAGGGTTGTTGTGAGTCACAATCAACGGGAAAGCAATGGGTTTACTTGGTTTTTATAATTTGTCAATATTTCTTGCTATTGTTTTTAATAAAATGTATTTGAAAATAAAGTGTAATTGAAAATAAATAAGCTTATTTTAAGCCCTCTTTTTAGCATCTTTTAAAAAATTTCCTTTCTCCAAAACATAATCCAGTCCCATGGTTCCTAAACCAAACCCAAACCTATTGCCTTGGAATCAATTCTGCCCCACAGAGACCTTACAGCACAGAGTACAACCGCCTCAAGGCGTTTCTAAGGCTTCAATTTTTTTTAAAGCATCTATCTCCTGTGGAGTCACTGGTGGGTCTTAACCACCAACCTTCTAGTCAGCAGCTGAGTGATTAATCACTGCACCAGCTGGATTCCTTAGGTCCCTAGTGCTACGCTAAATGAACAGAAACTTTATATCACTCTGAGCAGTAAGAGTGATTCCATTTGCTTCAATTCCAATTGCAAATTCTTGGACCAGACACTATTTGTGTTCTCTTTTTCTCACTATGGAGTCCTGGTGTGGTGCTATAGGATAAGCACTGGATGGCTAACCACAAGGTTAGCAGTTCAAACCCACAAGTTGTTCCTTAGAAACCCTAGACAAAGGTTTGTGTTAGGGTTGCTATGGGTTGAAACCAACTCAATGTTGTTAAGACAACAACAGCATTCTAAATTCAAGGTGATATTTTGTCACACAAAGACTTGTTTTAATGTTCTCCAGCTTCAGCCTGAACTTGCGTATGAGCAATTTCTTAACTCTTCCACAGTCAGTCCTTGGCATTGTTTGGCTGATTTTGAGCTTTTCACTGTCTCTTCCCACAGATGTAGTCAATTTCATTCCTGTGTATTCCATCTGGTGAGGGCTATGTGTAGAGTCACATTTTATAATGTTTAAAAAGTTATTTGTTTTGAATAAGTCATTGGTTTTGCAAAATTCTATCATGTGATCTCAAGCATTATTTCTATCATCAAGCCGTATTTCCAATATTGATCCTTCCTCTTTGCTTCTAACCTTTTAATTACAATCTTCAGCAATTACCAATGCATCTTGATGGCATGTTTGATCAATCAGACTGCAGAAGTTGGTAAAATTCTTCAATTTCATCATCACTGACTTTAATGGTTGGTGCATAAATCTGAATAATAGTGGTATTAACTGGTCTTCTTTGTTTCTTGTTGTTAAGTGCTATCCAGTCAATTCCATAGTGACCCTGTATAGAGTTTCTAAGACTAAATCTTCATGGGAGTAGAAAGCCTCATCTTTCTCATGCAAAGCAGCTGGCAGGTTCAAACCACAGACCTTATGGTTCATAGTCCAGTGCTTATCATATTCATACACCAACAAGGAAGACCTAGAACACAGAGCCACCGTGTTCTAGGTCTTCATTGTTGGTGTATGAATATTATCTTGTCACACATAACATTGTACTTGAGGATAGACTTGGGAAAAAATTGTTTTTGATAATGAATACTACCCCATTCCTCTTCAACTGATATTCCTGACATAGTAAGCCATATAATTGTCATATTAAACATGGCTAATACCAGACCTTTTCAGCTGACTAATGCCTAGGATATTGATCTCTATATGTTCTAGTTCACTTTTGACAACTTCCAATTTTCCTAGATTCATGCTTCATACACTCCATGATCTGATTACAAATGGATGTTTGTAGTTGTTTCTCCTCATTTTGAGTTGTTCCTCTATCAGCAAATGAAGGTCTTAAAAGCTTTGCTCCATTCAAATCACCATGGTCAACTCTACTTTGAGGAGACAGTTCTTCCCCAGTTTTTTTGTTTTGTTTTTATTTTTTTGAGTGCCTTCCAACCTGAGGGGCTAATTTTTCACCAGTATTTCTGACTATGTTCTCCTGCTATTCATATGGTTTTCAGTGTCTAAACTTACAAAAGTATCCCATTTTCCTACTCTGTTTCAGTCTGGAAGCTCCACTGAAACTTGTTCAGCACAAATGACCCTGCTTGTATTTAAGTTATGCCAGTGGCATAACTTGTATTTAAAATGCCAGAGACCCAGCAGCATGCAAGTGGACAAACCGATAGACAAGTCTTAGGACTAGAATGTAGACACACGTTAGCTTGGGTGAAGGGGATGGCAATATACAATAAGAGGAAAGTTGGCAAAGAAAATGATGGAGGCATGGGAAGTCCTGGGGAGAGTGCAAGGTTAAAGGCAACAGAGGTAAATACTGTTATATATACAACCCTGCAATAACAGTGATCTACTCCTAGATGCATGGATAGATACACAGCCTGAGTGGGTATGGAAGGGAGAGGGAAAGCATTCCCACAAATAGTATAGGTTTAACAGAAGGTATTTGTGCATAATTATTTATTTTTGCTGCAAATATATTTATGAATGTGGTGGAAAATACACTGGGAAAAGTTTTGAAAACTTCTTAGCCATAATCAAACACCTTGAAGGAAATAGTCACTGGGCCTTGGGACTCAGGAGCATAGTTTAGGGGGACAACAAGGTCAATTGGTATGGCATAGTCCCAAATAATAATGTTCTATGTGGATAAGTAACTACTGGGGTCTTAAAAGCTTCTGAGTGTCTGTCTAAGGTGCAACTATTGGGTCTCTCCCTGGAGAGGAAAGAAGAGTGATGAAAATCGATAAAACAATGAACTAATGGACTATGTGAACATCAATCTCTATGCTGCTAGGACCAGAAGAAGTAGATGGTGCTCAGCTACCACTACCAACTTTTCTGAAAGGGGTCACATTAGAAGGTCCTAGATAAAGTAGTGGTTGGAGGGATGAAGAGTGTGGAACAAAACTTAAAATCATGAAAAAGAACAGGCTTACCTGTCAGACAGACTAGTAGAATCAACAGGACTATCATCCTTGGGCACTCTTCAAGTCTAGAACTGAATTCATCCCCTGTGACTCAATTTTCAGTTAAACAATAGATAGGTCTGTAAAGGGAACACTAACACAATTGAGGTATGCACAACATAGAATAATCAACCATTTGAGACAAAAGGAGTAGCCTTTACTCAAGGACAACTTTCAGAAGGGTTGGAAAAGAAAGAGGATTGGGAACAGGAAATGCAAGCAGGAAGTGGGAAAAGTGATGTTACATTGAGGAGATTGCAATCAGTGAGATGAATCAAAATGTGTGTGGATAGTTGAATGGAAAATGGATAATCTACTCTGTAAACCTTTACCCAATTCATGAAAAAAAATTAAAAAATAATAAACAAAACTAAATAGCAATGGCATACTTTCCAGCTTCATAGCAATATACTTGCAACCGAAGTACAACCAAATGACAGACAAGCGATGGATTAAGTAATTGGGAAACATAAAGTAATTAACCTGAATCAGCAAAGATCAATTGGTGATTATCTTTGATCTCTGTTGGTGTTGTTGTTAAGTGCAGTTGAGTTGGTTCTGACTCATAGAGACCCTGCATATAGTTTCTGAAGAATGGCTGGTGATTTTGAGCAACTGACCTTGCAGTTCAAACCAGCCTTATGTGGTGCTTTTCCTGTAGCACCACATCAAGACTACAATCTCTCTATATAGAGAAAGTTGAAGTAAAAAAAAATGTGTTATTTTAGTGAATGAAGAAAATATGCAGAATACCTGACCACAGTTGAAAGTTAAGCTATTAACCAAACAGGTTACAGATTCTGTAGGCAGGTTTACATTGAATGCCAAAAGTGAACTCATTCGAATCACCATGAATAAATAGCACAACCAAAGAGCCATAGTGCAATTATACTTTGGGGCACAGGTCAGGATCTGAATCAGTTATAATGTTCGAAGTAGGAACAAACAAACAAGCAAAAAAACCCCACAAAACAACAACAACAAAAAACTTACTCCAATATACTTAAACAACAAAGAAGATTTATGGGATCATAAAAAGTAAAGTTCCAAGGTAAGGAAATGAATTATCAGCAAAGCTCAACACTGTAACACATATCCTCAATATTTTGGTGGCTTAATACATGATACAGAGTCCTGGTGTGGCACTGTGGGTTAATGCGCAGGACAGCAAAGTCTGTTTGAACTGCAAGGTTGCCAGTTGAAGCTCACCAGCTGCTCCTTGGAAACCCTATACAAGGTCGCTATGGGTCGGAACCAACTTGATGGCACTTAACAACAATAACCACACATGATACGGTATAAGTTTATTTCTTCATGCAACAGACCAGTCCATGGGTAGATTATTTAATAAACAAGGTGAGCATGGACGTACTTATGCATACTTATTAAGCTGTAGTCAAAAATTTCATATGAGTTTCACCTCCAAATTGATGTGGTGATAAACATGTTTACTACAGATTAATAAGTAAGTGTTGGGTAATCCAAGACTGGCCCAGCCCAGTGTTTCTGGTCAAGCAGCTTTCCTGGGAGGCTATCCTTCAAATGGTTACTCAGTCTTTTCCCGGTGTTTCTTTGTCTTCCCTGGTCCTGGGAATCCTCTCCATTCAGCCAGCAGATGAGAAAAGAAACTGAAAGATCATTCATGAGGAGATTTTATGGGCCATGCTTGAACTATAGTACATCAATTTTGGCTCATTGACTAGAACTCTATCACTACTTAATTACTAGGGAAGCTGGGAAATATATTTGAACTTTGTTCCCAGAAGGAAAAGCAAAAGACATTGGTGAATTTTTAGCTAATCTTCACTATAGGAAGGCGTCAGGCTGTTTGATCTAGATTATATTTCTCTGCTTTACCATTCCAATGCCTGCTTTATATTAGGGCTGCATTCCCTCATGGTTGCAAGGTAAGCTGTAAGCAAAATTGAATCTAAGTGTTTCCTAGTTTATATACAATGAAAGATGTAGTACCTCAATCTCTGCAAGAGACTAAGATTCACCCTGATTGGATGGCTTGATTGAAAGTGAACAAGGGAAGGCAGTGGGCTGATTGCCTTAAGCCAACCAGAACCTACTCCTTGAGCTGGTGGTAGGGCCAGTTTTGCTTTCCCAGAAATGCATGAACTGCATGGAAAGAGGGAAATATCAGAAAGGCAATGTGAGTACTGTTAGGAAGTGGGAATGCATCACAGGTAGGCAACCAACAATTTCACCAAGCATCTTGGTTCCAGAAAAACTAGGATATCAAAGAGGTACCAAGATGATTCAAGGATTTGGTGAGCACTGAGATAGACATGTGCATACATAGGACCTGGCTATGGAAAGTTGGGTGCTTTGAATGAAGCAACACCTCAGATCCTGGCAATTGTAAAAGCTGAGAAAGTAATAATAACTGTAGTCTTGGATTTTATGCTGAGTGCCAGTCCTTGTTGTTGTTAAGTGACGTCGAGTCGGTTCTGACTCATAGAGACCCTGTATAGGGTTTCTGAAGAGTAGCTGGTGGGTTTGAGCTGCCGACCTTGTGGTTCTCAGTCCAGTGCTGATCCTACAGCACCACACGAGAAGTCTACCAGTCCGTTGTGTCTTCTCAATTTTCCTGAGCATTGTCAGTACATGATGAAGTTCACGGAAGAAAAGATGGGTCTCAGGTTAGGCAGCTTCACAGGCTGGAAATAAAAGAAGTCAGAAGACAGTATTTTATTATCTGAAAGTACAAATGATTAAGTGCTCAACTGCTAACTGAAAAACTGGCAGTTGGAACCCACCCAGGGCACCTTGGAAGACAGGCCTGCTGTCAAATTACTGACCTTTCAATCAGCAGCCGAGCACTTAACCACTGTGTCACCAAGGCTCCTTGTTTTAAAACACAAAAATTAGATAATTATTCTGTAATATATTTTGAGCCTACTCTTTCTTGCCCTAATACTTTCGATAGATTAATGCGCTAGACTGCAAAGTTGGTTTGAACTACAAAGTCGGCAGTTCAAGCTCACCAGCTGCTCCTTGGAAACCCTATACAGGGTCACTATGGGTCGGAACCAACTCGACGGCACTTAACAACAACACCAACTATTGCTAGAGAATGTCTTTAATCACAAATGAATCATGGTCTTTTGGTCCAGCCAAACTAGATACACCCGTAGCTCATTCCATCCTAATTAGACTCAAACCAAACCCACTGTCTTCGAGTCAAGTATGTTCTAACGCATCGTGACCCTGGATAGGGTTTCCAAGACTGTAAATCTTTATGGAAACAGAAAGCCTCATGTTTCTCCAAGGAGCAGCTGGTAGATTTAAACTGAGGAGCTTGTGGTTAGCAGTCCAATGTTCATCCTATAGTACCACCAGGGTTCCTTCATTCTATCATGTTGTTTGTTGTTGGTAAGTGCCATCAAGTTGGTTCTGACACATAGTGACCCTGTATAGAGTTCTCAAGGAGCATATAAAGGAAATCCATATTCTTTGATTACTGTGAAATCTTTATTCACTTTTACTATTTTACACCACAGCCTCAGCATAGTGGTTATGAGCAGAACTGATAACCTCAAGGTCAGCAGTTAGGAACTACCAACGTCTTCATGGGAGAAAGATGAGGCTTTCTGCTCCTGTAAAAATGTACAGGCTTGGAAACCCTATATAGGGTCCCTATGAGTCAGAACCGACTGCAGAGGACATCACCACCACCATCATCACAAGTACAGCAGGACTCTCAGATTCCCATTGTGTTTCAGATTTTACATTGGGAACTTTGCTGTTATTGATCCAGGGAGAGAATGTTCAGGAAACTTTCCCTCCAAAGTCAAAAGACATTGAAATTTAGAGCATATTCCTAAAACACCACCTTGGTTTTTTGTTTTTTTGCTAGACCTGTTCAGTGTTGTTTCCCGCCCTTTGCTCACAGACAGGCTGGGTGTTGACAGCCCAGGGGAAGTGGGTGGGAGGAAGGGCAAGCAGGAGAGGCAAAGGCACAAGAATAGAGCTGCTTTGTTCCTGGCTGGCACCACTCCAACCAGGAGAGCTGGAGGGAGAGATGACTATCTTTTAACCCTTTAGTCCTGGAATCTACAAAACTCATAAACAATACACCAATTGAACAGATATTTATTTAGGTCTTATCAGATTCCAGCCTCTGCTGTTACATAAAGTATCCCTCAAGGAAATGATCAAACTGAAAATAATTCATCCATCATTCAATAAGGAAAATCCAGTTACCATTCTGACTCATGGCAACCCCATGTGTATCAGACTAGAAATGCACCCCCAAAGGATTTGCAGTCGCTGAATTTTGGAGAGTATATTGCCAGAACTTTCTCCTGAGGTGCCTCTGGGTAGACTTGAACCTGCAATATTTTGGTTGGCAGTTGACCATTGTACTGTACAGGACTCAATGTTTAATAAGTGCTTAATAAATATTGGAACAACTACAAATCCTTTTAAAAGATGAGATAGAGTTATATACTCATATGCTGATAGTAGGATAAGCACTGGACTGCTAACTGAAAGGTCAGTGGTTCAAACTCACCAGTTGCTCCTCAGAAACTCTATACTTTGTCAATTATGAGTCAGAAGCAACTTGACAGTACTTAGCAACAACAACAACATATTGACAATAAGAGGTACCCAATGTTGATGGGGGACAGTTTTTAAAAATAATGTTTATATTATGATCTCTGTTTTGATGTTGTTGGTTTTTTTCCAGCTATACATAATCATCAGAGATGGAATTATGATAGAGTTAAAGAAGTTTAAAGTGCAGGAGGTTTGACTTGTGCAGAACCTTCTAAGACCCTATATTTTGTATTTTTCTTAAAGAAGGTCTGTAAAACAATGTAATGGTTAGGCATAAAACCTGGTTCATTCCCTGACATTTATTTACATGAAAAATATTGTTAATATGCTTGGCTGCTAACTGAAAGGACTCCTGATATGGCACTGTATGATAAGCACTGGACTGCTAACCACAAGATTAGCGGTTCAAACCCACCAACTGCTCCTTGGAAACCCTTTACAGGGGTCTCTATGAGTTGGAATTGACTCGATGGCACTTAACAACAACAATAACAGCTAACTGAAAGGCTTATGTCTTAAGTTTACCCAGAGATACCTCAGAAGAAACTTCCAAAAGATAAGCCATTGATAACTCAATGGGCATAGTTCTACTCTGACATATATAAGGTTATATGTCAGAGTAGAACTATGTCAGAATCAATTCAATGGCAGCTGATTTCAGAGGTACAGATGATTCCATGGGAATTCTCACCTTACTTGGAGTCCTGGTGTGGTGCTGTGGGTTAATACACTGCACTGCAAGGTTGGTTTGGGCGGCAAAGTCGTAGGTTCAGGCTCACCAGCTACTCTTCTGAAACCCTATACATGGTCGCAATGAGTCAGAACCGACTCAACAGCACTTGACAATAACAACAACAACAACATGAGAAAAACTCAGGTTCAATTCCTGGATGGTTGCATGTTGCCATGACACTGAATAGGTTTCAGTGGCGTTTTCAGACTAAGATGGACTAGAAAGAAAGAGAATTACTTCTAAAAATCAGGCAATAAAAACTCTGTGGATCACAGCAGTCAGAACTGCAACAATGGAATGGGGATGCTAGAGGAATGAACAGCATTTCATTCCATTGTGCATAAGATCCCATGAATCCAGGGCCAACTTGGCAATAGCTAACAACAGCATGTTCTAACCAGCCCATGGAACAGCCTCTATCCTCCTCCTCCTCTTAATTCTACTTTTTCCAGTTTTCCTACTGATCTTTCATTACTCCAGTTCCTTCAAGTTTTATTTCAAAGATATGGTGAAACCCATGTGAACTCGGTCACTACAGTTCAGTGAGTAAGCCTGTGCTTACCTTGTTTTTTGGATAACCTGCCCCCAGTTAATAAACAACATAGTGCAATTTAAAGGTATTATGTCTCTTTCCATACTTTGGTTTCTGTTAAAGGTAAAGCAGACGAAAATCTGATTTTAAAAAATTCTATGGTGAACCGTTCAACTCTGATACACCTGAATCTCCATGAGTCGGAATCAACTTGGCAACAGCTGGTTGGACTGGTTACATAACAGGGAGACAATTATTTATTGTCCAATTATCAGATGAGGAAACTGAAACTCAGATAAGTGATTTACCATGATTGACTAGCCAGCTAGGTGAAGAAAGTAGAATTTGAATGCAGATCTGTTCCAAAAATCTATGCTTTTTCCACTGCAAAAGTCGACATGGGGGGTCGGTTGCATAAATGTAAATTATGTAATCTAAGACTCACCTGAAGAGATGATCAATAAGAGATCTCGGTTATATTCAGATTTCACCAGCTCACAGTCCTAATCATTCACATAAGACTTTGAATTTCACCTTCTCCACTCCCGACCCACTCCTACTCAACCATTCTAATCAATCACCTTTTTGCCATATATATTTCTGCCACCCTTCTTTGGTGCTACTCTGGAGCCACCTCCACCACCTAGGGAAATCTGCCTCCGTTGACCTTGACTACTTCATGTAGACCCTCCCAACCCACTTCCACAACCCAGTCCTCTCAATTCTGACTGTTGAGCAGTTTCATTCACTATAAAAATAATAATGTGGGAGAGTGATTTGGGAGCATAGCAGGAGTGATTTATAAGACTGCTCATTGAATTCTACATTTGCTTCATTCATGCAAATGTTTATAAAGCACCTATATTTGTTTCATTTACTCAAATGCTTATAAAGCACTTCACTCAAATGCTTATAAAGCATAGAGCAGACCTATTTCTATGATTTTTGTGAGAGTAGGCAGACAATAAGCATGTGGTTGTTGTTGTTGTTAGGTGCCATCTAGTCAGTAACAACCCATAGCGAACTTATGCACAGCAGAACAAAACACTGCCTGATCCTGGGCCCACCTCACTACTTACTGTTGCCATGCTTGAGTCCATTGATGCTGCCACTTGGCCAATCCATCTCGTTGGGGTCTTTGTCTTTTTCTTTGACCCTCCACCTTACCAAACATGATCTCCTTTTCCAGTGACTGGTCCATCCTGACAATATGTCCAAAGTATGAGAGACAAAGTTTGGCCATCCTGGCCTCCAAGGAGCACTCTGGTTGCACTTCTTCCAAAACAGATCTATTGGTTCTTTTGGCAACCCATGGCACTTGTAATATTCTCCTTGAACACCATAACTCAAAAGCATCAATTCTTCTATGGTCTTCCTTATTCACTGTCCAGCTTTTGCATGCATATGAGGTTATTGAAAATACCATGGCTTGGGTCAGGTGCACTTTAGTCCTCAAGGTGACATCTTTGCTCTTCAACACTTTCAAAAGCTCTTGTGCAGCAGATTTGCCTAATGCAATACATCGTTTGATCTCTTTCTTGACTGCTGCTTCCGTGAGTGTTGATAGTTGATCTTAGAAGAATGAAGTCCTTGATAACTTCAATCTCTACTTGCTAATTGTGGTAAATGCTATTAAGAAAACCAACATTGATGTGATAGGAAATAAAGGAAGGGAATGGAAGAGGAATGGAGTTCTGTGGAGTTGTAGGATAAGCACTGGACTGCAAGTTGGGTAGTTCAAACTCACCAGCTGCTCCTTGGAAACCCTATACAGAATACCTATGAGTCGGAAATGATTTGACTGCACTTAACAACAATAACAACAATGGAAGAGGGAGTAGTAAGCATTGCTTGCAGTGTTAGAACATTTAATAAGCTTGCTCTTGTCACAAATACAGATTTTTTAAAAAGACAACAACCTCCTCAGAGTAATCATTCATGCAAAGACAGCTGAACAGATATAAAATGGAACAGCAGCTATGATGCCTTACCTGGGACCAGTATACCTCTCTAATGGCCACCAGGGACTGATAAGCCAATAAACAAGGTGAATATGGCTTTACTTTTGCCTATTTACTAGTCTGTGGTAAAAAGTTTCACCTGTTTTCTATTACATCAATGTGTACAGTTCCTGTCAGGTATTGCAAATTTGAAAAGAGGGTTGGATTCTGTGGGAAGGTGCTCTGGGATTGGGAGGGAGACAGATGCCAGCCATACTAGCAGCAGAATCTTTGATGTGGTGAGAAAAATGAAGACTTGTTCACTACAGATTAGTAAGTAAGCACAAGTAAACCCAGGATTTACCTAGGTTATTGAGCAATTTAACACTGCAGACTCAAGGCATGCGTCTCAAAGTTCAAGGAGCATAAGAAGCACATGGGGATCTTGTTCAAATGCAGATTCTGATTCAGTAGGTCTGGCGTGTATGCAGAATGAGATTCTGCTTTTCCCAAAAACTCTAGTGAATGATTCCTATTTTAGGACTGCCCTTGAAGTAGCAAGGGTTTGGGATGAATCAGGATTACCCGGCGAGCTTGATTTAATCAGATTCTCCATCTCCATTTCAGAGATCTTGATGCAGAATATGTCTGAGGTGGGGCTCAGGTGTTGTGTTGTTGGTAAATGCTGTGGAGTCAGTTCCAACTCATAGCGACCCTGTATAGAGTTTCTGAGTAGCGGCTGGTGAGTTTGAACCATCAACCTTGAGGTTCAAACTGACCTTGGATCCAGTGCTTATCCTGCAGTGCCACACAGGACTCTGGGCTCAAGCATGGGAACTCTGAATTCCCTACTTCGGTAAACAAGCCTCAGTGGGCTTCATCTTAAAATGTGAAATAAGGAAATAGATCACTTTTTTTTTCAGCAGTAAAAATTACAGTTAACATTTATTGACTGCAAACTCTGCGTATGTGCTATGTTAGGTATTTTACACACAGTAGCTTGTCTAACGCTTACAACCACCATCACACAAAAGAGTAAGTAAGACTTAGCTCTCCTAGCAAGTTATGACATTTTTTAAAAGAGTAACTTGTCTACCTAATTGTATCCATCGCAGATAAGACAGATTTTGGGGGTAGGAGGGGGCGATATTTGTGGGGTGTGTTGTAAATGGAGTGTGGAGGGATGCTACTCTTAGACAAGATCTTTGAAAATGAAAAAAACCCTAGCTCATTTGGTCCCATTTCCATTTTTCATTGTTTAAAGATGAATTTCCATTAAGAACATCAAAATATGCACAGGGTTTAATATAAATTCCCACATGTCAGTTTATAAAACTTTTTTTTTTTATTATTAACGTTCCACCCCATCCCACCTTCCTTGCTTCTGAATAGGAACTGAATATGCGATTTTTATAATGCAGGCCTCTATATTTACTCTGCATTTTGAGCACCTATTCACCAGATTCTGTGCTCAAAAACTAAAAATAAAAAGCTTGACCTTAAGAAAATCACAGTTTCATGGGTATTTGGGTACTGAGAAAACTCAGAGGAATAAGCAATAAGATGCCTGGAAAAGGCAATTCAGCTTAGTCATGAAGGATGCAAATGTAAGGGTTTATTTACTAGGCTGCAAAGAGAGGCAAGGTCTTTCAGGCAGATAGACAGGGCAGGGGAACTTTAGACCCCATGGCAAGTCATTTTTCATGGTTGTAGTTGCAGCGTGTGTGAAGAGGGTTAGGATATAGAGCCAGACAAGCAGACAGTGTCAGATTAAATGCACCAGAGAGGTTTAGGTGATAAAGGAGAGTGTGTTATAAAGAAGTACTTGCAGAGAGACTTGTGGACTGGGTGAGCTAGAGGCAGGTTTGATGGCCAGGCCCAGAACAGTCAGGGTCTGACATGGAGGCTCTAGATGAAAGGGGAGGCTCAGGGAACACTGGAAATCACTTTCACTTAGCTCTCACTTAATAGTATTTTTTAAGAGTGGATCTTCCATTCTGGGATCTTAGATTCAACAGTGGAGTCAAAGAAATACCAAGGTAATATATAAACAAACAACTGTCAGAATTTGAATTCAAAAGGTATATAAATGCCTAAACAACAAGTAAAAATATGACAGTTTTTGTTGTTTTTTTAAGTTAAGTTTTAGCAAGTTTTTTTTTTCTCTCTCTCTCTAGATAAGTCTATAACTATTTTTGAAACTGCTTATAAGAGCAGGGCTGGTGTTAACTTCACAGTTTTCCAGCACATTAACTCATGGCTCTGCTCTCTACAGTGTCCTGTCAGCATGGCCAGAATTGCTGGGTCAGCAGAGCTACATGGACTTCTTAGAACCATGTGGTCAGGGTGCCTTGATTCCCACTTGCCCAAATGTATGTAGCCTGTTTTTAAGCTGTTGATACATAAAGAATTGGAATCTCTCTGCTCTTACCCACCCCTCTACCAAGTGATGCACTCACAAAATCCATTATCAAGTGAGTTCTAACTCACAGCAACCATAAAGGATGGAATAGAACTGACCCAGAGTGTTTCCAAGGAGGTAGATTTTTCTGAAAGCAGGCTGCTCATCGGTCTCCCATGGAGAAGCAGGTGGGTTCAAACCGTTGACCTTTCAGTTAGTTAGTAGCCAATAGCTTAACCACTGGACCACCAACGTTCCTTTCACACATTCAAACACACATACAAACACAGTACTGAATATTCACCAGGACTGAATAACACAACATTTGGGAAACAGCATTCTAAGTCATTTCGTCTTAAGAAATTTTCTTAAGAAACAGGGCAAGGTCTTTGTTCTACACAGAGTATCTGGCCTAGAATGGGTCTTAGATTCAGTTCTGCCATTGATGAAACTGAGGTTCTAACACCTTACATAACTCTGATGTGGTCATTACAGCAAGCTGGTAGTAAAGTGGAAACCGTAAGCTAAAAGAATCTCTTAGCCTAAGGCTTTTCCACTCTATGGCTTAACTCCCCATTCAAACTATTTCAAAGAGGAGTGGCTGGAGAAACAGAAGGAGCAAAGTAGAGTTAACAATTTAATGATTAATTATACTAGCCCTTTGATTGGCGATATAAGTAAAATTCCTCTGAAATATTACCTACAAGGAAAATATCTAATGAACTATTTTAGTTTGTTCAGATGTTTCTTCTTTAATTCCAGCAACCATCCCTAAAGAAATGGTCCAGAAGAAAAAATTGTCAATCCAAATAGTTAGAACTATTGCCATTTTGAGCACTAAGTCTCTAAAAGTTATATAAGATAATAGATACTAAGATCATCTGCAGTCCAGGAATCTAGGAATTTGTATTGTTGTTTGTTGTTGTTAAGTGCCATCGAGTCGGGTCCGACCCATAGCGACCCTGTACAGGGTTTCCGAGGGTGTAAATCTTTACGGGAGTAGAAAGCCTCATCTT
>NW_006408529.1:33577652-33594881 GCF_000296735.1 Chrysochloris asiatica | reverse complement strand
ACCCTGTACAGGGTTTCCGAGGGTGTAAATCCTTACGGGAGTAGAGGGCCTCATCTTTCTCCCGCGGAGCGGCTGGTAGTTTCGAACCGCTGACCTTAAGGTTCGCAGCCCGATTCGTAACCACTACGCTACCAGAGCTCCTAAAAGTTAACATAATCATTCTAGAAAACTGGAATAAGATGATGAGGAATATATCTTTGTACTTTATAGTTCTTCAGCACAATAGTCATATCCCTGATGTTAAACTCAAATCTGTGTGGCAAATCATCTTGTACAAAAATTCCCTTGCTTTGACTCTAAATCAACTGGAAAAAAAAACAGCCTGAAGCCTGAGGCGAGAAGGAAATTATCCTCTAAAAGGAGTTTCAAGCGAGAAGAAATTTATCCTCTAAAACCAGTCTTGTAAACAGAGGATGATAAAACTGGAAAAGAAGGTCACCCGGTCAGATCCTGTCACATTCCAAAAGGTGATTGTTAGTCAATGGAAGACATGTTTCAGAATGAAAAAATTTTGTAACTACTTGTCCATTAAAATGATATAGATCCATATGTACTGCATTGTAAAAACCAACAAGTTTAAGTTTAATTTTTAAAAAATTTGTCTGAATTGGAGTCCTTTGCAGTCCTTCTTTTAATTTTTAAATTAAGAAGATATCTCATCCAAAGAAGAATGTCTCAACTACTATTTGAGTCCAATTATTCCACTTCCAGGAATTCATTCTAAGGAAATATTTCAAGAGAGAAAATATGTTAGTCATGCAGAGATATTTATAATCAACTTTATTTATGATAGCAAAAAGCAAGAGTAAGCAAAAATTAGACAATGAATAAACTATGATAGAAATTTTTAGAATAATATGTAACCATTAAAAATGATACACAGAAGAGTATATGAGAAACAATGACCTGAGAATATTATATACTTAATAATTATACATTTTGGAATCTACAAATTGTTTTTATATTACATTATCTTACTTGTGCAATAGAAACAATTATCTTATTTACTGATAAAATAATCTAGTGGAAGTGGAACGGCTTGTCTGGGATCACTCATGAAATATTCAAAACATTGACCACAATGGTTTTAAAAGGTATGTAGATCATGATTGGAAATATCATAAGTTGCAAATAGCTAATTGACTGAAACGAAGCAATTTTCTCTATGGATATACAAGGGAGCTTCAAAGAGTTTGTGGACAAACAGAATTAAAATAAAACAGAATTTTCCCACAAACTTTTTGAAGGCCTTCCACATGTGTTTGTGTGTTTCTTGTAAGATTTCCTTTGTTGTTGCTGTTGTTAAGTGCCATCCAGTTGGTTCTGACTCATAGTGGCCCCCTTTAGGGTTTCAGGAGTCCTGGTGTGGTGCTATGTGCATCAGAATGCAAAGTCATTTGAGCTGTAAGGTCAGTGGTTCAAGCTCCTTGGAAACCTTAAGGTTGGGGTCACTATAGGTTGGAATAGACTCGACGGCACTTAACAAAAACAACATAGGGTTTCAGAGGAGCAGTTGGTGAATTTGAACCTTCCTTGCGATTAGCAGTCCAGTACTTATCCTGTAGTGCCACACCAGGTCTAAATACTTCCAAAATTGTTTCTTGTAATCAATGAAGTAGTCTGTATCTCTTTCTTCCTAGTCTGTCTTAGTTTGGAAGCTCCACAGAGACCTGTCCACTATTGGTGATCCAATTGGTATTTAAAACACCAGTATCATAGCTTTCAGCTTCACAGTAACACACAAAATACCATAGTATGACAAACTAACAGACAAATGGAGGATACATGTGCATCTATATCATATATATGAAACTACTATGGTTGCTACAGGGTAGCTATTTCAAAATTGTCTCTGGGAATGACCAGCCTTAACTGCTCCACATCAGTGATAATAAATTCTCAATTCAGAGTTTTGCCTTAGGGATGATTTTTCTACTGATATCTTCCATTCTATCATTCTGATAAAATGTTTCTTTTCTTTGACTGCTTATAAAAAAACAGATGATGTCTGAAAGGCCAGCCACTGAAAACCTTATCAGTAGCAGCAGAACCATGACAGCTCTAATCCACAAGATGAGCCCCTCAGGTTTGAAAGAAACTAAAACTAGGACTCGAAAAGAGCTGCCTTTACAGAGTAGAGTTAATCTTTCAGGACCTTCATTTGCTGATGGGGCACAACTCAAAATGAGAAGAAACAGCTACAAACAACCATTAATAATTATAGCATGGAATGTATGAATTATAAATCTAGGGAAATGGAAAGTTGTCAAAATGAAATGGAAGGTATAAAGATCAATATGTGAGACATTAAAAAGCTGAAATGGACTGGTATTGGGCATATTGAAATGGACAATCAAATGGTCTACTGTGCCAGGAATGACAAATTGAAGACAAACGGTATTTGCATTCATCATTAAAAAGAGCATTTCAGGGAAAGCTCTTTTTAATGATAAATGCAAATGCCATTTGTCTTCAAGCCATCAAGGCAAGCAATCAAGCCCCTTCAGGACAAACCTCCCTCACTCAAAGGGAACACAGGAGCAGGCATGCAAGCTTGCTGGTGACTACATTGGTCTACTGGTGAGAGGAAGAGGAAGAAAGGCAGAAATGAAGAAATGCGCTGATTGCAACCATGTTCCATAGATTCCCCTTGACTTGGAGATGAGAGAGAGAAGAGGAAGGGCTGGTTGATCTAAAGCGTGATGAGACCTAGAGACACCTGAGCCCATGGACAAGGACGTAGCCACAGAGGGCTAGAGCTGAGAGTGAAGTATACAGCTGATATGAAGTGAGGGGAGATGCATAAGAACACCATAACCAGAACTTGACTAGAGGATGATAAAAAAATTTAATTTTTTTTTGGATAAAGGAAATGAGGGCAAATTGCTACAATTTGATGAACTTGACCAATGCTCATGGATGTAGTAGCTCAAAATACCAACTGAGAAGGAAAGATTCTTCACATCAAGTATCAATGCTATCCCTTCTGTATACAGGGTAGATAGGGACAGCAACTTAGACATTGGCTCCCTAAAATGAGGGGCGATAAAGGCACAAAGTGGCTGGCTTACAAGCTTTCAAGAGGGAGCTTAGTTTAATAGTATGGGGGGGCGGGGAGATAGAGTCCCCACTAAATAGTTTTCATTTTGTCTAGATGGGTCTGGTGAAAAGAGATGGGGATATGATATGGTTCTTATGATTCAATAGTGAGTAATTCTTATCATGACTAATTGCAACTGTCACAATTGTAAAGGTAAAAATTTTGTAACAAAAACGAGGGGGGGGGGATAGTTAATCTTACAGTCCAGAAACAGAAGACCCTAGGACCGCCAAGGGAGAAGCACACAAGCAGAATGTGGGACCCTATCCAGAGAAACAGTGGCACCAGAGGTGGGAGCAGAGATGGGGGCTGGAAGAGAGGGAGCAGTTGGGGACTCTAGATTCATGGAAAAAGAGGGACTGTGAACTGGCGACCAGGAGGCCATCTTGCAGAATGTGCCCTTTGGTGGTTTAAATTATTATATATGCCTGAGTGTTTAAAAAAAAAAGAACTAAAATGAATAGAGAGAAATACTGTTAACTGATGGTACATGGTGGGGATTATAACCATTGTAATGAAACAAAGTATATGATTTGATGAATGTAAAACTGATGATCTGCCCTGTAAACTTTCACTCAATTCACAGTAAAAACTTAAAAATAAAAAAAAGCATTTCAAGATTTATCTGGAAGTACAGTGCTGTCCTGGTGTGGCGCTGTAGGACAATGCACTGGACAGCAAGGTCAGTGGATCAGATTCATCAACCTCTCCACCTCTCCTCAGAAATGCTATTCAGGGTCACTAAGAGTCAGAACTGACTTGACAGCACTCAACAATACATAACAACAATGCTGCCTGAGATAGGATAATATCCATAAGCCAAAGGAAGACTAGTTAATACTACTATTATTCAAATTTATACACCAATCAATAAAGTCCATGATGATGAAATTGAAGAATCAAAGTAACTTCTTTAGTCTGAAATTGATAAAATATGCAAAATATTGGATGCTGCAGAAGGCATAAAAATAAGATAGAAAGAATATATAGATTCACTGTACCAAAAAGAAATGATCACTTTTCGACCATTTCAAGAGTTAGCACAAGATCAAGAGCTAAAGATATTGAAGGAAGAAGTTCACGTTGCACTGAAGGAACAACGATGCTCCAGAACTGATGGAATGCAAATTGAAATGTTTCAACAAACAGATGCAGCACTGGAGGCACTCACTCGTCTACACCAAGAAATTTGAAAGACAGCTACCTGGCCAGCCAATTGAAAGAGATTCATATCTGTGCCCATCCCAAAGAAAGGTGACTTAATGGATTATGGACATCGAACAATATTATTAATATCACATGCAAGTAAAATTTTGCTGAAGATAATTTAAAAGTGGTTGCAGCAGCAGATCAACAGGGAACTGTTGGAAATTAAAGCTAGATTTAAAAGAGGACGTGGAACTAGGCATATTGTTGCCGATGTCAGATAGATACATCTTGGCTGAAAGCAGAGAATACTAAAAAGATGTTTACTTGTGCTTTATGTACTATGCAAAGGTTTTTATCATGTAGTTCATGACAAACTATGTATAACATTGCAAACAATCGGTATTCCAGACCACTTAATGCTCATGAGGAATCTGTACATAGATCAAGCAGCAGTCATTGAACAGAACAGAAAAAGGGGATACTGAATGGCTTAAAATCAGGAATGGTGTGTATCAGGTTGTATCCCTCCACCATATTTATTCAGTCTGTATACTGAGTAAATAATCTGAGAAGATGGCTTATGTGAAGAAGAGCAAGGCATCAGGATTGGAGAAAGATGCATTAATCACCTGAGCTATGCAGCTGAATGGGAAGGGGACTTGAAGTACTTACTGATGAAGATCTGAGGTTACAGCCTTACGTATGAATTATACCTCAATGCAAAGAAAATGTTCATGATAAATGTAGAAAAGCTTGAAGTTATCAAAGACTTCATTTTTTCTTTAAGAGCTCTTATTGTGTATTGAGTGATAGTTTACATAGCAGAGCATAGGTTTTGCACTGAACCAATTGCAGTTTGTTTCATTGCATTGATTACAATCCCTTCCATGTGCCATTGGTTAACAGTATTTACCTCTATTCCCTCTTTTTTTGTTTTTTTTTTTTATTTCATTTTTTTAATTTATTTTTTAAAGCTTTTGTTGTGTGTTGAGTGATAATTTACATGGGAGAACATCAGTTTTGCACTTATCCTATTGTATTTCATATCATTGCAATTATTACAATCCACTCCCTGCATCACCATTTAGCAGTATTTACTTCCATTCTCTCTGTTGTTGTTTTTTTTTTTATGTACACAAAAACACTCAGGCATATATATAATCATTTAAACAATCCAAGGGCACATTCTGCAAGCCTGCTTCTTGACTGCCAGCACCTGGCCACTAGCACACAGCCTTTCTCTTTCCATGAAGCAGCTCTCTCCCCATGTCCTCATCTCTGCCTCCATCTCTGGTGTCACTGCTTCTCTGGAGAGGGTCCTACATTCCTCTTGTGCTCTTCTCCCTTGAGGATCCTAGGGTTCTCTGTTCCTATATAATGTAAGATTAACTACTCCCCAATTTTTGTTACAAAACTTCTACCTTTACAGTGTGACAGTCACAAGTAGTCATGATAAAATTACTCACTATTGAATCATAAGAATCTTATCTGCATGTCCTTTCACCAGACCTGTCTAGACAAGAAGAAAACTATTTAATGGGGATTCTATCTTCCCCCATACTCTGAAACTAAACTCCCTATTAAAAACTTGTAGTTAGCCACTTTGTGCCTTTTTAGCTCCCCTGCTCCATTTTACGTAGTCAATGTCTAAGTTGCCCATCCCTACAAACCCTATGTACAGAGGGGATATATTTGATCCTTGATGTGAAGATTCCTTCCCTCTCAGTTGATATTTTGAGCTACTACATCTATAAGTATAGGTGAAGTTCATAAAATTGTAGCAATTTACACTTGTTTCCTTTATCAAATTTCTTTATCCTCCTCTATTTGAGTTCTGATCATCAAGCCATCGAAGCTAAGTCAAATGGGTACTATCTGCAAGTTTGGGCATTCTTGTGTATCTCCCCTTACTTTGTATCAGCTGGATGCTCCACTCTCATCTCTAGCCTTCTGTAGCTAAGTCCTTGTCCATGGGTTTAGTAGTCCCCAATCTCATTAAACTTCAGACCAATCAACTCTCCCTTTTCTTTCTCTCATCTCCAGGTCGATGGGAGTCTATGGAATGTGGTTGAACTCAGCACATATTTTCATTGCTGCCTTTCCCCACTTTCACTCACCAGTAGAACAACGGGGTGGTCCCAGCAAGTTTACATTCCTGCTCTTGTGTTCCCTTTGATTTTCAGTCTTGGAGGGGTGTTTGCAAAGACTACATTTTATTTGAATCCACAATCAAGGCATATTACATTAGGCAAATCTGTTGTAAAAGACGTCTTTAAAGTTTTAAAGAGTAAAGATGTCAGTTTGAAGACTAAAGTGCACCTTATACCCAAGCCATGGTATTTCCAATCTCTTCATATGCATGTGAAAGTTGGTCATTGAATGAGGGAGCCATAGAAGAATCATTTTATTTGAATTATACTGTTGTCCAACAATATTGAAAATACCATGGACTGACAGAAGGACAAACAAATCTGTTTTGGAAGAAGTACCTCCAGAATGCTCCTCAGAAGCAAGGATGGCAGACTTCATCTCTGGTTGTTTGGACATATTGTCAGAAAGAACCAGTCCCTATGGAAGAACATCATGCTTGAAAAACAGCAAGACCCTCAACGAGATGGATTGACACAGTGGCAGGACCATTGTGCTCAAACATAATAGCAATTGTAAGGATGGCACAGGATTGGGCAGTGTTTCATTCTGTTGTGCATAGAGTCACTAGGAGTTGGAACCTACTCAACAGCACCTAACAACCGGTATATATATATATGTTTGATGTAGATGGTAAACATGACAAAGCTTTCCATTTGTGCTCCTGTTTTAATATGTCTGACCTATTAGCCCCAATATTTTATTTGCTCCATTTTATTTTGTTCTCTTTTTATAGACATAAGTATAATGTTTACTTGTGCTTTATTGACTATGAGAAGGCATTCAGCTGTTATGGACAAATAAACTATGGATAACATTAGGAAGGATGGGAGTTCCAGGGCATTTCATTGTGCTTATGAGTAAACTGTTTATAGACCAAGAGGCAATTGTTTGAAGAGAACAAGGGAATAGTGAGTTAGGAATGTTCACTCTAAATCAAATATCTCTAAAGCTAGAAAAAACAGAGCATAAGATATGCTTATGTTTCTCCTTGTAAACACAAGACTGATGTTCACTATCATTGAGGCTGTACCTTCTCTATTACAGCATAAACAATTTATGTTTTAAAGTGTTCTTGTTGGCAAGTTGCTATTACTCAGTCATTATTCTCTCTGGCTTCTTCATCTCCTCCCTCTCACTGGCCCATCAGTAGCTAAACATTCTAAAGGCCAGTGCACTTAAACTACCACCACTCCAAGAGCACACAATACCATAGTACCAGTTCTCTAACCTTGAGTTCTTCAGACATAACTAACTTAGGTTAACCCTTTTAAAAACAAAAACAAAACAAAACAAAACTACTTCATGGGTTAATTTAAATTATGTGCAAGCAAAAATCCATTGTCATCTAGTTAGTTCCTACTTATAGCGATCTTGTATAGGGTGAGTTTAAACTGCCAACCTTTTGGTCCAGTTATATATGGAATCCTGGTGTGGCACTATAGGATAAGCACTGGACTGAAAGATTGGTTTGAACCACAAGCTCAATGGATCAGACTCACCAACTGCTTGGTGGATACCCTATACAGAGTCACTATGAGTTGGAACCAACTCAACGTTAATAACACCACACACACACACACATAATTTTTCCCCTATAGGTATATAACATCCATACTACTATAGAAGTCAATGATTTATATATATAAAGAACCCCTCATAAAACTAATAAAATAAAGTTAATACCATTATTATAATGGGATGGATGATGTTTTTCTGAGACTAATTTATGTCCAGCTTTGTTATTATAGAGTGACAATTCTAGGCTAGGCCCCTAAGATCTGGGTCCTTTTGCTGCTCTGTGCTTTGTTGGGAACTCTCGGGTCTCCTAACATTCCCTTTGCTTGAACTACTGCTAAACCTTTTTGAGCGTTTGTATTTATAGGACATGTCATCTGAAGGAGAATGTCTCAACTAATGAGTCACTCTACTGTTTTTTGCTAATTTTGGCTTTCTCTTGCAATTAATCTCTTACATGTTAAATCCATTTAGTTTCTCATTCAACTCTACAATTAATTAAAGGATCACTGAGTGACTGTAACTTCATTGTAAACACAAATATAAATAGAGGAACTGAAGCAATATTTAGTTATAATAGGGCCTCTAGAGATACAGTGTTGGTGTATAACTTTAAAATTCTCTGGTCTATGTACTGAGACTACCTTCAAAGATCTCAGTTTAAAAACATTGTTCTAATCCCATACCCCTTTGATTAAAGCCTTCTTTCTCTCCTTCCCTTCAGAACTAAAAATTGTCTGCATATGTATTAGCTCTTGTTTTTCAGAAGCACTCTGGCTTCAACCCTTGCCACTCCACTGAAACTAGTCTTCCAACAGCTCCTTTGAGAAATCAGTGGACATTTACTTATAGCATCTTTGTGAGCATTTTGGTCTCTTCTCTTCTCTTCTCTTCTCTTCTCTTCTCTTCTCTTCTCTTCTTTTTCTTCTCTTTGTGACATAAGATATGACAGAAGTTTTCAATAACCCTCTTACATTCACTCAGTCCTTATATTTCCATGTACACAGATCTTCAGAGTCCTCCAATGCACCTCAGTATACAGTGACCCTAGGAGTCAGTCCTCAATCAATGACAGATGAGAATTGGTGATGAGCATCACAGATGCCTCACTTCTCAGATGCAGAATCTTCACTGTTTTCTAGATTGTACCAAAGACATTAAACACCAGTTGCCCATTCAAGTAACTTGCATGATAACGTCTCCTTTTGTTTCTTTCTTTTCCCTATCTCACTTCATTTCCTTACCATATTTTTTCATATCATCTCCCAAAGAAACCACTTTCACTCAAATCCTTATTTGAAGATATGCTTTTGGAGGAACCCCAAATAAGACACTGTATTCCTGGAATATAGCTACTCCTTTGGGACACCAGTATCATGGAACTGCTAGTGCCTTCCATTGGCTGTGCAGCTCACAAGAAGGCAGGAAACCTGGGTGACACAGTGCACAGGGGTCATTCTCTAAGAGGATAAAGCAGAACAAAAGTCGTGGATAGGTCTGAGGGAACAGGGTACAGCAAGTGGAGCATACCAACACAATACTGTATAGGTTAATGGTAGACATGGCACCCTACCATGAATCTTTGATAGAATTTTGTATGGTTATTAGACTATGTGGGCTTCTAGGGTCTATTCATCCCATTGTAGTGCTATAGGACAAGCACTAATGGCTAACCACAAGGTCAGTGGTTCTAACGTACGGTCGCTCTTTGGGAACACCATTCCAGAGTCACTATGAGTCAGAACTGACTCCATGGCACTTAACAGAAACATATGTACTCATGAGAGCTGGTAGAATTGTGAATTACGCATTGGGCTGTTAACCTCAAGGTCAGCAGCTTGAAGCTCAGATGCTCTGAGGGAGAAAGATGAGGTTTCTACTCCAGACTGACAGCCTCAGAAACTCTCTACAGTGTCTCTATGAGTTGGAACCAACACTATGGCAAGCAACAGCATATGCACTCATATTTCCCAATTTTTCTAAATAAGTACACTTTGCTTCGAAGTACAAAAATTAAATAAAAGTATATTTACAAAATAAAAAAGCATGATTTTAAATGAGTCTCCTCTATAAAAGATTATACATTGTAAGCTTGCCCTTGTTTGTTATTAAGTGCTGTTTTGTAGGGACCGACTCATAGTGACCCATGTATAGAGTTTTCCAGGAACAGCTGGTGGCTTTGAACCAGTGCTGATCCTACAGCACCACACCAGGAGTCCTGTAGTATACCAGCATTAAAATGGCACTGTCTCTATAACAACTGCCAGAGAGTCTTGATTCAAAGCTCAGATGAAAAAAAAGCAAGCAAATCTAATGTAACCACTCTGTTGAACAGGATCAAAATTCTGCCTTTGTAAAGCAATTGTAAGATAATTTAAGTCTAGCTCACTCTTAAATTTGTTTTGTTTAATTCTGCAGGATAGACAAAGAAAGTCTGGCTATAGAAGGAAAATGACTAAGAAGAAACAGTGTAATAGACTTGTACACAATGTTCATGGAAACACTGCTCAGAATAGTACAAACATAGAAACAACTTCCATGTCCATCAGTAGATGAATGGATAAACAAAATGTGGTAAATACATATAATGGAGTATTACTTAGTCATAAAGAGAAATGTCTGCTACATAGTTGAACTTTGAAAACATTATGCTAAAAAAATGAGAAGAAGCTCTGGTAGCGTAGTAGTTATGAATTGGGCTGCTAACCACAAGGTCAGCAGTTCGAAACTACCAGACGCTTCATGAGAGAAAGATGAGGCTTTCTGTTCTGATAAAGATTTACAGTTTTGGAAACCCTATACAGGGTTACTTTGAGTCAGAATTGACTCCACAGCATATCACTACCAAGTAAAATAAGTCACAAAAAGACAAATATTGTTATCACATTTATAGAAAGACCAAAGTTTATTAGTGGTTAACAGGAATGGCGGGATGGGGCAAGGGGGTGGGGGTCATTGCATAGAGGGTACTGAGTTACTGTTATTGGTGGAATAATTTGGAAAAGGATAGTGGTGATGATTGTATACAATGCATGCAGCCAATGTCACTGAATTTTACATGTAAAATATGTTGAAATGGCAAGTATTTTGTTATACATATTTTGTAGTTATTGTTGTTAACTGTCATCCAGTTGATTCCGACTCAATGTTTCCAAAGGCTTTAAATCTTTGCAGTAGCTGAAAGTTCATCTTTTTCCCACAGAGTGGTTAGTGGGCTTGAACCGCAGACTTTGTGTGTCACAGTCCAGTGCTTATTGTATGGAGCCACCAACTACCATATATATTTGACCACACACAAAAAAGAAGAAAACATAATGGATAATTGTTAAAATATATATTGCCAGTCTCCTGTATCATCAAAAGATCATTCTTTTATTATTATGATTAATTAATTAATTATTTTACTTTGACTCACCCAATGTCAGAATTCCCAGCAAGAATCAGGTAAAACTTTGCTCTTTAGATAACTTGGTTCATTTTCATATATATGGTGCACACTACACAGTACCCATGATAAGCTCTGGTAATGTAATCAGTTATGAGCTGGGCTGCTAACTACAAAGTCAGTAGTTCAAATCCATCAGTTGCTACATGGGAGAAAGATGACGCTTTCTTTTCCCATAAAAATTTATATCCTCAGAAACCCTATACTGTGTCACTATGAGTTGAAACTGACTTAGTGACACCCAACCACTACCACCACACAGTACTCACAGCCCACAAGATTCCTTGTAATGAATGATCGCTCGTTTGATACGTGACAGGATACTGGCATCTATTCTGGACCAAACAAGGCATTTAATTTTTTGATATCAATCTCTGTTCTAACATGTACAGTACATGCAGTGTGTCTTTAAACCCTATGAAGAGGATTGCCTTTTGAGCAGTTAAAATACAAAAGCCTTTGCAAAGATGAAATAGTCTTTACAATTTAACAGTATAGATACAAAGTACACATAAACAAGGAGAGAGGCTTAATGCAAAGGAGATAAAGCTGCAGCTAAATGACAGGGTATAAATATTAAACTCCACAATCACACAGATGCACCCTGCTTCTTCCTTTTATAGAAATCTGTCTTTGTTTCCTGGAACAGAAAGAGATGAAAATTTGGGAGGCTGAGTTGATTAGAATACTCCTTAACTTTAGTAAAAGCTATTTTATTTAGCGCTGACTTAAACTCTTCAAAATTTCTGTGGGTTTAAGCAAACTATAAATTTACTTACGTAAACACATATATATTTACATTTAAATCTGTTTATTAATTCACATATAAATATGAATTCATAATTCATATTTAAGAACTTTGAGAGTCATTTTATCTCCAATGACACATATTCTTTTTCACAACCTGAGTGTTTTTTTTTGTTAACACAGCTAACACCTTCACCTTGTCAGTCAGCAGATGGGATGAAACGAATAAAACATGTGGTCAGTCAAGCATCAGTTCACGTAGCGCCAGAAGGTTATTGTCCTTTGAAAATTTAAGAAGGAGGTGTTCACAAAGCAAATGTGTAGCTCGTAACTATAAGCTGCTGGCACTATTCCTTGTAGCTTCTGTCTAGAACTGTTGCTAGGTAACCATTTGGAAAATGGACACATAGCAACTATTGACTGACATCTTCCTTCTCTGATCTCATTCTATGAACAGAAATCCTGGATTCCTAAATGAAACATAACATCAAAAGTCCTACAGGATGACAGAGAAAAAGGGCACACTAAGAAATCTTAAACTATTAGTGACTCTTTGGGGAATTAAAAAAATAAATGACAATATGTTATTAATGACTAACTGTTTTCTTAATAATGTCATTGTTTCAGACCCAAATCTTACTAAACAACATATTAATGTTTGTATTTTGTGTTACTTTATATTTCTAAAGGTTACACTGCTTGGTAGTTCTCCCAAAATTTAGTAAGTAAAGGGTCAGTGAAAAGGAAGAAGATTCCATCTCTTGTTGTTAAGTGCCGTCGAGTCGGTTCCGACCCATAGCGACCCTGTACTGGGTTTCCGAGGGTGTAAATCTTTACGGGAGTAGAAAGCCTCATCTTTCTCCCGCAGAGCGGCTGGTAGTTTCGAACCGCTGACCTTAAGGTTCGCAGCCCGATTCGTAACCACTACGCTACCAGAGCTCCTTACTAGACTATTCATTATCAGTTACATTATTCCAGACCAAAACCTTTTTGTAAGAGTTCACTTTATGCTTTCCCTTTCTTTACCTATTCCTAGGTGCTTAAATCTACCTCAGGTGTCTCCACAGAAGTCCTAGAATGAAAAGTTATGTAGCCTCAATTTTGGAGGGATACAGGAATTGGTACAGGGATAAAGATTTGCTGTTGTTGTTGTTGTTAAGTGCCTTTGAAATAGTTCCAACTCATAGAGACCCTGTATAGGGTTTCTGAGGAGTGGCTGGTGGGTTTGAAGCACTGACCTTGCAGTGCTAGAAAAGTATGTATATCAGTAAATTCTGTATCAGTTAGGATTCGATTCGTTTGTAAATGTTAGTGAATTCTAAATTTATTGTTGCTGTTAGCTAGTCAAGTCAGTTGATCTTGACTCATGGCGATCCCATGTGCTACAGTACAGACTGCTCCATAGGCTCTTCTTGGCTGAGCCCTGGTGTGGTGCTGTGGGTTAATGTGCCAGACTGCAAAGCCGTTTGAACTGCAAGGTCAGTGGTTCAAGCTTACCAGCAGCTCCTCGGAAACCCTACACAGGGTCACTATGGATCTGAACCGACTCTATGGCACTTCACAACAACAATCTTTATGGGAGCAGATCACCAGGCCTTTTCTGCCATGGTGCCAAAGGATGGGCTCAAACTGCCAACCTTTGTGTTAGCAACCTGTCATAAACCACTTGTGCCACCCAGGCTCCTGGAATACAAAAACAGTGGCTTAAACAAGGTAGACATTTTACTTTTATTCTACACAATTTCAGCTGGTTTAATAGCTCCAGCAATTGTATCAGAAGATAAGTTTCTTTATCTTCTTGTATGCACTAATTTCACCTGATGGTCTTCCACCTTATGGTCCAAGATGGCTATTTCACTCCAGACATTATGATTTCATTCTGTTCATGTTGTTGTTCAGTCAGTTCCAACTCATGCTGTTGTTGTTATGAAGTGCTGTCAAGTCGGTTCTGACCCATAGCGACCCTGTATAGGTTTTCCAAGGAGCAGCTGGTGAGTTTGAACCGCCAACCTCACAGTTCAAACAGCTTTGCAGTCTGGCGCATTAACCTACAGCGCCACACCAGGACTTCATCACTATATTAGGTTTCTGAAGCTGTAAATCTTTGCAGGAAAAGAAAGTCTTACCTTTCTCCTGAGGAGTGATTGGTGGGCTCAAATCACCGACCTTGTAGTTCACAGTCCAGTGCTTATCTTACAGATCTACCACAGTCCCTATTCTATTGGTTGTTGTTGTTAAGTGTCATCAAGCCAGTTCCAACTTATAGAGACCCCGTATAGGGTTTCTGAGGAGCAGCTGGTGGATTTGAGCTGTTGAGTTGTGGTTTGTAGACCAGTGCTGAAGATAAAAAACATTACTCTCTTTAAGGATACTACTGATTTTGTGTTTTATTATGTGTTACCTTTTATTTTATTTTACTTCTTATTTTTATTCTTAACAGGGGTAATCCCTCTAACCAACTTTTTCCCCCACCCCCACCCCTGGTAGCCATCAAATAATGTCTCTTTCAGTGTAAAAATCTTCCATTTTTGGACTTTTGCTCTAGTGATCTTATCCAGTATTTCTCTTTTGAGACTGACTTTATTTCACTTAGCAACATGACCTCCAGTTTCATCCATGTTACAAGATGTTTTGCAGATTCATCATTATTCTTTGTTACGTAGTATTTCCGAAGTATATGTACCACAGTTTGTTTATCCATTCTGCCGTTGATGGGCATTTAGGATGTTTCCATTGTTTTGTTATAGTGAACTGTTCTAGAGTATTTTTTTTTTTTTTTAAAGAAAACAAAAGTATTCTTTTTGTTAAATCTCGAGTCTGAACCAAATATAGACTTGAAATTAGAGACTAGAAATAATAATATGAGCACAAAGCCAGAGTTGAGACTGACTCTCTTGAAAGAAGATAACAGAGATGTATTGAACTAACTGATTAGTCACAGCACCCTGCTCTAATTGTGATTACAAAAGCCAAACTGTTTTTATGGGCAACACCCAATGAGCCAGACAAAACAGGAGAAATTAAGGGAGTGTTGAAATAGGAGTGCTGAATGATGACACTAGCTTCATTGCTTCTGAGAACCTATGCCAAATGCAAGCCCAACAGCCTGGAGCAAAGTAGGGGGAATTAACTCTGTAAAAGAGCTCAAGGAATCAAGGGACAAGAACTCAAGATGCACAACCAGTGAAGGAAGGGAGAGTTCAGGGGAACTGGATTTTGAAAACACCTAACAAGGATGAAGCACTGATAGAGGCAGTGTTTCTTAGTTCCAGGGCTTCTTAGAGAGTGAAATTTATTTACTTTTTCTGTCTGAATTTTAAAAAAGCATTTCCTATTCAACAGTTTTCCTCATTTGTATCTACTTTTCGTTACTATTTATTGTAATCATTTACAATTAAGCAAAGGAGCAAGCCAGGTGTCAGAATTTGATAAATAATTAAAACGGTATGTGGCTGTAACCTTTCTTAATTTTTTTGAAGGGTCCAATTGGATAAATATAATAACAACTGTGTTGTCACAAGATTCTGTTTTATTTTAAGCTACAGGCATCAGAATGGGTAGAATTTTTAGGTATCAAAAACAAAATTCATTTTCCTGTAAGTGTAAGTGCTTAGTGATGAAAATGCAACATTACATGAAAATGCAACTCCAAATTACAAAAGACATACATTTTGTTTATTATTTAGAATTGTTTTGCCTATTTTGACAGCTCTATGAACTAAAAAAGGAGCTTTGGTAGCATAGTGGTTATGATTCGGATTGTGAACCTCAAGGTCAGCTGTTTGAAACTACCATCTGTTCCGCGGGAGAAAGATGACTCTTTCTGCTCCCATAAAGATTTACAGCCTCAGAAAACCTGTCTAGGGTCGCTATGAGTTGGTATCGACTCCAAGGCACATAACAATAACAACAACAACAAATGAACTAAAAAGAAAAGAGAGACCTAAGTCTAAACCTACTAGAAAATAGGAAATAACAAAGATGATAGAGGAACGAAAAAATTGAAAACAAAAGAGAGAATCAACAACCAGAAGTTGGTTCTTTGAAGAAACAATAAAACTGACAAAATTTTCACTAGACTGACAAAGAAAAAAAGAGAAAAGATGCAACTAACCAAACTAAGACATGAAAGAAGAAACATTACATCTTACTTAATAGAAATTTATGGCAGAATATTTTGAACAAATATATAATAACAAGGGAGTCCTGGTGTGGCTCTGTGGGTTAATGTGCCAGACTGCAAAGACATTTGAAATGCAAGGTTGGTGGTTCAAGCTCACCAGCTGCTCCATGGAAACTCTATACAGGGTTGCTATGGGTCAGAATTGACTCGACGGTATTCAACAACCACAACATATGGTAATAAAGTAGATAACTTATATGAAATGAACAATTTCTTAGAAGCACAAATCTACCCTGGTGACTTGTTGTTGTTAGGTGCCATCAAGTCAGTACCTACTCATTAGCAACACTATGCACAACAGAACAAAACACTGCCCGATCCTAGGCCAACCTCACAATTGTTGCCACACTTGAGCCTATTAATGCTGCCACTTTGTCAATCCATCTCTCTGAGGGTCTTCCTCTTCTTCTCTGACCCTCCAACTTACCAAACATGATATCCTTCACTAGAGACTGGGCCCTCCTGATAATATGTCTGAAGTATAAGAAACGAATTTTGGCCATCCTGACCTCCAAGGAGCACTCTGGTTGCACTTCTTCCAACACAGATCTGTTGGTTCTATGGGCAGCCCATGGTACTTTCAATATTCCCCTCCAACTCCATAAATCAAAAGCATCAATTCTTCTACGGTCTTTCTTATTCACTGTCCAGCTTTTACATGCATATGAGGTTATTGAAAATGCCATGGCTTGGGTCAGACACACCTTAGTACTCAAGCTGACATCTTTGCTCTTCAACACTTTAAAAAGGTCTTGTGCAACAGATTTGCCTAATGCAATACGTTGATTGATTTCTTGACTGCTGCTTCTGGAGTGTTGATAGTTGATCCAAGAAGAATAAAGTCCTTGACAACTTCAGTCTTTTCTCCATTGATAACAATGGTGAGGATTTTTGTTTTCTTTACATTGAGATGCAATCCATACCAAAGGCTGTGCTCTT
>NW_006408529.1:33562278-33576987 GCF_000296735.1 Chrysochloris asiatica | reverse complement strand
GTAGTCTTCCAAATTTCTTGGCATAGATGAGTGAGTGCCTCCTGTGCCGCCTCACTTTCTTGAAAGATTTCAATTTTTATTCCATCAATTTCTGGTGTCTTGTTCTTTGCCAATTCCTTTAAAGAACCTTGGACTTCCTTCTTCAGTATCATTGGCTTTGATCACATGCTACCTCTCGAAACAGTTGAACATCAACCATTTCCTTTTGGTACAGTGAGTCTGTATATTCTTTCCATCTTCTTTTGATGCTTTATTGCATCATTCAGTAATTTGCCCAGACAATCCTTCAATAACGAAAGTCAAAGCTAGCATTTTTATATCAGTTACCCCAGCTTAAGAAATGCTGAGTGTGTTCTTCCTTTTTGGTTTTCTGATTCCAGATCTTTGCACATTTTGTTGTAATATTTGACGTTGTCTTCTTGAGCTGACTTTTGAAATTTTCTGTTCAGCTCTCGGACCTCCTCCCATTTGCTTTAGCATCTCTACATTGGAGAGCAGGTTTCAGGTCTCTTCTGACATCCATTTTGACTTTTTCCTTCTTTCTTGTCTTCTTAATGACTTTTTGCTTTCTTCCTGTATGATGTTCTTGATGTCATCCCACAACTCTTATGGTCTTTGGTCTTTAGTGTTTGATGTATCAAATCTGTTCTTCAGATAATCTCTCTAAACTCAGGTGGGATATAGTCAAGGTAATATTTTGGCTCTTGTGGACTTGTTTTCATTTTCTTCAGCTTCAGTGTGAATTTGCATATAAGCAATTAATGGACTGTTCCACAATCTGCCCCTGACCTTGTTTTCACCGATAATATGGAGCTTTTCCATCTTCTCTTTCCACAGATGTAGTCAATTTTTTTCTATGTATTCCATCTGGAGTATAGTCCAGGTGTATAGTCATCTCTTATGTTGTCTATCTAAAAAAGGTATTTGAAATGAACAAATCATTGATTTTGCAGAATTCTATCCTATGATCTCCAGCATAATTTCTGTAACCAAGGCTATATTTTCCAACTACTGATCCTTCCTCTTTTCTCCCAACCTTTGCATTCCAATCACCAGTAATGATGAATACATCTTGATTGCATGTTTGATAAATTTCAGATTGAAGAAGTTAGTATAATACTTCTATTTCATCCTCACTGGCTTTAGTGGTTGGTGCATAAATTTGAATAATAGTGGCATTAACTGGTCTTCCCTGTTGTGGTTGTTGTTGTTAAGTGCTGTCATGTCGGTTCCGACCCATAGCGACCCTGTGTAGGGTTTCCAAGGAGCAGCTGGTGAGCTTAACTGCCAACCTTGCAGTTCAAATGACTTTGCAGTCTTGCACATTTATCTACAGTGCCACACCAGATCTTCCCTGAAGGTGCATGTTTATTATCCTATCACAGACAGTGTTGTACTGAAGTGGATATGTTCTTTTTGACAATGAATGCAACACGATTTCTCTTGCATTTGTCATTCCCGGAATTATAAACTATGCTGTCATCAGATTCAAAATACCAGTCCATTTCAGCTATAAAAAGTCTTAACAGATATATAACATGAGACTAGATAAATCAGAGTTCAAAAACTTCCCAACAGAAAAAAGTCCTAAGGAACTCCATCAAACATTTAGAGTAGAATTAACACCAATACTGTTTAAACTCTTTCAATTTTTATGATAGAAAATGAAAGGAATATTCCCTAATTCATTCTTTGAAGCAAGTATAACCCTGTTACCCAAATCCGACAAAGACACCTCAAGGAAAAAAAAAGTGCAAGCCAGTATCTCATGACTATGGATGTAAAAATTTGAACAAAATACTAGTAAACAGAATCCAACAGCATATTCTTAAAGTCATACACCATGACCAAGTGGAATTTATTCCAGGAATGCAGGGATGGTTTCAACATTGGAAAATCAATCAGTACAATATGCCACATCAATAGAACAAAGGAAAAGGACCACATGATCATCCTAATTAGAAAAATTGTTTCATAACATCTAAAACCCTTTCTTCATGAAAATCCTGAACAAGATTGAAATAAAAGGGAAATTCTACAATATGAGTCAGAGCATATATGAAAAACCAACAGACATTATACTTAATGGAGAAAGACTGAGAGCTTTCCCTGGAAACAGAACAAGATAAGACAGTTTACTTTCAACACTTCCATATTATAATACCATATTATAAATCCTAGCCAGAGCAATAAGACAAGAAAAAGAAATGAAAGGTATCCAGGCTGAAAAAGAAGAAGTGACATTGTCTCTATTCACAGTACAGGATCTTCAAGGATGTAAATCTTTATGGGAGCAGAAAGCCTCATCTTTTTCCCAAGGAATCACTAGTAGTTTTGAACTGCTGACCTTGAGATTAGCAGCCTGATTCAAAACCACTATGCTACCAGAGCTCCTTATTCACAGATGATACTGTCTTATATAGGAATTCCCAAAGAGTCTACCATAAAAAAAAAAAAAAAAAAAATCTAGAACTAGTAGAGGAATTTAGCAAAGTTGCAGGTTACAAGGTCAACAACAACAAAATAATTCATTTGGGCTTCTCTATACATCAGCAATATCTGATGGAGAAGAAATCAGAAAGAGAAATTATGGAAACATTTATAATAGCATCTAAGAAGTATCTAGGGATAAATCTAACCAGAAATATGGAGGACTTACATGATGAAAACTTTAAACCACTGCTAAAAAGTATTTTTTAAAACTTAAAACAAATGAAAAGATATTCAATGCTCATGAACTGGAAAATATATTGTTAAGATTTCAATACTATTCAAAGTGATCTATAGATTTAGTTCAATACTGATCAAAATCCCAACAGCCCTACTTAACAGAAATAGAAAGAACAATCCTCAATTTTATATAAAAGGCAAGAATGTTGAAAGAAAAACTAAGTAGCATGAGTCACATTTTCTTATTTTAAAATATACTGGACAGCTGCAGCCCTGTGCACTGGACTGATAACTGCAGTTGCTCTTGGAAACCCTACACAGTGTTGCTATGAGTCAGAACCAACTCAAAGGCACACAACCAACTACACAATATACAACTACAGTAATCAAAAAAAACTCTGGCTAATGGAATAGAATTAAGAATCCAGAAATAAATCTATACATGTATGGTCAACACTTTTTTTTTCAACTGAGTTTTGATAAGGGTGCTAAGACCATTTGATAAGGGAAAAATAATCTCTTCAATAAATGGCTCAGGAAAATTAGATTTCCACATGCAGAAAAATGAAACAGGATTCATGCTACACACTATACATGAAAACAAATCAAAATGGATTAAGGATCCAAATGTGCAAATTAAAACCATAAAATTCTTAGAAGATAAAGGTAAGGGCAGCACTGTCAGGCCTAACTTTTAACAATTGAATCTCTAATGTAATAACAAAAGTACAAGCAGCAAAATTCAAAATAAATGAGACCTCAAAAATTAAAAAATGTTCTTCAAAAGACTTAACTATAAAAGTAAAAAAGAGAAGCTATTGACTAGGAGAATGCTTTTGGAAACTATATATCTGACAAGAATCAAAAAGTCAAAATATATGAGTATATAAAATTTTGATAACAACAAAAAGACAAATAACTCAATTATAGCATGAGCAATAGAATAAATATCAATTTCACCAAAGAAGACATTCAAATCGCCACCAAACATATAAAAAATGCTCAACATCATTAGTTATCAGAGAGATGCAATTCAAAATCACCGTGAGGTACCATTTCATTCCCATTATGACGGCTAAGATAAAAACAACAGCACCACCAACAACAATAAAAACAGAAAATAACAAATGTTGGCAAGGACGTAAGGAAATTAGAACATTTATTCATTACTTCTGGAAATGCAAAGTGCTACAGCTGCTGTGGAAAACAGTGTGGCAGTTCCCAAAAAAACCCCTAAAAATAGAATTACCATATGACCCAGTAATTCCACTGCCAAAAAACTTGAAAGCAGAGATTAAAACATAGATTTATGCACCAACGTTCACTGTAGTACTATCCACAATAGTCAAAAGGTAGAAATGACATAAATGCCCCCAAACAGAAGAATAAATAAATTTAGTTTATATAGAGAGTGGATCACCATTCAGGCAGTAGGAGAAATGAAGTCTTGATGTATGTTACAGTTTGGTTGGAGCTTCAAGACATTATGCTGAGTATAATAAGTCAATCACATAATGAAAAAGATTGTGTAACCTTACTTATATATAAAAACACAAGAAAAGGCACATGTATAAAGAACAAAGTATATTAGTGGTGCCCAGTGGCAGCAGGAGGGAGGAAAAACAGGGTTAATGATGATGTAAACATCACCATTAATTAAGGGTAGGGTTGTACAGCCAATTATGTAATTGCCAATAAATTGTTAGGTGTCCTGGAGTCTGTTCTAAGTCATAATGACCCTATGCACAAAACACTGGTGGGTCCTGTGCCTTCCTCACTTGCTGTTACATTTGAGCCCATTGCTACTGCTTCTGGGTCAAGGGGTTTTTCTCCTTTTCACTGACCCTTCACTTTACCAAGCATGATATCCTTATCCAGGGACTGGTCCCTTCTGATAATATGTCCAAAGTATGAGAAATTAATTCTGGCTATCTTGGCTTCCACCATCATCTTGCCTTCTAAGGAGCATTCTGGTTGTACTTCTTCCATCACAGATTTGTTTGTTATCCTCTCAGTCCATGGTACTATTAATATTCTTGTCCAACACCATAACTCAAATGTATCATTTCTTCTAAGGTCTTCCTTATTCATTACCCTACGTTCACAAGCTTATTAGGCTGTTGAAAATACCATGGCTTGGGTCGAGCACATTTTAGCTCTCAAATTGACATCTTTACTCTTCAACTTCAATTTTGAAGAGGTCTTGTGCAACAGATTTGCCTAATGCAATATGTCATTTGATTTCTTAAATGCTTTTTCATGAGTCTTGATGGTGGATCCAAGCAAAATGAAGTCTTTGACAACTTCAGTCTTTTCTCTACTCATCCTGATATTATTTACAGGTCCAGTGGTGAGGATTTTTATTTTCTTTACATTGAGGTGCAACCTATACCAAAGGTTGTGGTCTTTAATCTGCATCAATAAGTATTTTAAGTCCTCTTCACTTTCAGCAAGCAAGGGTGTATCATCTGCATCTCGCAGGTTGTTAATGAGTCTTCCTCCAATCCTGATGCCATGTTCTTTTTCATATAATCCAGCTTCTTGGAAGATTTGCTCGTCATACAGATTGAATAAGTGTGGTGAAAGAATACAACCCTGTCGCACTACTTTCTTAATTTTAAACCATTCAGTGTCACCTTGTTTTGTTCAAATGACTGCCTCTTGATCTATGTATAGGTTCCCCATGAGTACAATTAAGTGTTCCAGAATACTCATTCTCTGCAATTCTAAATTGCCCATAGCTTGTCATAATCCATACATTTTAAAACCTTTGCATAGTCAATAAAGCCCAAGTAAACATTTTTCTGGTGTTCTCTTCTTTCAGCCAAGATCCATCTGACAATAGTAATGATATCATTCATTCCATATCCTCATCTGAATCCAGTTTGAACCTCTGGAAGTTCCCTGTCAATGTGCTGTTGCAGCTGTTTTTTAAAAATATCTTTAACAAAATTTTACTTGCATGAAATATTAATGATATTGTCCAATTTCTGCATTCCTTTGGGTCACCTCTCTTTGGAATCAGAACAAAAATCATCTCTCCCAATCAGTTGGCCGGGTAGCTTCCAAATTTCTTGGTATAAATGAGTAAATGCTTCCAATACTTCATCAGTTTATTGAAATATTTCAATTTATATTGCGTCAATTCCAGGAGCCCTGTTCTTTGCCAATGCCTTCAATTTACCTTCGACTTCTTCCTTCAGTATCATTGTCTCTTAATCATATGCTCCCTCTTGAAACAGCTGAACATCAACCATTTCTTTTTGGTACAGTGACTCTGTGTATTCCTTCCTTCTTCTCTGGGTGTTTTCTGTATATTTAACATTTTGTTCATAGAATCCATCAATATTTCAAGTTGAGGTTTGAATTTTTTCTTTAGTTCTTTCAGCTTGAGAAATGCTGAGCGTGTTCTTCCTTTTTGGTTTTCTAACTCCAGGTCTTTGTACATTTCATTATATATGTTAATCAGGGAGGAACAACTCAGAAAAGAAGGATAAGCATGGTTGTTCATCATCAAGAATGTCACTAAATACTACACACATACAAACAGTTGAATTGATATATGTTTTGCTGTACATATTCTCAACAAGAACAAAATATTTTTTAAAAATAGATAGCTTATATCATACAAATGACTAATTTGGTCCTGTATGACTTATGTATTATTTCAAAATTTTGATTAGGAATCATTGTAATTCATATTTTATAGCTCCTTATATTAAAGAAGGCTTTCCCAGTTGCTGTAATCTTGACATCCTTTTCACCTTGTTAAGTGCGGTTGAGTCAGTTCTGACTCATAGCTCTCTGTATAGGGCTTCTGAGGAGTGGTGGGTGAGTTCTATCTCCTGACCTTGCAGTTCAAACTGACATTGCAGTCCAGTGCCTTAACCTGCAATGCCACACCAAGATTCCACAAATAGGGTTTCTATCAGTGCTTATCCTATAGCACCCAATTTATTTAAAATTTTAGGTTCCTAAAACTAGATCTTTCTAAGACATTACCCCAGGGTAAACAATACTGTAAGATATTATTAATGATAATACTGAAATAAGTTAAAGTGTCTGGAGTCCTGATAAAGTGCTGTAGGATAAGCACAGGACTGCTAACCCCAAGGTTAGTGGTTCAAACGAAACAGCAGCTCCTTGAAAACGCTATACAGAATCATTATGAGTCAGAATTGACTCGACAGCAACTAACAACAACAACAAAGTGTGTGGAATTACAGTGAGATATAGAAGCAATTACACGCCTCATCCTCTTGGATTTTATTCTGAGGTCATATATCCTTGGGTTTTATTAATCGATTTTCTACTACCAATCTCCATTTTGCTGCAGTTTAGAAGTTCCTTTTAAAAATCAGATTGCTCAGACAACATTGCAAGTCAAATAAATCAGTATCACTGAGGGTGGTATTCAGTTATCAGTATTTGAAAAGTTTCCAGATAATTACAAAATGCAGATAAAATTGAGAACCAGTACTCTCTTATACCAAAAGGGAATTCCCAATGAAAAACTGCACTCATGTGATCCCTGTGGTGGTGGTGGTTGTGTGTCGCGGAGTTGGTTCTGTCGCAGAGCCACCCTGAATAGGGTTTCTGAGGCTGTAAATCTTTATGGAAGCAGAAAGCCTCATCTTTCTCCCACGGAATGGCTGGCAGTTTAGAACTGCTGACTTTGTGGTTAGCAGCCCGACTCATAATCACAATGCTACCAGACTCCTGTGGCATATTGAATTTTCGAGTCATTTGTCATTTGAAGAATCAAAAGTAAAATCAGACGCTGAGAAAATTTTTTTTACAGGGTCTGCATAAAACTTTTGTCCCACATTTACAATCGATTTGTGGTCAGGTAACTCATTTTAAAACTGAATAAGGGATGAACATGAATGAAAATACTACATTAATTTATGAACCATACATTTCTACTAAGACAACAACTTTATGAATTACTAAACACAGATTAAGGAACAAGTTCTTGAAAGAGCATTTACAGTAACTGAGTCACCTGCTGTCACAACAAACCTATTACTCACTAGAGAGGCTTTCAACTCAGGAAGAGTAAATGCTTTTTAAAAAGTTAGAACAAGCACAAGATATAGTTAAATGCCTTTGATTGGAGAGGCAGTTGCTCAAGTCTAACTCTGTATTGCCTCACTCATTGATCTTCAGGGATTAAATCTCTGTGCTTTAGCTTTCCCATCTATAAAATGGGGTATTAGCATCTATTTCATGTAGGTATTGAAAGAATTATTTATAATATGCTTTGAAGATGAAAAGTACTATATGTACATGTAAGTAAATTCTATGAGCATTCCCACGGTGTTTCTGGAGATATGGCTAAAGTTCATTACTCTGACTAGAATGTATTGTTGTTGCTAACTGCTGTAGAACGGTTCTATGTCTTCCCATGATTGGGTAGATTAGATTGTTGTGATCCACTGAATTTTCACTGGCTGATTTTCAAAAATAAATTGTCAAGTTTTTCTTCCTAGCTTGTCTTAGTCTGTAAGCTCTGTTAAAAGCTGTCCAGCAATACAGAAAAGCTCAAGTCTCCACAGATGAATGATGGATGCCCATAGGACCACTAACCGGGAATTGAACCTGGGTTTCCTTCATGGAAGGTGAGACTGCTACAACTGAATCACTAATGCTGGTTTTGACAAGAATTTAGAATCTCTTCAACCATATACCACTTTTTTACAAATATACATATTCATGTTGGGTGACCATGTGCTAAAGTCTAGGTTATTCTTTGGTGAGTTGTAGTTGTTAAGTTATGTAGAGTCAGTTCTGACACATAGCAACCGTTTGTAGGGCTTCAGAGACTTTAAATCTTTACGGGAGCAGAAAGCTTCATCTTTCTCCCACAGTCATTGGTGAGTAGCACAATCAAAGTCCCTGCCTTCATGAAGTGATAGTCTTGTGGGGGAAACTGACAGTGAATGAACAAACACATGCCAAGTAGTGCTATGTTCTGAGGAGAGTTAAGTAGATCAAATTAAGTAGATTAAGTAGATTAAGTAGGTAAAGGTAAAGAGCTAATCATGCTGAATTGGGGATCCAATTAAATTGGGTTGTTACAGAGAGAAGGCCTTTAGAGAAGGTTAGGGAAACACAGACTTGAAGAAAAAGTGTAGGAAGGTGTTTCATGTGAACATCTTAGAAGCAAGCTTTCTAAACAGAGGAAATGCAAGTAGAATTAATTCAGGGTCTTCAAAGGCCATCGAAACTGGGATGGAGTAAGTGAGGTGGTTTGTTTTGAATTGTTGTTGCTGTTGTTGTTGTCAGGTGCCATCGAGTCGGAACCGACTCATAGCGACCCCATGCAAAGCAGAATGAAACAATGTTCGATCCTGGGCCAACCTCACTACCACTGCCACACTTGAGTCCATCAGTGATGCCACCTGGCTGATCCATCTCGTTGGGGGTCTTCCTCTTTTTCTCTTGTTTTGAATTAGTATCAATTTGTGTCGTAAAATTCAAAGTAATATACATGAAATTCCTCCCCAAGAATGTGATGCTATATCATTTTTATTTTTTCAATCTAGCAAAGCTGCAGAGTAGGAAGAAAGTGTCTCCTAAAAAGTAACAACATAAAGGATAATTTCCATTTTCTCTGATCTGAAACAAGTCATTCAATTTGCTGATGAACAAAGAGCACAGTGAATAGTTTCTTACAGAACATAGCACCAACAAAAGAAAACATATTAAGACACTTATAATCACAATAGAACAAAGTTTTAACAAATATTTAATACTTTATTTAACCCAAAAATTATAGATACTGTATTTTGGTTAAAAAAAAAAAACAAAACAAAACCTGTAGCCTGTCTTTTGGTTTCATTTATGTACAGTTAAGAAAATTACATGTCCATGTTGTTAGGTGTCATTGAGTTGGCTGTGACTTATATTGACCTTATGTACAGCAGAATGAAATACTGCCTGGAACTGTGCCATTCTCACAATTGTTGTTATGTTTGAGCCCATTGTTTCTGCCACTGTGTCAATTAATCTCATTGAGGGGCTTCCTCTTTATTCACTGACTCTCCATTTTACCAACCATGAAGTCCTTCTCCAGGGACTGGTCACTCCTGACAACATACCCAAGATAGGAGAGATGGAGTCTCACCATTCTTGCTTCTAAAGAGTATTCTGGCTGTACTTACAAGACAAATTTGTTTGTTCTTCTGGTAGTCCATGGTGCTTTTAATGTTTTTTGCCAACACAATAACTAAAATGCATTGGTTCTTCTGTGGTGTCTTCATTCGTTGTCCAACTTTCACATTCATATGAGGCGATGGAAAATACTATGACTTGGGTCCGATGCACTTTAGTCCTCAAACTGATAGTTTGCTTCTTTGCTGTTGAACACTTAAAAGTGGGTCTTTTGCATTAGATCTGACTGCTGTTTCCGTGAATGTTGCTTGTGGATCCAAGCAAAATTAAAGTCTTTGCCAACGTCAATCTTTCCTCGGTTTTTCATGTTACTTACTGGTCTAGTTGTGAGGATTTTTGTTTTCTTAATGTTGAAGTGTAATCCATACTGAAGGCTGTAGTCATTGATCTTCATCAGCAAGTATTTTAAGTTCTCTTTGGTTTTAGCAAGCAATTATATATCATCTGCATATCACAGGAATGAGTTTTCCTCCAATCCTGATGCCATGTTCTTCTTAATATACTCCAGTTTCTCAGATTATTTACTCAGCATTCAGATTGAATAAGTATGGTGGAAATGTACCACTTCTATGCAATGTAAACTACTTAGTATCCCCTTGTTCTTTTTGAATGACTGCCTCTTGTTTTACGCCTATTGTTGTTATGTGCCATGGAGTAGGTTCACTTTATGCCTATAGGCTTGCTCTTTTTGCTTTTTAAACTTTTCAACACATAGGCAATATTATTTCATCCTTACCCCCTTGTTACTCCTAATCAGTAGTTCATTCTGAAGCAAATGAAGACATCCTATCATTTCATACATAAATATTCTATTGTCTATATCTAAAAGTGGTGGTGGTTGTTATGTGCTGTGGAGTTGGTTCCAACTCATAGGGACTCTGTATAGGGTTTCCAAGGATGTAAATCTTTATGTGAGCAGAAAGCCTCATCTTTCTCCTGCGGAATGGCTGGTATTTTCAAACTGCTGACTTTGAGGTTAGCAGCCCAACTCTACACTACCTCTACACTTACCCTACAGGGAGACTTAAAAAAAAAAAAGACCCTGAACAAGACTTTCTTTATATCATCATATATTCAGTCACTGTTCTAATTTCTTGTATCATTACTCTTTTTAACAATCTGTTTTATTTCAGCTTTCATTTGCAAATTTACTGAATTCATTGAGGTAATGTTACACATAAAACGGATGGTAGAAATAAAAATATTTTGCAGGAGAAAGATGCAGCCGTCTGTTTCCGTAAAGATTACAGCCTTAGGAAACTTATAGAGCAGTTTGACTCTGTCCTATAGGGTTGACTACGAGTCAGAATTCAAATTGATAGCAAGAGCAAAGAAATGTTTTTTCAAAAAGGCAAAGACAAGAGGAATCTAAGGTTCAACGGGAAGAATTTAACCCATTAAAGTTCAAGCTCACCATCTATTCCTTGAAACCAACTCCGTAGCACTTAACAACAACAACAAAGTTCATTATAGGAGTTCTAACAAGGCTAACCACCTTTAATATAAAACAAATTCTTCTCCAATGCCATGGAGCCAGGCTGTCAGTTGGTATTGTGGGTGTAGTATCTGTCACATAGTAAGATATCCTTGCAGAATTCCTCAAACAGGCAAGGGTGCTCAGTGAGGCTCATTGGGAAAGTGGGCTGCGATCTGGCAAGTTGATTCAGTGCCGCTGGCAAAAACACTGCCAGAGTGTTTGTTCCCAGACAGAATTTCTCAATATTTTTGTAGTCAGCTTCTAAAGCTACAAGATGCTATGTGCCTACATCATTATTAAATCACTTCTAATATAGTTTCTTGAAAGAATAGGTAAATGACAGAGAGACTGATGCAAATGGCAATTTTACATTATTGATGTTAAACAGGGAAGGGAAATCTGAAGATTGTGAATTCATCAGAGTTCAATTATTTATACGTTGATGGATTTAAAGGTCAAGGAGTTACAGTTGTATGATTTTCCCCATTTCTTCTCAATCTAATCTTGAATTTTTTTATACTGAACTGTTAACATGGAATACAATCATCCTAGTTGTTGTTAATTTAAGTGCCTTGGAGTCGGTTCCAACTCTAGTGATCCTGTTAGGATTTCTGAAGTTTTAAATCTTTTGCAGAAGTGACTGGTGGGCTCAAACTGCCCTCCTTGTGGTTTGCAGTCCAGTGCTTATCCTATAGATCCACCACGCTCTCAATAATCATACTTTGTGTTATTGTTGTTAAGTGCTATTGAATCAGTTCCAACCCATAGTGACCGGTATAAGGTTTCCGAAGAGTTGCTGGTTAGCTTGAATTGCTGACCTTGTGGTTTAAACCAACTTTGCAGTCCAGTGCATTAATCTACAGAGCCACACCAGGACTCCTTACCAGATATTAATTAAAACATATCTTTTGAGTATATGGTTTAAAAATCTGATAAAACTATTAATTTTCTCCCTAGGAAAAAAATGCATGTAAGTTTACTTATAATTTTAGTTGTTTATGGATTTCCTGATGATCATCATCAGACTTTAAATTAAACATCCTTGATGTATTCAACTCTCTCATTTGACAGTTGATGGAATTGAGAGTCATAATGGCCACGTGATTTCCCCAAAGCTACTGAGAAAGGTAGGGTAGAGAATTTACTCTGTTATGGTGGTGGTGTTACGTGTGGAGGAGTTGGTTCCCACTCATAGTGACCCGGCATAGGGTTTCCGAGGCTGTAAATCTTTACGGGAGCAGAAAGTCTCGTCTTTTTCCTGCAGAACCGCTTGTGGTTTTGAACTGCTGACCTTGAGTTTAGCAGCCCAATTCGTAACCACTATGCGGAGACTTCAAAATAAAGTTTGCGTCACTGAAGTGATGATATGAACAGGCCTCAGTGGTCCAACCAGCCTCTCCTAGTGCCTATGAGAAGAAGAAAGCAATTTGGCCTTTTGTTCTGTTCCTGAGAGTCAGACCATACCTGAGACAAATGAGTTGGGGCTGACCAGACCAAGAAAGACCATCTGGTGGCCGGATGTTTTCTATACTTCATGAGGCATGAAGTAATCCATCATGGCCACAGAGTGAGTCCAATAAGAGCCCCAGGCTCTGAAGCTCAGATGGAGCTTCCTGGTTGGTAAGAGCAACATCTTGATATTTAGTTTAATTTAATAAGCAATTAATTTAAAATAAATATCAAGATGTCACCGTGGGACATATAAGCTCTGCAGACCTTGCCCTAGGCGTCTCTTTATTTGCATTTTGGTTGCTGTTGTTGTTCTATTAAAGCTGTTATTGAAGGTATGGTATTTCCTGTGAACTTTGTGAGTCATTCAAGTGTGCTACAGTACCCAAAGGAGTAGTGAAGGGAGTCATGTGGAGTCCAAGCTTACAGCTGGTACCCACTGACTTAGCCCTAGGTAGCTAGGAATGAGTGAGAAGGGCTATATGGGCAGCTGGGGTCTGAACTGTATGAGGAAGGGAAGCTGAGATTTCCACAGGATGCAGCTGGCATGTAAAAGAGGCTTTGTCATTCATCACACAATTTGGCATCAGAAGTGGGTGATATTAGTCTCCTGGATGGGCTTTCATAATTGGTGTGATCAGTAAGAATTGATAGAGCAACCTTGATCAGTTAGCATCCCAAATTCTCACATTTGGGATCTTTGGGTAGCATCTTTTCATTAACTTGGATAAGACATTAAACACTATCCTTCATTCAGACGTCAGCTAAAGACACAATGGAGAACAGGATATTGGTCACTAGCTCTATTCTGAATTCTCCTTTGGTGCTTGTGCTGTTCTTAAGTATTGTTAGCTTGTTGGCCTTGACCCCATAGGCCCCTTCTCTATGTCCAGCTCCATAGATTTAGGGAGCGGGCTAGGTGAAATCTGGTGTTTTAAAAATTATGAAAAAGCAGAATGCTCAGAGCTTCATCTGCTTCAAATATTTTTTGTAGTTAGAAGTGAGGGTTCTGGAAATGTTTTGTAGTTTAATACTAAGCAACCAAATTTCTGGCATTGTTTAAATGTATTTAAAAATTCTCACTTTTATGATTCTTAAGCAATTAACATGGAAAAACCGCACATGCTGGATAAGAGTTGCGTGAGGCCAACAAGGAAGCTTAGATTGATATTCCAGGAAAAAGGGGATTTCCATGTAAATGAACTTACTCTCAAATAAATCACAAACTGAAATATGGAAATGCAGCACTCATTATAACAAGCATTTTTTATGATTGCTTGACCAAAGTACATATACTTTTCTGAATGAATTTCTTCTAAAGTAGAATTTATTCTGATAATAAAAAATAATCCCTATTACAGAAAACTAGGGGGGTGGGGGAAGAAAAGAAAAGAAAATCTGTTATAATTCCAGCAAGCAGAAATAACAATTATTAATTTGATATATGTTGTTGTTGTTGTTGTTAAGTGGCGTTGAGTCAGTTCTGACCCATTGCGACCCTGCACAGGGTTTCTGCGGCTGTAAATCTTTATGGGAGGAGAAAGCCTCATCTTTCTCCCGTGGAACTGCTGGTAGTTTCGAACTGCTAACCTTGAGATTTTCAGCCCGATTTGTAACCACTACACTTCCAGAGCACCTTAATTTGATATATATGGAGTTGTGATGTGGCACTGTAGGATAAGCACTGGATTGCTAACTAAAAGGCCAGTGTTTCAAATCCACTAGCCACTCCTTAAAAATGCTATGTTGCTATTAAGTGTTGTCAAGTTGGTTCTCACCCACAGTGGTCCTGTGGAGGGTTTCTGAAGTACGGTTGGTAACTTTGAACCACTGACCTTGTGATTCAAACTGACCTTGTGGTTGAGTGCATATCCTACAGCACCCCACCAGGATTCCTGAAAATGCTATACAGGGTCAATATGAGTTGGAACCAGTTC
>NW_006408529.1:33557336-33558523 GCF_000296735.1 Chrysochloris asiatica | reverse complement strand
CCATCTTTTTTGTTCTCTCAGCATAGTTGTTTTTTAAAGTTTTAATTTTCTTTGAAAACAATTTCTAATGGATTTACAGAGTCTATCATCTGTTCATGCCAACATTTATTTAACTATTACCCTACCATTGAAAATCAAGCTGTTGTTTCAATGATCCCCTCTGAATATTTTTTCTTTTTTGTTGTTGTTGAAGAAATGCATAGGAAAACATATCCCAATCCAATAGTCTCTACATATACAATTGGAGTCCTGGTGTGGTGCTGTACGCTAAGCACTGGAATGCTAACCACAAGGTTGCTGTTCAAACTCACCAACCACTCCTCAGAAACCCTATGTAGGGTCACTATGAGTCAGAACTGACTTGATAACACTTATCAACAACAACAACGTATACAATTCAGTGACATGATTACATTCTTTGAGTTGTGCAACCACTCTTGTCCTCCTTTTCCAAATGATTTCCCCTTCATTAACATATACTCACTCTCCCATAAGCTTTCTATTTAATCTCTCAAGTTGTCAATTTGATCCACATGGATGATTCTTTAAAACAGCGCAATGTTCAAGGCAGACATTCTTTTCTAATTCATCTAAGCTATCGTTTGGTTTAAGGAGACTTGGTAGCAGAGTGAGTTTTACAGGTGGACTGCTAACTGCAAGGTCAGCAGTTTGAATCCACCAGCTAAGAAGGATGAGGCTTTCTGCTTTGGTAAAGACTGCTCGGGTTGTTGTTTGCCGTGGAGTTGGTTCTGACTCATAGCGACCCTGTACAGGGTTTCCGAACCTGTAAATCTTTACAGGAGCAGAAAGCCTCATCTTTCTCCCATGGAACAGCTGGTAGTTTCAAACTGCTGACCTTAAGGTTCGCAGCCCGATTCGTAGTCACTACGCTACCAGAACTCCCTGACTTCTTGGGTACAGCCTCAGAAATCATATCCAGGGTCACTATGAGTTGGAAATGACTTCATGGCACACAACCACCACCACCATTTTTTTTTGGCTGAAAGAAGATTTCAGGGGATATTTTTGGTTTAAAGTTTGAAGATTGTTAAAGAGCAATAGTTTGGCAGGTTCAACCACTGAATATTCTTGTATGTGAATCTTCGGATAACCTCTATTTCTTTAAGGCAATTCCTGGGAGTAGAATACTATTTTTCTCAGGTTATTTGCTGCATATTATTTAATGC
>NW_006408529.1:33555148-33556606 GCF_000296735.1 Chrysochloris asiatica | reverse complement strand
TAGGGTTGCCAAGGCTGTAAATCTTTATAGGAGCAGAAAGCCTCATCTTTTTTCTGCAGTGACTGGTAGATTCAAACTACTGACCTTTTGCTTAGTAGTCTAGCTCATAATCCACTACGCTACCAGAGCTCCTTCTTTTTCCTTTAGTATATAATTAAATGTCACCTGTGCCCCACGTTGATTTGAGCTGAACTGTTTTACAATGGGGGCAAGCCTCTGGTGGAATGTGGGAGGAGGCGCAGATCAGACAGAGGACTTTGGAAGTAAGAGGAAGAGACACAAAAATGACCCCAGGGTTTGTGGCACTAGTGGTAGGCGGGTTGGCATCCCAGGGGGAGGGGCCACCAGGATAGAAGTGCCACTGGGGTTGGCGTCATTTGCCATTCCCCCCTTTGTCCACCAGTTAGTGTGCAGGCTAGCAGGCTGAGGTTCCTGTCATCGAGTGGTGAGAAGGGTCTCCACTTTGGCCAGTGAGAGAGGAGAGGAGCTACAAGAAACCATGAGATTGGGGGGTGCACAGGAGATAGCCCTTCATCAGGGCCCTCCAAGCCTTATGGGAGGTAGGTTCAGACAGCTCCACTCACCATGGATGTGGGGGACGTGGTTTGCCAGCCAGGACCCTTTATGGGGGGGGGCAGTGAAAGTAGGGTGGGAAGGTAACACACACCATGAATAATCACATGGGGTTGGCTCCTCTTGTATCCTACAGGTATTCCCATTGCAGTTGTCAAGACTATATATTTTCCCAATAAACACAATAGTTGTCATTTCCAAAATGGGTTACAAAACAGAGTCTGGTTGCTGCCTTTAAATACAGTAAATGAATAGCTAACTTGGAGCAATCTTAGGTGTAGGACTACTGTCAGAAAGGGTTTCTGGTACATGATTGTATTTTCACTCTGTTTAACTCTATTTGTGTGTGAATGTGTGTGAACACACACTGTATGAGTACACATGTGCATGCATGTGCCCACATGCATGTACTCATGAATGTATTCTCACTCTGTTTAATTCTTATTTGCTTTTTGCCTCACTCCTTCTTGCTCTAATTGCACTTCACTGAAAGGCTACAAGAATAAAACAACACATCTGTGTAGTTGGGTGGTCGGAGGCCTGGCTACTCACTTCTCCCTCATCTACTTTGATGCAACCATTTTCTTCGATGGTCTATAACTTGCAAATTTATTTCAAATATAAATTTCTGAGTTAAGGTTCTTGTGATCTCAAGTAAGAAAAACCAATTCAAGATGCTGTAGCAAAAGCAGGGGAATTCTTTTAATTCTATAAAGGTGTCTTCAACCCTGAACCATAAAACAGGGAATATACCTTTTGTTGTTGTTAAGTGCTGTTAAATTGGTTCTGACTCATAGCAACCCAGTATAGGATTTCTGAGGGCAGCAGGTAATATTAAGCCACTGACTTTAGAGTTAGCAGTCTAGGGCTTATCCTACAGCACCA
>NW_006408529.1:33550877-33554308 GCF_000296735.1 Chrysochloris asiatica | reverse complement strand
TAAAAAAAAAAAAAAGGAAAATAGAAATATGCTTTCATATCTACTCCCCATTTCATGTCTGCCTTTTTCTTTGTTGTTGGACTGACTTTCTATTCCATTCTTTCTTGGTGAGATAGCTTTCTTCTGTTTGTCTGATAGTTTGGAAATGGTGGCTTATGGTTCCAAATTTAATGCCTGCATTCACATAAAGCCTGACTTCACTGCTCTCAATCTCAAGTTCAAATAGGGACCTTGCCTCGTTTTGAGTAGGTATCTACTTCTGGCCTACTTCACTGAGAGGGTCATACTTGATAACATGCCTGCTGGGCACCCACTGCTGGAGCCCTAGACAGGGGGGCAGATAAGGGGACCATTATGAACTTACACAGAAACCAAAAAGGGTATACAACTCTTTCCTATTAAATATTATACATTGTTGTTGTTGTTGTTAAGTGCCGTGGAGTCGGTAGCGTAGTGGTTACGAATCGGGCTGAGAGCCGCAAGGTCAGCGGTTCGAAACTACCAGCGGTTCCACGGGAGAAAGATGAGGCTTTCTGCTCCCGTAAGGATTTACAGCCTCGGAAACCCTGTACGGGGTCACGATGGGTCAGAACTGACTCGATGGCACTTAACAACAACAATATTATACATAAGGAGATTTAAAAATAAACTAAAGCTACATGAGGTCACTGTGAGTTGGAATGAATTTGACAGTACCCAACAACAACATCCATTTAAAAAATATCATCAGCAAGAAACCGGCTCCTAAGATGTGAGAGAAAACCTTGGAAGTTTGGTCCCAGACAAATTCAGTTGTTTTTCAGAGACACTACCTATGTATAACACAATAATGATAAGAGTTATTAGGTGCCATCGAGCTAGTTCCGACTCATAGTGACCCTGTATGGGGTTTTCGAGGAGTGGCTGGTGGGCTTGAATCCTATAGTGCAACACGAGGACTCTAATGATAAGAGTAGGTGCCTATGATTATATCAAATGTATTAAAATTAAACTACTAGACTAAGTCTCCTGTGATTTTTCCAGTCAATCCTGTAGCAAACTTTTATTTAATTTGTACATCATGCTAAATTTGTAAAACCAAACAAGTAGCAAAAATCCCATTTAAAAATAAAATTAAAAAAATATATCCTCCATGCTAGAACAATATCTAAAACTTTAATGCATAAACGTAATACTGTAAGTATAGTTTTCAAAATGCAAATTAATTGTTAATATAACTATATTCAAGAACCACTAAGACAATAGAACAATTATTAACAAACATAGGATGGGAAGGGCTTCCTCAAATTGTTCTTCGGTACCTGAACAGTCTCTGTAGTTTGGGGGCAAAGGAACAAAATTGATATGTCTGCTAACTACTTTATCTTGACATCAATTCTGAAAGTTTTGAAGTAGAAAGTATATTTTTAACTTATTGGAGGACCACAGCTTTTGAAGATTCAGTTGTCATAATCAACAGTCAACAAACATTTTATTTTTACACCTTGATGTAGAGAACAGAGATAGAATTCAAGTTATTTCTTATCCAGGCATCAGTGCCTAACATAAATATTTGTTGGATTAATAATAAAGATACCACACTTCGATTAACATAGCATTATTTCAAGAATTCATTGTCCAACAAGATGAAGTCAAGAGGAGGTAGCGACTCAGGTTTTACTGCTGTTTTTAGAAGGGTAACAAGGGACTACTTTTGCTACAAGAGTAAAACTCTCAGGAAGGAGGTCTTCCCTACCTTTTAATAGTGGGAGAAAGACGAGACTTTCTGTTCCCATCAAGATTGACAGCCTTGGGAACCCTATACAGTGTTGCTATGAGTCAGATCCAACTCCAGGGCACACCACCACCACCACCACCACCACCACATTTTAATAAATATACAGCTTTGTTATAATAATCCAAATTAAAGTTCTTTGAGAGGACTTTGTTTCAGATGCTATGGTATGATTAATGAAAATCTTTATACTATGTCAGTATAAACTTTTTTTTTTTTTTTTTAAATGTTAGAAACACCATACTCAACAAGGAGGGCCCAGTATCCCCATGTCATGTGTTTAAATGCTCCATGTCCATGGTTCACCTTCAACATCAGGCACAAACAGGGGGACAGTGGCATCTTTCCTGTTCCTCTTCTTTTCCCTGTTCCCTCCTCCTGGGCAAGCTTCATCTTAAAGTGCCAAGTGTACCATAGCTAACTTTATTTATCATGGATGCTTCACAGATGTTTTTCATTTATCTTTCACTGGAATGATTTTTCTTCTTTGTCTTAGAAAATGATGTTGGCACCAGCATTGGGATGGAGAATGGCAGGAGGGGCCACTACTTACAGACCCCCAGGGAAAGTTTTGGAATTATAGGTGACATTGTGGAAAGTCCTTTGGACTTCCATGAAATAGACTGGACCCTGCAGAATATCTTCAGCCGAAAGTACTTCCATGGGTGCTAAAAATACATTGCTGCTTACTTTAGTTAGTAGGGAGCATATGTGTTCCCACTTGACCTGGAAATACAAAGAGATCCAATGTTAAATTGATGACTGCCCGTTCCAAGATAAATTTGTTTTCTGTAGAGCAAGGAAAAGAAAAACAACAGATGTATGGTTCGCTTCTTTCTGCCTTTGCTCTCTGGGGGAGTAAGTGTATTGAACACATTTTGCATGCTGCTTATTTGTAGCTGAGGGGATGGTTCTCAGACTTCAGAGCCTATGCTGATATAAACCGACTTACATTCAAATCAGATTGAGTTCAGTCAGATTTATTAAATTTTAGGGTGAGATATGCTTGGTATTCTTTTCATCTAAACAGATGTTAGGTTTGTTTTACCTAATGTCAGATTAGAAATTTAGTCTTTCATCATTTTTCTTTCCTTTTCTTTTTAAAGCCTTCCTCAAAAGTATAAGTGTTAGGGGGACTGATATTAAGTCCTTTCCCTTTAAAGTGCACACACAAACAAAAATATCAAGGAAACCCAACTTATTTACAACTGACATCAAAATTCTGTTGGTTTCCTGGAGTAACATTTAATAACAGATGCTAAATTCAGTTCCTGTAGTTAGGAATACTGTTTGTGTAGAACATTTGGTTGCCCAATGGGACATTCTTCAATATTGTAAGAGCAAAGTTCAATTCCTACTGAAGATCAAATGTCAGCCCGGCTCTCCAGCTGGTACCACTTCTCTACAGCTTAAAATATACAGTATCCAGAGAACAGAGAACCATTCCCCTCACCCTCCCTAAATATACAGTATCCAGAGAACAGAGAGAAGAGAGAGCCATTCCCCTCACCCTCTCTAAATATACAGTATCCAGAAAACAGAGAGCCATTCCCTTCACCTTCCCTAAATACACAGTATCCAGAGAACAGAGAGAACAGAGGGCCATTCCCCTCACCCTCCCTAAATATACAGTATCCAGAGAACAGAGAGAACAGAG
>NW_006408529.1:33497960-33550777 GCF_000296735.1 Chrysochloris asiatica | reverse complement strand
ACAGTATCCAGAGAACAGAGAGAACAGAGGGCCATTCCCCTCACCCTCCCTAAATATACAGTATCCAGAGAACAGAGAGAACAGAGAGCCATTCCCCTCACCCTCCCTAAATGCCAAGAAATAGCACAGTGATTAGCAACATGAGTTTTGGACTCTTTCTTGTTTGAGTCTGGATTCTGCCATAGTTCAATTTCTCTGCCTTAAATTCTCTTCATCTGTAAATGAAGATAATAATGGAAACTTCCACTCAGGACTGTTGTGAGGATTAAAAAAGTACTTCATATAGAGTACACAGGGCAGAAGCTAAGCGGATAGGAAATTGTTACTACATATTAGGTATTATTACTGGAGATTATTCTTAGGTACCCTAGTTAATCATCTACAGTATTAGGAGTTTGGATGGCATAACCTTGTATAGCCCCTTTGGCTAAACTTTTCAATGACAGTTGTTGTTTTTTTAATGTTTTATTGTGAATTATGTGATAGTTTACATGGGAGAACATTAGCTTTACATTCATCCTATCTTATATTGTTTCATTGTTATGGTTACAATCCCCTCCATGCATCATCAACCAACCAAAGGGTATACACTACAAGTCTGCCCCCCCCACCCCCCACCTATGACAGTTTTTAAGGCTTTATTTCTAATCCTCTTCTTTGGAACAGCCAAAACATTTTAGGGGAATGGCCCTTCCTTTTTTCTCTAATTTTGCTTTGACTGACTCCCCTTCTAACAAACAAAATAAAGCCAAAAAGACTATGGCCTAATTAAAATCATGGAGATGATATATTCTCTTAGTTACTGTCAATCTGGAAGGAGGGGACATTTTTGGTGCCGTTGTTGTTTCCTTAAAACAAAATACTGGCTGGATTATAAAATGAGGTTGCATGCTGAAGGCAATATAGATTGTAGTCAGCATCTCTGCGCCTCAAGGAGTGAACTAAATTCATTTTTGCATGACAAGTAACCTATCTCTGGGTCTCATTTGCACAGAAGAGTTAAGTGATTGCCAAATTTCCACACAGGCAGATTCTGTACTGCAAAGTTCCTTAGGCTCTCAAGTCCACAATGTCATCTTGATAAGTTATTGAACACTTAAGTAAATACATTTGAAATCAGAACTATTTTAGAAGTCTAAAAGCAGCTTCAGTAAGTGAAGTGCAGCAATCCTGGGAAGCTAGGCCTTTAGTACTTATGGAGGGTAAAGGGGGAGCAAGTTAAAGGGTTCTTTTTAAAGAACAAGCTTGATAACCAAAAGCCCTGGTTTCCTAGGCCTGCCCTGGGTTCAAGTGTTGAAAATTCTACATCCTAGGAAATACCCACAGTCTCTTACAAGCTGGGATGGCTGGTCACTCTAAAATAAAGACTTGATAAAGTTTGACGGGTAAAATTTGAGGAGGAAAGGACTTATATATGAATTTACAAATTATGCTTTTTTTAAATTGTGAACTGAGTGATAGTTTACATGGAAGAATATTGGTTTTACATCATTGTTTCATTGCAATGATAACAATCATCATTCCGTGCATCATCATTCAACAGTATTTGCTTCCATTCCCTGTCTTTTTGTTTTTTGTTTTGGGGAGGGTACACAAAAACACTCAGGAATACATAATAATTTAAACAACCAAAGAGCATATTCTGCCAGCCTGCCTCCTGGCCGCCAGCACTCTGTCCCTCTTTCCATGAATCTAGAGTCCTCAGCTGGTCCCTCTCTCCATGTGTTCATCTCTGCCTCCATCTCTGGTGTCGCTGCTTCTCTGGATAGGGTCCTGCATTCTGCTTGTGCTGTTCTCCCTTGATGGTCCTAGGGTCCTCTGTTTCTGAACTGTAAGATTAACTACTCCCCTCTTTTTGTTATAAAACTTCTACCTTTACAGTTGTGGCAGTCACAATTAGTCATGATAATAATTACTCGCTATTGAATCATAAAAATCTTATCCCCATCTCTTTTCACCAGACCCGTCTAGACAGGATGAAAACAACTCAGTGGAGACTCTACCTTCCCCTGCACACTCTGACACTAAACTGCCTCTTGAAAACATGCAAGCCAGTCACTTCGTGCCTTTGCTGTTGTTGTTAGGTGCCATCAAGTCTGTGCTTACTCATAGTGACCCTATGTACAACAGAACAAAACACTGCCCAGTCTTGGGTCAACCTCACAATTGTTGCCATGCTTGAGCACATTGATGCTGCCAACTTGCCAATTGCCCCCTTATATTAGGTTGCCAATGTCTAAGTTGCCCATCCCTATCTTCCTTGTATACAGAGGGAATAGCATTGATACTTGATGTGTGAAGACTCCTTCCCTCTCATTTGGTATTTTGAGCTACTACATCCATAAGTCTAGGTCAAGTTCATCAAATTGTAGCAATTTACACTTGTTTCCTTTATCAAAAATTGTTTTTGTATTTTTCTCTAGTCAAGTTTTGATTATCAATCCATGGAGGCTAGGTCAAATAGGTACTATCAGCAAGTTTGGGCATTCTTACACATCTCCTCTCACAAATTATGCATTTTAATGCAAATAGAATAATATAAATCTAGATAGGAAAAGTATAAGAAACTATTCATGTTGCAATACAGCAAGTTACTTCATATGACTCTTCTACTCATATAGTCTTTGTAACTCTCATCAAACAAGTTTTTCCCTGGTGAGTCTGCATAATAGAAGGTAGGGGAAAATGCTGATGATTTGTCAGTTGTGAGTGATTATTAATAGGGCTAATTATGATTGACCAACATTGCCATACTGCTGGGTATAAAATGAGCCATCTCAGAAACAGAAGGGAGGATTTCACTACCATCAAAGAAGAGCCAGGGGTGGAGCATGTCCTTTGCACCACAACATCCATGTGCTTTGAATCTCCTTGACCCAGGGACAGAAAGTTGTGACACTGTAGGAGTGGCAGAGGAGCCGCAGCAACAGAACCAAGAGCCAGAGTAGGAGACACAGTGGTGGGTTTCCCAGCCTACAGAGCAAGTGAAGCTGAGTGACTATGGGCAGGAGGCCTGCTTGTGAAGTGGGGCATCTCCAGACACTTAATTGGGGGAGCTAGGTTTGCTGACCCATAGAACTAGAAGCAAGTGCCTTTGGATAGAAGCTTACACAGATTGGGGTGCCTCTGGACATTTACCACAGCCCTAAAAGAGCTTTGTGACATTGTTGGAGCAAGGCTCATGGCTGAGAAGCCAAGGACTAGAGAGAAGCCTGCATGCAGGTACATTTGGGAAGAGGCTGTCCTGGCGTAAGGAACTGTGCTGAGCATTTCTAATCATGAAACCTGTGTGTAGGATAAGCACTGGGTCGCAAGGGCAGCTTGAATCACAAGGTGGTTGTTAGGTTGTTAGGTGCCATAGAGTCAGTACCGACTCAGAACAAAACACTGCCCGATCCTGGGCCAACCTCACAATTGTTGCCATGCTTGAGTCCATCGATGCTGCCATATTGCCAATCCATCTTGTTGGGGGTCTTCCTCTTTTTCTCTGACCCTCCACCTTACCAAACATGATATCCTTCTCCAGTGACTGGTCCCTCCTGATAGTATGTCTGAAGTATGAGAAACAAAGTTTGGCCATCCTGGCCTCCAAGGAGCATTCTGACTACACTTCTTCCAACACAGATCTGTTGGTTCTATGGGCAGCCCATGACACTTTCAAGACTCTCCTCCAACACCATAACTCAAATGCATCAATTCTTCTACAATCTTCCTTATTGACTGTCCAGCTTTTGCATGCATATGAGTTTATTGAAAATACCATGGCTTGGGTCAGGCACACCTTAGTCCTTAAGCTGACAACTTTGCTCTTCAACACTTTAAAAAGGTCTTGTGCAGCAGATTTGCCTAATGTCATTTGATTTATTGATTGATGCTTCCATCAGTGTTCATAGTTGATCCAAGAAGAATGAAGTCCTTGACAACTTCAATCTTTTCTCCATTGATAAGAATGTTGTTTATTGGTCCAGTGAGGATATTTGTTTTCTTTACACACACACACACACACACACATATATATATATATATATACACACATGTCTAAGCAAATCATGGGGAGTGTGGTGGCTCTGTAGGATAAGCACTGGATTGCTAGCTACAAGGTTTGTGGTTCGAGCCTACAAGCTGCTTTGTGGGACAAATAGGAGGCTTTCTGCTCCCACAAGGATTTACATACAGCCTTGGAAATCCTATACAGGGTTACTATGAGTTGGAACGGATTTGCTGGTACTTAACAACAACAACAAGGCAAATCATGGCCAGTTTCCCTGTAGTTATACTGGTTCATTTGGCAACTTATTTTAGTTGCAAACTTGATCCCTAGAAGGAAATAATTAGCCACTATAGTTCCATTTTGGAAACTCAAATCTGAAAGTGACACCAAACATCCTATGAGCCAAGAAAGGTGAAAGTTTCTAAAAGCAATGGTTTGATATTTTCAATATGGGAGGTCAAGGAAGGAGAAAGTCTGAGCTGACCTCCTGGAAGCAATGATGATGGCATAGTGGAGATAGAAGCTAGATTAGGAGAGGAACCAGAGCAGCCATAGACCACTTCTGTGAGATATGTGACAGGGAAAGGAAGTAAAGAGAGTCAGTAAGGGCAAGAGAAAAAAAAAAAAAAATCTGTCAACTTGGATAAGAGTAGAATATGTTAAAGACAGCAGAAAACTAATGAGGGATGAAAGTGTACTTGGAGCTTGCTGCCATTCTTACAAGTAGGCAAGAACAAAGAACACCTACCCTCTAGGCCATTCAAACTGCTAGTGACAGATATTTACATGGGAGACTCCTGAATGGGGTGCCCAGCATCTTCCCTTCCCCTAGCTACATCATTTAAGACTTAGCTCAAGATATACTCTTTGCACGCACACATACACACACACATCTAGTAGAGGATCTAGATTCTGAGAGAAAGCCAATGTACGTGGACTACAAGATCAGACTGAACTGCAAGGTTGGTGGTTCAAGCTTACCAGCTATTCCTAGGAAGCCCTATATATAGGGTTGCTATGGGTTGGTACCAACTCAATGGGACTTAATAACAACAACAAAAAGAAAACAGTCTTAGAGTAAGAAAAACAGGAGAAACTTTTCATTGGAAAAGTTTTGGAAAGCTTATAGATTAGGTCTATGACATTGGGTAAACATTCAAGACAAGAACATTTCTAGTACTAAGAATCCCTCTTTCCCAAACTGAGGTGAATTATTTTTGCTTTTAGAAAAACCTAAACATTTACAGGACTACCATTAATATTTGCAAGGCTTGGGACAAAAGTATACATAGAAGCATTGTAGGATGAGCACTGGACTGGTTACTGTAAGGTTGGCAGTTCAAAGCCACTCTCAGAAACCCTATATACACGGTGGCTATGAGTTGAAAGCAACTTGACAGAACATAACAACAACATACCATGTGCCTAAATATTTAAATGTAATGCAGGACACTAACAGATGTGGCATATTGCCATTTTCCCCATCCCAACTTGGACTCCATTCATACAGTGAGGAGTCTACTAGACACACAGTTTTCAATTCCATTAACATATCCCCAGGTCCTGGAATGTGCATGCCAACAAGTCTTTCTGAATTACCTGAAAGGACTTGAGACTGGATACCTGGAATATGCTCTAGAACAGGGAGGGGGCATGCCCCCTTGGACCATCAGAAACTTGACCCTAGAGGGTAGGGGGTGGCAAGAGGAAAAACCCAGGGCATGAGTCCTTCCCTGGGTTTAAAGGCCATGTTGGACTATCTTAGTTATCTAATGCTATTATAATAGAAATAACACAAGTGGATGGATTTAACAAATAGAAATTTATTCTCTCATAGTGTTGTTGTTGTAAAGTGCCGTCGAGCCGGTTCTGACCCATAGTGACTCTGTATAGGGTTTCCAAGGAGCATCTGGTTAGCCTGAACCGCCAATCTTGCAGTTCAAATGGCTTTGCAGCCTGATGCATTAACCCACAGCGCACACCAGGGTGTAGAAGCTAGAAATATAAATTCAGAGTATAACTCTAAGGCAAGGTATTCTTTCTTGTTGACTCTGGGGAAGGATCTTATCTCTTTTCAACATCTGTGGACCCAAAGTCCCTTGGAGATCGCCATATGTCTTGGCATCAGTCTTCCCCTGGGTCTAGGAGGTTCTCAGCGCAGGGACTCCAGATTCAAAGAACAGCTCCACTACCAGCACTGAGCTCCCTCTCTCTCTTCTTACTTTTCTCTCCTTTTATCTTTTGTAAGATGAAGGGTGATATAAGTCACACCCCAGGGAAACTCCCCTTACGATCAGGGGTACATCCTGAGTAAGGGTACTACATCCCACCTTAATCTCCTCACAACAGATCACAGCATAAGGAATAATTACCTCATTATATAACTACCAAATGATATCATGACATAACTGCCTAACCACTGAGAATCATGAGCCACTAAGTTGACACATACTGGAGAGGAGGCAACACACAATCCCTTAACCTGGAATTTTGTCTATTTCAGTTACTAAGCTTTTAGCATACTCACTGTGTCCATTTCCTTAGGGCTGCTATTATAAAGAACCACAAACTAAGTGACTGTATAAAAACAAAATTTTATTGTCTTATAGTTTTGGAGATTAGGAATCTGAAATTGGGCTATCAGCTATATTAGTTTATCCATTCCTTGTGAGGGCTTTGAGGAAAAATCATGCCTCTCTCCTAGATTCTGGTGATGTTCATCAGCACTTGTGGTTTCTTGACTTGAAGATGTATCATGTATGGCATTAGGCAAGTCTGCTGTACAAGACTTCTTTAAAGTGTTCAAGAGCAAAGATGTCAGACTGAGGACTAAGGTGTACCTGACCCATCCCATGGTATTTTCTGGACTGCAAGACTGGTTTGAAACGTAAGGTCGGTGGTTTAAACTTACCAGCCACTCCTCGGAAACCCTGTACAGGGTCACTATGAGTCGGAAGTGACTCAATGGCAACATATGCATGTGAAACATATGCGAAACAACAACAACATATGCATGTAAAAGTTGGATAATGAATAAGGAAGAAAGTAGAAGTGATGCATTTGAGTTATGCTGTTGGAGAAGAAAATTAAAATACCATGGACTACCAGAAGAACAAACAAATCTGTGTTGGAAGTACAACCACCATGTCCTTAGAAGCCAGCATGGTGAGACTTTTTGTCTCATACTTTGAACATGTTATTAGAAGGGACCAGTTACTGGGGAAGGTAAAGTGGTAAAATGGAGAGTCAGCGAAAAAGAGGAAGACCCCCAATAAGATGGATTAGCATAGTGGCAGCAGCAGCATATGGGCTGAAGTATAACAACTATTGCAAAGATGGTGTAGGACTGGGCAGTGTTTCCTTCTGTTGTGTGTAGGGTCACAATGAGTTGGAACTGACTCGATGGCACCTACCAACAACAACAACAGCAGATGCATCACTCCAACTTTTTCTTCTGTCTTCACATGGTGGTCTTCTGTGTCCTTTCCTGTTTGTTTTTTCCTTTTATAAGGATGCCACTCATATTGGATTAGGATCCATCCTACTCCAATTTGACCTCATATTAACTGAGTATCTTCAACGCTATCTTCCAACAAAGTCACATTCAGAGATACAGTGGTGTTAAGACTTCAGCTTATCTTTTTGGTGGCATAATTCAATCCACAACTTTTGAAACTATGGATTCTCAAAGAAATCTTGGATAGGCTAATGATCTGGACTTCAAGGTTGGTTTGAACTACAAGGTTGATTCAAGCTCACCGGCTGCTCCATGGAAACCCTATACAGGATCGCTATGAGTCGGAACTGACTGGATGGCACTTAACAACAATTATATTGACCGCTTCAGCACTTAGCAAATTAGCAAGGTGAGGGACTCAGAAGAGTTATCCCTACTGAGCAAACTCATTCACACCAGGCTTTGGTGTGAGGGCTGAGAGGCCTGAGCTGAAAATTATTTTCTAGGCCTATCCACTTCTTTTAAAGTCCTGGTGTGGCATGGCAGGATAATGTACTGGACTGCAAGGTTGGTTTGAACGACAAGGTCGGCGGTTCAAACGCATCAGCTGCCCCTCGAAAACCCTATACAAGGTCACTATTGGTCAGAACGGACTCAACGGCACTTGATAACAACAACATTCACTTCTCTTGATCAGATAAAGCAAGTTACATATTATCTCCTGACAAAGGAAGAGTACGGGTTTCAACAACTATTTAAAATGCAAGTATAATTTTCTGATGTCTTCTAAAGGGCAACAGTTTGGTATACATTATTTAGACATAATCCAAACCAATTTAGGATTTAAATTTAGTCATCTGAAGTAAGGTTCTCCTCCCCCAGGCTGAGGCTCAGGTCTAAAGGATGGAGGATTTGGAGTTAGGTTTAGGGATACCTTAAGGATCATTTACTTGGAATAAACTGGGAATCTAGCAGACCTGGTTTTACCCATCACTTTGCTGGCTGCTCTGCAGCATCTTTGAGCCTACATGATGACTCAGAATCTTTCATGTAAGATGCAGATCATCTCTCTGTGTGTGTATGTGTGTGTGTTGGTGGGGGTAACCCTTGAGCAACTTGATCTACCAGGAGTCCTTCAGAGTTAACACATATCAGAGCTCCCTGGTAACTACCTACTCTTTATCTATGGTATTAGAGCCTCTGGGAACCACCTGACCTGTGGATCATCCTCCAGTTAACAAGATGTTATTGTCCAGGGCTTGATACCATCACTCGGGCACATTTCAGGTTGAGATAAGGAGTCACTGTCTTTGAGGAGAAAAACTATTATTACTCAATAACTGTATCATTGTTGTTTTTAACTGTTGTTGACTTGGCTCCAACTCACAGTGACCCTGTATTGGGATTCTAAGGAGCAGCTGTTGGGTTTGAACCGCTGACCTTGTGTCTAGCAAGGTGCATAAGACACTACAGCGCCAATGCAGGTCTCAAAATGACAGCAATGTCATATAGGGGCTAGAGCCACACGTGTTAAGTGATGCAGTTAGCCAATTAAATTCAGTTTTCTGACACTGAAAATGATTTCTATGGTTATCTACCATCTGCAGCCAGTAATGGAGATGATAGCTGAAGTCTTGATAGGTTTCAAGGTTTTGGTAAACTCTGAGGAAATTATTTACTTATTATAGATGTAATCTTAGATAAATTAATTTTAGAGGTGAACACTGGATCGTGAATTTTGCCAGAACAGCAGAACCTACAGTGTATCTGTTACATGTGTCATGCTTGTTGTCAGGATAAATAGCATAGCCCAGATAAAGTACCTTGCACCCCCACCCTCTCACCCCATGGAACCTGCCAGGTGCCTGCTTCAAAGCCTTCCCTAAGGGAGCTGAGACCTCAATTGGTCTGGCACAAAAGAAGGCCCTAATAAATATATTTACCAAATGAATGATTGTCTGCTGTTCGCCTTTTGTTTAGTCAATCTCTGGTGCTGTGCTCCTAAAATGAAACCCAGACCCGGAATTCTGCCAGTTTCATTACGGTAAAGCGAGGGTGAGTGGAAGGGGAAGAGGGGTAAAGGATGAGTAAGAAAACCAGGAGATTCGCTCTGGAAAGACAAGGAAATCCTCAGGGGCGAAGGGGCAACAAAGAGATCAGGTGAACGCAAATGCGGTTTCCAGGAGTCCTCCTCAGGAGCCCCACAACAGCAGCAAGGACAGTATCCCCGCGGCCGAGTGTGGGGCATGCCACCTCCCACAACCGCGAAGCACCCCTAGCCCCGCGCCAGGCGCTCGCTGGCGGCCTCCGCCCCCGGGGCGGTGCCGGGAACACGCGGCGCCTCCGCCGGTCACGTGGGGCCGGTCAGTCCGGCGGCGCGGCGGCTTACGGATCGCGCGCTCCTAGAACCCGGGACGCGACGCTCCTGCTCCAGCCGGTACCCGAGCAAACGGAGTCAAGGAGGCACCACCACCTCCTCTAGGCTGAGCACCGACCCTGAGCCCGTAATATGCCAGCTGCGAAGCCGAGCGCCGGCCTTCTCCCCGAGCTCGCGGAGGCGACGACGCTGCCGGCCGCGGAGCCGCGGCTGCGAGGGTAGCGGGATCCAAGTCAGGCAGAAGGCGGGCGAAGCGGGAGGAGGAGCAGGCATCCTCCCCGGCGCGGTGGGCTGCGGCGGCCCCTGCTGTCCCGGCGGCGTCTCCGCGCGCCCATGGCGCGGGAGGAAGGAGAATGCGAGCTACACCCCCCGCCGACCACCGCCGCCGCCTCCCGCGCCTTGTGCTCGGCGCCCCCCGGAGCTGCTTGCGTCGCCTCCCCCCAGCTGCGGACGCCCGGCCGCCGGCTGCGCTAAGACCTACAGCCACCGGCTGCCAAGGGTGGGTGGGAAGGGAGGAGCAGGAACCAGCGGGCCCGGGAGCCGGGCGCCGGCCCGGGCGCAGCGCGGCATGTAGCTGCGGGCTTCCGCGCCCGCTTCAGGGTGTCGGCCCAGGGCCTCGCCATGGCTGGAAAGGACAGTGGGAACCTGAAGACGGTGAGGCTGTGGCGGGACGCCGCCCTGCGCGCCAGGAAACTGCGGAGCAACCTACGCCAGCTCACCCTCAGTGCGGTCGGGGGCTGCCCTGGGGCTGGCGCCGATCAACTCGAGTCCCCCGAAGCCCCCCAGCTCGTGCTGCCGGCTAACATCGGGGACATTGAGGTGCTGAACCTGGGGAACAACGGCTTGGAGGAGGTGCCCGATGGGCTGGGGTCGGCGCTGGGCAGCCTGCGCGTCCTGGTCCTGCGTAGAAACCGTTTTATTCGATTGCCCCCGGGAGTGGCTGAGTTGGGCCACCACCTTACAGAGCTGGACGTCAGCCACAACCGGCTGACCACCCTGGGCCCAGAGGTGGTTAGTGCTCTGCGGGAGTTGCGGAAGCTCAACCTCAGCCACAACCAGCTGCCCTCCTTGCCAGCTCAGCTGGGCGCCCTGGCCCACCTGGAGGAGCTGGATGTCAGCTTTAACCGACTGGCGCACCTGCCGGATTCTCTTTCCTGCCTCCATCGTCTTCGCACCCTAGACGTGGACCACAACCAGCTCACTGTCTTTCCTCAGCAGTTGCTGAAGTTGGTGGCCCTGGAGGAGCTGGACGTGTCTAGCAACCGACTGCGGGGCCTACCTGAGGATATCAGTGCCCTGGGTGCCCTCAAGATCCTCTGGCTGAGCGGCGCCGAGCTTGGCACCCTGCCCAGTGGCTTCTGTGAGCTGGCCAGTCTCGAGAGCCTCATGCTAGACAACAACGGGCTGCAGGCTCTGCCCGCCCAGTTCAGCCGCCTGCAAAGACTCAAAATGCTCAACCTTTCTTCCAACCTGTTTGAGGAGTTTCCTGCTGCGCTGCTGCCCTTGGCTGGTCTGGAGGAACTCTACCTTAGCCGAAACCAGCTCACCTCAGTGCCATCCCTTATCTCGGGCCTGGGACGGCTTCTTACCCTGTGGCTAGATAATAACAGGATCCGTTACCTGCCGGACACCATTGTGGAGCTGACAGGCCTGGAGGAGCTAGTGCTGCAAGGGAACCAAATCGCTGTGTTGCCGGACAACTTTGGGCAGCTCTCCCGGGTGGGTCTGTGGAAGATCAAGGACAATCCACTGATTCAGCCCCCCTACGAGGTCTGTATGAAGGGGATCCCCTACATTGCAGCCTACCAGAAGGAGCTGGCTCATTCCCAGCCGGCAGTGCAGCCCCGCCTCAAGCTGCTCTTGATGGGCCATAAGGCTGCAGGAAAGACCTTACTGCGCCACTGCCTCACCGAGGAAGTGGAGGGCAACCAGGGAGGAGGTGACAAGGAGAAGACTTACCCACCTTCACCTCCTGCCAAGAGCAAGGGCATCGAGGTGACTAGCTGGACAGCCGATGCTTCCCGGGGCCTGAGGTTCATCGTGTATGACTTAGCTGGTGATGAAAGTTATGAGGTGATCCAGCCCTTCTTCCTTTCCCCAGGGGCACTGTATGTACTAGTGGTCAATTTGGCAATCTATGAGCCATGCTGCTTTTCCACTACCGTGGGTTCCTTCTTGCATCGTGTGGGAGCCCGAGTGCCACATGCAGTGGTCTGTATTGTGGGCACGCATGCAGACCTGTGTGAGGAGCGGGAGCTGGAGGAGAAGTGCCTGGACATTCACCGCCAGATCGCCCTGCAGGAGAAGCATGATGCAGAAGGGCTCAGCCACCTGGCCCAGGTGGTGGATGAGGCACTGAACGGGGACTTTGAGCTGCGTTCAGCCAGCCCCCATGCGGCCTACTATGGCGTTTCGGACAAGAACCTTCGGCGACGCAAGGCCCATTTTCAATACCTGCTCAACCACCGACTGCAGATCCTTTCCCCTGTGTTGCCTGTTAGTTGCAGGGACCCCCGCCAATTGCAACGCCTCCGAGACAAACTAGTCTCTGTAGCTGAGCACCGTGAAATCTTCCCTAATTTACATAGAGTACTGCCTCGATCCTGGCAGGTGCTGGAAGAACTGCATTTCCAGCCACCTCAGGCACAACGACTTTGGCTGAGCTGGTGGGACTCAGCACGTCTGGGCCTGCAGGCAGGTTTGACAGAGGACCGACTGCAGAGTGCCCTTTCCTATCTTCACGAGAGCGGCAAGCTGCTCTACTTTGAGGACAGCCCGGCCCTCAAGGAGCATGTCTTCCACAACCTCACTCGCCTCATTGACATCCTCAATGTTTTTTTCCAGAGGGATGCTTCCTTACTGCTGCATAAGCTACTCCTAGGGACCAGTGGAGATGGTGAGGTAGATGGGGAGAGCTCCCCACTGATGGTCCTGCCTGTCCCTAGCCCAGATCTGCTCCGGGCTACGCAGCTCCATCATTATGTGGAGGGCTTTCTGCTGCATGGACTTTTGCCAGCCCATGTCATTCGGTTGCTGCTTAAGCCTCACGTCCAAGCTCAGCAGGACTTGCAGTTGTTGCTGGAGCTGCTAGAGAAAATGGGACTCTGTTACTGCCTCAATAAATCCAAGGGCAAGCCTTTGAATGGGTCCATGGCTTGGTACAAGTTTCCATGCTATGTGCAGAATGAAGTCCCCCATGCGGAGGCCTGGATTAATGGGACCAACTTGGCTGGGCAGTCTTTTGTGGCCGAGCAGTTGCAGATTGAATATAGTTTTCCCTTTACCTTTCCACCTGGTTTGTTTGCACGCTACAGTGTCCAGATCAACAGCCACGTGGTGCACAGGTCAGATGGAAAATTTCAGATCTTTGCATACAGAGGGAAAGTTCCTGTGGTGGTGAGTTACAGACCTGCCAAGGGGGTCCTGCAGCCAGATACTCTATCTATTGCCAGCCATGCATCATTACCAAATATATGGACGGCATGGCAAGCCATAACCCCCTTGGTAGAGGAACTGAATGTCCTACTGCAGGAATGGCCTGGACTGCACTATACCGTGCACATCCTCTGTTCTAAGTGCCTTAAGAGAGGGTCACCCAATCCACATGCTTTCCCAGGTAAGTCGAGAGAGGGACACGGTTGGTTCTTTGAATGTATTTTAAGATGCATTTGTAATGGTATTTCTTTCTCATTTGGCAAAATGTTGCATTAACATCACAGATTCCCCAGGAAAGAGATTTGAGGTAGATAAAGGGAGATTTGGGAGTAAGTGGAAGGCAATAACTGTGTGAGCAAGATGAAACAATAATCACAAATATCGTACTTTTCCAATAGAAGGACTCAGACTTCCAAAGTGGGTTCTAGTGTGAATCTCTTTATCCGTCTTCCCTATTTAGCCCACATTTTATGGAGGTAAAGTTTAGGTAGTTGAACACAATTTGAATAGTGTCTGCTGGTAGCTGGTTGCTGAGCCTTGGCTGTAATGCAGTTTTGGAGGGGTATTTTGAGTTATAAGTATCTGTAATCATATTCTTTTGTTTAAAATCAGAGTGTAATCCTAAAGTAAAAATGCTCACTTTTCCTAAGAAATTCCAGAGAAGAATGTTTTTGTAATCTGGGTGCATAATGGATGATTAAAAACAAAATTTCCAAACTATAAGGCATGACTAAATGCTGAAATTACAGTTTCACCCAGGATACTTGGGGCCTGAAAGGTCCATTACTGAAATCTGTCAGGGGAACTTCCCTGGGTATTTCCTGATAATTTTGAATTTTTAAACATCTTATGGTTTGTCTTTTGAGAACTCAAAAAACTGGCATGAGTTTTCTCTTCTGGGAGTGTTTTCCAGCAAAATTCCCTGCCCCCCCCCCCTTTCAAAAACGATTATAGGTAAGTGGGAGAATTCCAGGGCTAGTTGTTTGGCGTTTTTTGAGTCTGGCTAATTGGTAATAGAAAAGACTTTAGTTGGAAATGTGCACATTTCCTCATCTCTTAAGTTGTTGTTGTTGTTATGTGCCGTGGAGTTGGTTCCGACTCAGAGTGACCCTGTACAGGGTTTCCGAGGCTGTAAATCTTTACGGGAGCAGAAAGCCTCATCTTTCTTCTATGGAACAGCTGGTAGTTTTGAACTGCTGACTGCACGGCTCACAGCTGGATTCGTAACCACAATGCTACCAGAGCTCTTCTTTAAATAACTTTGATTTTTGTGAATTATGCTTGACTAACAGCATTCAAGTACCCTAAACACAAACCAAATGATAGGCTCAGTGCTAGTTTCTCACTTAGGCACCCCATATACAGAGTACATTCAGGGGTGTTGAAATGGAAGACTGCATGCCACTCTGATATTTGTCCTATTCTGGGTGGTAACGAAATGAAGCTCGTAACGGTATCTGGAACTAGATACCAGTATTTCCGAAGGGAACATCTTTCTGATGCCCTAGATCACGGCTGAGTTTACTTCTTCAGCTTGAAAAAAGCCCAGTATTAAGTTACCAATCAACTGAACTGTGCATTCTGTATGATTATCTGGTATCTTGTCACACTGCGTCAGTAACTCTTCAGTTGGTTTTATATTTGCCATTGTATTGTATTCACGGAAGCAAAATGTGTCTTTATTGTGTTACTAAGTTGAATGAAGTGGTTGAAGTTACCTGTAGTTTGTTGAAGGAGTGCCCTGAAGCCAGTGCTTAATAAAAAATGGGAGCATTAATAGAATTAATGTTTTTAACCACAAAGGGAAAGAAATAGGTTATTGGACAGTTCTCTGAAGAGGAATTCCAAGAACTCGGAGGAATAAACAATGGGGCTGGATATCCCTCCCTAAACTTAAGCTTTCTTTTTTATTTCTGACAGCCATAAATTCCACTAACAAGTTTGTACTGAGCTGCAGAAACAAACTCATTTACTTGTTACTGCTTTGCTATTTGCCTTTCAAATGAGGTGTACCTGGTTTGCCATCCAGTTTAAAGGACGATTTGTTTCTGTTGTTATTTATTTATTTATTTTTCAGTATGAAAACAAATAAATGGTTGAAAAAGTATAAAGTTATATATTGAACAGGAATAAATCACTGGTTGCTTTTAAAACACAGTGTACATTTCAACGTTATTTATGGTCAGAAAGAGATTTCTCTCTTTCACTTTGTTTAGGATTGTACTTCTTCCAATATATCAAAGGGTGAGGAATAGTGGGGAAAAGACAATATTGTATATTTTGCATGCAATTGAGCTGAGAGATATAGAGAAAAATGTGAAAGGGTAAAATGTGTTTCTGATAGTTGCCATTTGTTAGCAGCTGTCAGATTTCTGAAAGACTTGAATGGAGCGAAGATAAAAAGCTCAAGGATGAGGTAGGAGTAACAGTTAGAACATACATTAACAGTGTGTTCATGGAGTCTCTGGAGTATTGCATTATCTTTTAATTCAGCAAGAACATTTGAATGTATTAGTAACGTTTTGTCTTTTTAAGAAGTCATTTTGGTTTTCAGAGACTAAAAATTGGTCATATAGTTTCACATGTACTAAAGTGTTATATAAATTGCAACAGTTTTGTATATACAGTGGTGAAAAACCTACATTTTTAGTTTTTTTCAACTTTAGGACATTAGTTGTTATTGTTGTTAAGTGCCATCCAGTCAGCTCTGACTCATAGCGACCCTGTATAGGGTCTCCAAGGAGCAGATGGTGAGCTTGAACCGCCGAATGTTGAGGTTCAAACTGGCATTGCAGTCCAGCGCGTCAACTGAAGCGCCATACCAGGACCCCTTAGGAAATTAAAGCAAGTAGCCTTAGGAAATTAAAGTAAGTAGCAAATTCCTGTGTCCCTTGACTTTATACAAAAGGAAACAGGACAAAACAAAACAAAAACAAACCTATTGATGTTGAGTTGCTTCTGATTCATAGAAACCCTGTAGGACAGAAGAGTATGGCCCCATTGGGTTTCCCAGGCTGTAAATCTTAATAGAAGCTAACTGCTAGATATTTTCCCCACTGACCAGCTGGTGGTTTGAAACACTGGTTAGCTACTGAGTGGTTTGCTTTAACCACTGTACTACTACGACGCATACACAGAACAAAGGCAAAATCGAATTAATTCAATAAAAATAATGTTCTTATGTGAAAAGAGATGTCTGTTTTTTTTGGCTTGAGTAGCGCTTATATAGTTGGCTTGGGAAGTGTGATGCTAGATTCTTCTTTTCTTTGGTTTATATAAGGAATGTCATGTTTTGGAAAGTCCTCAGCTACCAACAGCTTCGTTTTAAACGTTCTTGTTAAAATACATATAATCACATTGTTAGAGACTGCCTGTCTGTGTTAAGTAGAATGAGTTGAGTGAAAGGGTGTTCCTTTGAAAAACCAAGGTACAGGGTCGCTCTGAGTTGGCTCCGACTCCACGGCACATAACAACAACAACAACAATAACAATGATGAAAGCAAGCTAAGGTGTGGAAGTCTTAGCTTGCTTTCTGTAGATCCTGATCATGCTGCCAGCATCTGCTAAGCCAGGCTGTCTTTCCGTTTATCCTTTCTCTTTCACTTGGTAGTGTGCTCTTGTCCTTGGGTGGTGTAATTGTTAAGCACTGGATTACTAATCAAAAGGTTGAGGTGATTCAGACTCATCCAGAAGCACCTGGGAAGAAAGGCCTGGCAATCTGCTTCCAAAAGATTGTTGTTGTTATTATGTGCCATCAAGTCGGTTCCGACCCATAGTGACCCTAAACAGCGTTTCTGAGGCTGTAAATTTTTACAGGAGCAGAAAGCCTCATCTTTCTCATGCGGAGCAGCTGGTAGTTTTGAACTGCTGACCTTGCGGCCCAATTCGTTACCACTATACTACCAGAGCTCATTACAGCATTGAAAACCCTGTGTTGTGTGGATTTTGGTTTATGCTTTTGTCCTAGAGCAAGTTCCTTCCTGTGCAATATTTACTTATGCTTTTGTTTTATTTTATCAGTATGAGATATAAACCAGAAAAGTTGAATAGTCCTGAGGTTGGAGGATGTACAACTGGATTTCTGAAAGTTTGTGGAAAAATGAAATTATTAGAAGATAATGGTATTTTTCCATGAACTTTTTGAAGCCCTCTTGTATTTATGTTAAGGAGCCCTGGTAGCGTTGTAGGTTTGATTTGAGCTGTTAACTGCAGAGTCGGTGGTTCAAACTCACCAACTGGTCCTCATGAGAGAGATAAGGCTGCCTGTTCCCATAAAGATTTATAACCTCAGAAACCCTACATAAGCTTGCTTTTGAGTTGAAATCGACCCCATGGCAATGGACTTAGTTTTGATTTTTGTATTTATAATATTGAACTGACTCAGTGGCCCTTAACAACAACAGCAACATGGCCCAGAGGTTAGCTCGTTGTTGTGGAGTTGATGCCAAATTATGATGATCCCATGTGTGTCAGAGTAGAACTGTGTCCCATGGGATTTCTTTCTATGCCTGATTTTTGAAGTAGATTGCTAAGTTTTTCTTTTGAAGCATCTCTGGATGGGTTTGAACTGCTAACCTTTTGGTTAACTGCCAAGTGTGCTCACTCTACCACTCAGGAACTCCAAGTAAAAGTCTACTGATTAGATATTTAATTGGTTGAGCACTGTTTGTTTTTTAAATTGAAAGAGTATATCTTATTAGGTGAGTTGGGCTTGCATTGGATGTGATTTTTCATGAAATAGAAATATTGTATTGTCCAAGTTATTAAAGCTAATTTTAAGGAGTAATCAGAGGTAACCCAAATCAGTTGACTTAAGTTTTCATTTAACTTAGCTTTTCATTCATTTGGTAACTCTGTGCCTGTCTGCATCTCCGCACCCAGGTACCTCTTGTCCTTTAATTTCATGAAAACTTTGTGTACCTCTCTCTGACAGTACTCAACATATTTTGTGTTGTTCTGCTGATTTGTATATGTCATTACATCTGTTTATTAAGTTGTTCATTTGCTTTTTTTTGTGCATGAGACAAGCCTTAGGTTTTATAGTCTCTTTGAGAAACTCTCAGATGCATGTTGAATGTTTGTGTTGGGCTTTTGTGAGAAATACTTCTTTTTTTCTTTGTTGTTGACCCGCTTCTCAAAATTCCAGGCATTATTCTTAATGATAAGGAATCCTGGTAGCATAGTCGATTACAAGCAGAGCTGCTATCCACAGGGTTAGCAGTTCGAATCTACAAGCTGCTCTGTCAGAGAAAGATGAGGCTTTCTGCTCCCATAAAGATTTACAGCCTCCCCAACTCTATACTGTTCTGGTAGCATAGTGGTTATGAATCGGGCTGCTAATCTCAGGGTCAGCAGTTTGAAACTACCAGCTGTTCCGTGGGAGAAAGATGAGACTTTCTGCTCCTGTAAAGATTTACAGCCTTGGAAACCCTGTACAGGGTCGCTGTGAATCGGAACTGACTCCATGGCACACCACCACTACCATCACTTATAACGCTAAGGAGCTCTCATGGCACTGTGGGTTAGACATTGGGCTGTTAACAGTAAGGTCAGCAGTTCAAATCCATTAGCTACTTCTAGGGAGAAAGAAAGAAGAGACTGACTGCTCTCGTAAAGATTTACAGTCTTGGAAACACCATTATAGGGTTGCTGTGAGTCTGGTTTTTTTATTACTCAAAGAGATAATCGTGCTTTGTTCTGTTTTCCAACTTCCACTGCCCTCCCAAAAATGTTCTTCTATTGTTCCAATTATGGCTATATTACCAGGTCTTCCCTTGAATGGACCCTTCAGTTTAACCACTGAAGCAAAGCAAAATTTATTGCCTTATTATATTTAAGTTTTAGAATTGCTGAAATTTGAGCATGACCTAGTTGTACTGAATTAGTCACTGTTTTTCATTTGACAAAGGTTATTAAACATCTTTTAAATTTAGCTTTATTAATATTGATGCTTCCTGGATTTTCTTTTTGTGGATAGACCTCTTTTAACTCTCTTGGCTTTGTTGCATCTAAAAATAAAAATCTTGATCATTCAGTAGAAGAAAGAAATACTATATAGAATAGAATTCAAGGCCTCTGGAAGTGTCCTGATTATTTTAGGGTGCCTAAGCATCTCTTCTTTAAGCTCTAAAATGAAATCCAAAGTCCATCACTGCACCAGTAGTTTAGAATTACCTAGAGAAAGTCTTTTTCATTTGTTACACACTTTGGTATATTCTTCTACATGCTCCTGTTATTTCCTAGTGCAGTCTAGCTGCCTGTATGCTAGTTTTGATTCATGACAATGCTGTGTTTTGTAGAGTAGAACTTGGCTCCATAGATTTTTATTTTTACTATTATTTTTATTTTATTTATTCTTAAACTTTTTATTGTGAATTGGGTATAGGTTTATAGACAAGATCATCAGCTCTACTTTCAGTAAACCATACACCATGTTTCATTTCAATGATTACAATCCCCTCTCTGCAACATTTATCCATTTCCTCCCCGCGGATCCCCATTTACATCTTATATTTCATAAATGAACATGGCAAAAATATTTGATGTACACTTACAAACAAAAAATATGCATATATTCATTTAAATGTCCAAAGGGTACTTTGTGCCAGCCAGCCTACTGCCTGAGGACATACAGCCACTATCTCTGCTGCCACTTCTTTCTAGGTAGGGATCTCATGCTCCACTCAAGCTCTTCCTGTTCCTGAAATGAAAGATCACCTACTTCCTCCCTTTAATTACACATCTACAATTATAGTTGTGACAATCGCAATTAATCCTGCTAACAATCATTCACAATTGGGTCATAAAATCCTATCACTGTCGTTGTTCCGTATCCCCTTTTACCGGATCCATCTGAGAAAGAGGAAAACTGTTCAGGGTGGATTCTACCTTACCCTCGCCCCCAAACCTGCAACTAAGCACATTCATGAAAGCTTATAAACCAGCCACTTCATGCCTTTGTAGTGCCCTCCCCCTTCCCTCTTCCATTTTTGATATAGTCAATGTCTAAATTTTTTGACCTGGCAGTGTAGTGATTACAAATCAGGCTGTTAACCTCAAGGTCAGCAGTTCAAAACTACCAGCTGTTCCATGGGAGAAAGATGAGGCTTTCTGCTCCCATAAAGATTTACAGCCTCGGAAACCATATGCAGGGTCGCTATGAGTTGGAATTGACTCCATAGCACACCACTACCATCAGTGTAGTACACTGAGGAAACAGGGTTGTTCCTTGATATGAAGAATCTTTCCATTGGGGTTGGAATTTTAAGTCACTACATTTATAGGCAAAAGCCTAGTTCGTCAAATTGTAGCGATTTGCACTTGTTCTCAGTATCAAACATCTTTATGTTCTTAGGCTTGAGTTCTAGGTCAAATGGGTACTAGCTATGAGTTTGGGAGTTCATACATACCTCCCAGCACTTCATACCAGCTGGCTGCTTCACTCTCAGCTATAGCCCCCAGGGGCTAGGTTAGTACCCATGAGCTCAGGAGTTCACACATCTTCCTAGACTTCAGACCAGACAGCCCTTCCTCTTTCTCTCTCTCATCTCAAGGTCAACAAGTGCCAATGGAACATGGCCGGACACAGCCCATGTCATCATTATTGCATTTCCCCTACTTCCACTCACAAGTAGATCAAGGTGGTCACCAGTGAGCATACTATATTGCTTGTGGGTTCCCTTTGAGTTTCAGTTTTCCCTGATGGTCTGACTTTTCATTCCTTGGTACCTCCAAAGCAAACAGCTTGCTTGATATTCAAATGGCCAGACAGTCCACTTTTTTTCTGCAGTATTATCAGTAAGGATTTTTGTATTCCCTCAGCAGTTCTGGGTTGGCTTGCATGTCTTTTCAAGTGGGAATGTCCTAATTCAGAAGGTTCTGAGTGGCACTCAGGATTCCACATAAGTCTCCAAACTCTATAAAGACCTAACGAGAAGTATACTTCCCTGGGCAAATTAGATTTCCCTTTAAAAAATCTAATCAGTTATAGGCTGACGGCAGCTTCATAGGTTTTTCAAGGCTGTGACCTTTTGAAAGCAGATCACCTGGCCTTCTGAAGCATCTCTGAGTGGCTTTGAACCACCAACCTATTGGCTAGTAAAAGCAAAAACCCCAAACCAGGTATCATCTAGTTGATTCAGAATACTTTGCAATTTGCACCACCCAAGGGTTCCTGGAGGAGGCCTGGCGTGGTGCTGTAGGATATCCCCCGGATTGCTAAATGCAAGATCGGCCGATCAAACCCACTATGCACACTTGGGAACCCTATACAGGGTCATTCTGGATCAGAACCGACTCAGTAGCACACAACAGAGACTCCTATTCCCCAGTAAACCTTACCATTTCTTACTGCTTTACTTTGTCTTAACACCTGAAGCACCTATAGTGTGTACTTCATAAGGTTGTTTGGGGATTAGGTGAGAGAATGTGTTGAGGAAAACACCTTTTCAGTTTTTGTGGAGAAATGAGAGACCGTGCTCCATTGCACAGGAAAAGAGGATGTGGATATGGGATGAATGAGATACTGGGGTGAATACCATTTCTGTTGTTTTCTCCATCTACCCACCCATTAACTGCTCCTCTCCATGGAAGCCTGTGTTGACTAAGACCCTAACCATCAATCCATTGTTATTGTTGTTAAGTGCCATCGAGTCGGTTCCGACCCATAGCGACCCTGTACAGGGTTTCTGAGGGTGTAAATCTTTATGGGAGTAGAAAGCCTCATCTTTCTCCTGCGGAGCAGCTGGTAGTTTCGAACTGCTGACCTTAAGGTTCGCAGCCCAATTCATAACCACTATGCTACCAGAGATTAGGACCTATTATTATTTTTTTAAATCAGAGGTAGGTGCTAGTGCTTTATCTCTCTCTAGTTTCTTGCAGTGTTCCTGTGTCCAGAGAGGAGAGTTTTTGTGTTTTCCAGCAGGACTTTAGACTGGTTCATTCTTTTTCAAGCCCCTGCTGAGAGTCTGCATTCTCATTAATATGTATACCTCAGGTAGACTGAATCAGAATCTGCATTCAAACAGAATTCCCAGGTGATTCTTATAGATCCTTGGGGTTCTTGTTTAAATATAGTTTTGGATTCTGTATATCTGTGATGGAAATGAATATTCTCACCAGAGGGTCAAATAGAATGGACCTATTTGAAGCCCTGGTTTCCAGACTCTGGAAAGCATACTAGGTAGGTTCTGCTTGGAGCAGGCACAGCTACCTCGCTGTTCTCTCTGCTTCAGCTTCTCTGCCTGCAAAATTCAATCCTGAGTAGTTGTCGTGTTGCCCTTCCTTTAGGGGTTGGGTACCTTCACTTCTGTGGGGAGGGGTGAGAAGGCCCCATTTTGGCCTGCGTTCTCCATTAACGAAGCTTTGCCATTAATGAAGCTGGCCCTCTGATTCCCATTTGGAACGTCATGTCTGTTCAGGCTGTAGAACCCAGGGTAACTGATAGACATCCAAACAACCCCAGAACACCTGTGACAAAGTATCTGTGTGAAACCAGAGAGATTCTTTCCTATGTAAGATCTGACAGCGTTACTCCTCAGTTACATACTCGCTTCTCTGAATATTAGTGGCTTCAAGTGATCACCAGGTCCCTGTCTACCACAGGATTGTACAGGCAGGAGGTGCTCTGTGGAATGGCTATTTTTTACAAGCTCATTTTAGTATTTCTTAATGGATTCTTACCAAAGTGCTTCTTTTGGTGGTTTATGATGTACTTTATTTTAAAGTGCATCCTTATAGATGTTGTTGTTGTTAAGTGCCATTGAATCAACTCCAACCCATAACAGCCCTGTATAGCATTTCTGAGGAGCAGCTGGTGAGCTTGAACCGCTAACCTTGCAGTTCAAATGGCTTTGCAGTCTAACGCATTAACCCACAGCGCCACAACAGTACTCTGTACTTAAATGTTTGTTGTTGTGAAGTGCTGTTGGTTCGGTTCTGACCCATAGCGACGCTGTATAGGGTTTCCAAGGAGCAGCTGGTGAGCTTGAACCGCCAGCCTTGCAGTTCAAACGTCTTTACAGTCTGACGCATTAACCCACAGCACCACACCAGGACTCCCTACTTAAAGGTGGTGGTTATGTGCTGTGGAGTCAGTTCCAACTCATAGCGAGCCTGTATAGGGTTTCCGAGGCTGTAAATCTTTACAGGAACAGAAAGCCTCATCTTTCTCCCACGGAACAGCTGGTAGTTTCGAACTGCTGACCTTGTGTAGTTAAAGATAGATATGTATAGTTTCCTATGTGATGTTTTGGGTACCTATACTCCTATCCTCTTACAGAAATGGGGGAGGTAGGCAAGGGATGGTTTATCAGGCTGCCAAACTGTATGGCGTACAGGAGTTGGCTTTGGAAAACCTCCTACCACTTGACCTCATGTTTGCTTTTTGTGACTCTGTCCCAAAGCCAAAGTTCCATTACTTCTTCTTTCTTATACTCCCAACCCTTCCTGGCACTGACTCTCCAAGACAGAAAGTATGGATAGGGAGTAGATTGAAGGTCATGGTGGAGGGGATGGGTATAGGAATGCAGATGTTTTCAGTGGTCCCTACCAGTTGTCTTATGGTCTTCTAGAGGCTCATGGTTTCAGAAGCTCTGTATAGGGTTATGGTTGTTGGTTATGTCTGTGGAAGACCTGAAAGAGCTGCTGGTTGAAGCGTGGGAAATGTCCCATTTGTACTCTCTACTCTGATGGCAGCATGGATAACTCCCAGATATCATTACCAGCAGGGCTGACTCAATGTGGGCAGGGCGGACGGGGCATTTTTAGTTACTTTTATTTTTGGCTTTAAGTTCTTAAAAATATTTTCTTCTTTTCTAACGTAACCAGTGCTTTGTTTAAAAGGGCAAATTAATGAAGTGCTAGGAGTCCTGGTGTGGCGCTGTGGGTTAATGCACCAGACTGCAAAGTCGTTTGAATTGCAAGGTCGGTGGTTCAAGCTCACCCGCTGCTCCTTGGAAACCCTATACAGGGTCGCTATGGGTCAGAATCGACATGACGGCACTTAACAACAACAACAACAGCAAGGGTTTCTATGAGTTGGAACGTACTGGACAGCACTTAACAACATGAACAGATTTTTTTTTTCCCCTTTAGTTACACATTTCCAGAAGGCAAAGCATAAAAAAGAAAGTTGGGGTAGGGAGAGTGTGGAATGCTAGATTTGTAGGCACATTGTGATTCCGGAGCTGTTTCACCCACCTCAGGAAGGAACTTCCTGTCCTTCACAGAGGCAGAGCTTCCCTCACCAACAGCCTTAGGCACCCAAACTGCTCCATCTGTTTTCTTCACTTCTGCAAATCTGTGTACAAAGGCACTTAGGGGAAGGGCAAGGAGGCAAGGAAAGTGGAATTATGACAAAACTGATCTTTGATGACATCTGTTTTTCGTGTGCCATTTTGCTTTTTGTTGGCGGGGTGTGGGTGGCTTAGTGAATTGACAGTATCTTCAGGCAAGGAGCAGATGTGATTGGTGGTGACTTCCTTCCAGGGGCACATTGACTTGGGATTCTCTGGTAACTTTCCTTTCAAGGTATGCTCTAAGAAAAGTGGGCTTTTTAGGTTAAGCTTTGAGGTGCCATGTTGATTGAACACTTTTTAAAAGATTGTAATGGGATCTTCTTACTCACATACATTTTAAACAGAGCTTCTGGAATGATTGGCAATACCATGGGCAGATATGGGGGTAGGAAGATTGGGACTGCAGTGATATAAAGTGAAGTTATTACTAAATTAGACAAGTACACCATACATTTATTCGTTTGATTCTGATGTCAGTCACTATTATGTGGTCCATCTTTAGGACTGAGGGGAGTCTTGGGGGTACCAGGCTAGCATAACAAAAGAAACTCAGTGGAGGGGAAGAACTAGTTTGACCAGCTAGGAACTTTAAAATAAGAATACACCCATCAAAGAAATAGGGGATGTTACTGGGGAAAGGAAGGAGCTCTGGTAGCGTAGTGGTTACGAATCGGGCTGTGAACCTTAAGGTCAGCAGTTCGAAACTACCAGCCGCTCCGCGGGAGAAAGATGAGGCTTTCTACTCCCGTAAGGATTTACACCCTCGGAAACCCTATACAGGGTCGCTATGGGTTGGAAGTGACTCAAAGGCCCTTAACAACAACAACAACAAATTGGGGAAAGGAGGAAACTAACTTTAAATGAGAATGTTCCCAGTAAGGACTAGTAGGCAACACTGGGAGGAGATTGTGAACTCCATAATGCCCAGTAAGAGGGGAACTGGAGGGGAGGGGCTTTTTCAAGACAGGGGAATAAAACGATTTTCGGGCTGGCCATGGATGCAGCACATCCGCCGTGGTCTACTGGGTTGGGCACCCGATTTTGCAAAATCGAATAAAGAAAACCTTACTCTCGCTAAAATGAGTACAGGTTGTATTACTTGAGTGTTGGTATGGACAATGTTTCTCACACAATTGAAAAACTGCTGTATTCAGAAGTCTTTACTTATCTAGAAATTACAGAAAGTAGAATGTTATAACCTCTGGTCTTTCCTGTGATTTACATGGTTTAATAGTGAGGTGGTATACAGGAAGCACAGGAAAGAAGACATAGAAGAGGCCCCTGAAAACTCTGGCCTCTCTACAACACTCCATTCCCCAGCTGATCTGGAGGATGGCACAGGACCATGCAGGGCAGTGTTTTGTTCTGTTGTGCATGGGATCACTACAAGTTGAGGGCTCTCTCAAAGCAGCTAACAACAATAACAAAAGAGAACCCAAATAAGTCCCATGTAATTGCTGTCCTCTGCATAGAACTTTCTTCACATACATTTTCAATAGAGCTTCTGGAATGATTGACAAGGCCATAGGCAGATTTGAGAGTAAGAGGGTAGTGCTACAGTAACTCAGAATGAAGTTACTACTAAATTAGACAGGTGTACCCTAAGTTTATTTGATTTTGATCCCGGTCACTACTGAGTAACTGCTATATGAAGAAGTATTTCCTGACCTGAGAGTTTCAGAATTTGTTGTTGTTGTTGTTATGTGCCATCGAGTCGGTTCCGACCCATAGCGACCCTGTATAGGGTTTCCGAGGGTGTAAATCTTTACGGGAGAGTTTCAGAATTTGTTGTTGTTGTTGTTATGTGCCATCGAGTCGGTTCCGACCCATAGCAACCCTGTATAGGGTTTCCGAGGGTGTAAATCTTTACGGGAGTAGAAAGTCTCATCTTTCTCCCGCGGAGCAGCTGGTAGTTTCGAACCGCTGACCTTAAGGTTCGCAGCCCGATTCGTAACCACTACGCTACCAGAGGTCCTGAGAGTTTCAGAATAGAATAGAATAAAATATATGGCCTGGGCCAGGAATGGTTGAGTTCTTGGATATTGTTTGATATAATTGTCAATTCTCTAATATATGGATCTGACCACATATAGGGGAAATCATATGAATATTTGAATAATTACTGGAAGAGGCTTTTTTTTCTTTTAAATTATTTTTACAGGAAAACGGTATGATGGTACTGAGAAAAACTGGCTATAATTTTGAATTTGGTTGATGTAGATGATTATGTAGAGTTGTTATTTTCTATTGATTTTCAGTTTGGATCATTTATTTGCAGGAAATCTAAGACAGAATTTGAGAGGATGCTTGAAAAGGAAAATGTATTTGAGGATTTCAAAATCTTACCAAATTAGTCATTTTGGGGGATGGGATGGGGAAGATTTCCCTTCTCTGGGAATCTATACATTTCTTGGGGTCATTTATGCATTTTCTTTGATTTTAAGAGGGATTGAAGTCATTAGTCATAAGTGAACAAAGCTGGTATGACATGGAGTCAAAACACAGTATAAATTAAATTTAGTGCTGACATAGTCAAAATTATGTGGCTGCTATGGCTCTGTTGGCTGATGCACTGGACTGCAAGGTTGGTTTGAATTGCAAGGTCAGAGGTTCAAGTTCATCAGCCACTGCTCGGAAAGAGGGTCGCTATGAGTCGCAACTGTCTCAGAGGCACTTAGCAACAACAACAACAACTTGTAGATATGTTGAGAGAGGTTTGTTGAAGTAGTTGTCTATTATTGGCATATTAAATGCTGAGGGAATAAAAGAATTAAATTTCTTAGCTCCTTCCCACTCCTACAGTGAAGCATATGATATTAACATTGCATTAGTATATTAAGTAGTAGTAAATTTTGGAATAGCAGAGGAATGCCCTTTCTTCCTTTCTGTCTTCTGAAATGTTGTTAAATACCATCGAGTTGGTTCCGACTCATAGTAACCCTGTATAGAGTTTCTGAGGAGTGGCTGGTGGATTTGAACTGTGGACCTTGTAGTTCTAAGTCCAGTGCTGATCCTACAGCGCAATACTAGGTGTCCTTCTTTTGAATGTTGTTGTTGTTAAGTGCCGTCAAGTTGATTCTGACCCCTGTTGTTAAGTGCTGTCGAGTCGATTCTGACCCCTAGCCACCCCTTTATAGGATTTCCAAGGAGCAGCTGGTAAGCTGGACATTGCGGTTCAAAGTGACTTTGCAGTCCAACGCATTAGCCCACAGTGCCACACCAGGACTTCTTCTTCTGAATGGAGGGAGTTAAAATAGAAAAGTTAATAAAGACCAGGGAAAATGATAAAATCAGAAAAATGATTATGTCTCTGAGGTACGATTGTTTAACTTTTGAAAGTTAGTATTGTTTAATATGATTCTTGTTTTCATAGCAGTTTTTTTTTTTTAATATGCAAAGTGGTATTTAATGAATTCTGAGTCATAGCAACCCCATCTATGTCAGAATAAAACAAGTTCCATGATCGTCTGCTATGGAGTCTGTTTGGACTCATAGTGCCCTACAGGACAGGGTAGAACGGTTCTGTAGCATTTCTGAGGGTGCAAATCTTTATAGAATCGGGCTGCTTCACCTTTCTCTCACAGAGCAGCTGGTGGGTTTAAACCATGGACCTTCAGGTTACCAGTTCAACGCTTAAGCCATTGTGCCACCACAAGTTCTATAGGATTTTTGATGGCAGATTTTTTCGGAAGTATATTGACAGCCCTTTGTTTCAAAGCACCTCTGGGTGGACTCAAACCTTCAGCGAGCAACCGTTTGTGCCACCCAGAGACTCCTTTTCATTAAGTGCAGTAAGGATATCATCACATCAGTCTTTCTTAGGGTATCAAAGCAAATAAAAACTCCCTCCAAAGCACATGGGGCTTTGTGAAACAGTGAAACGTAGTTATCACTGTTGAGTTCTTATTATGTTTCCAGGGAGTGCTAAGTGTATTATATGATCGGTCTCATTCATTTCCTCAGAGCAACCTGTGAGGGGACTTCAAAAAATTAGTGGAAAAATAGAATAAAAAAAAAAAAACAACTAGAAATTTTCACAAACTTCTTGAAGAAACTCCCTTGTTTTAGTATTGCCCTCATTTTCAGATGGAGAAACTGAGGTTTATAAAAAGTTAATTTCCCAGAGTTAGAGCACTCTGGAATTTTAGTCCTGCTGGCTACTTCTTCCCACTGCCCTTCCTGTCAGATTGCCTGCTGTTTTCGAACTCAAGCAAACACTGCTCCTCACCCTCCTCTTTTCCTCACACATTCATTTTATGTCACACAGTGCTGGACATTGTGGCCAGTGTTGGGGACATAGGGTCTGGTAATGCATGGCCCTCCCCATGTGGGGCAAGGGGCAGAGGGAGGGAGTGCTGTCCTAGGTCTCAGAGAGGGCCTCCTGAAAAGACCACTGAAGCTGAGTGCTAATGGGTGATTCCAGTGAGCTACAGAAAGAAGAGAGCTCATCAGAATGGCAAAATAAATAGTTCGATGTGTCTGGCTGTGGGGGTCTGGGCTGTGCACAAGAACATTTAGCATTTATAAATTTTAATGAGTAAGGCTTCTTTATTTCAATTACATTTCTGGACTGGGAAAATGGAAGGGTACTTTCAAATGATTTGCTCAGTGTTGTAATCAAGATATTATTGGGCTATGACAGAAACACCTGTCTGCAGCTCTGTGTCTAAGCGTGCCCATATTCACTCTCTCTGTGTCTGAGTATGGAAGGAAAGGAGTGTTAGTTATTCTAACAAGCAGATAGCTGCATGCCTCTGTAATCCACAAGAATGTAACCGGGAACATTGATTTTCTTTACTCTAAATCTTACCATAACAGGCTCTGTCTGGGATAAAGGCGAATTTGGATACAACACAATTCGCATTTTAGCTTGGACTGATTAAATTTCACTAACTTTGTGCTTTTTGTGAACACTCCTGACTGGTGTGGCAGTGTAGTTATTTGCAAGGGCTCTGGATGTAGACAGCTTAGACTCTAATTCTTGCTCTATCACAGGTTAACTTTTTGATTTTGAGTATACTAACAATGTTTCTCTCATAGGGTGGGCTGAGGATGAATTGAGTTAATACAGGTACTTAGCATATGGTAAGAATTTGATAAATGCTGGATGCTGATGCTATGTACCAGAAAGTAGCCTAAATATATTCTTCTTGTTATGAATCAGTTCTGATTCATAGCGACTCTGTATAGGATTTCTGAAGAGCAGCTGATAAGTTTGACCCGCCGATCTTGCTGTTCAAACCGACCCTGTGGTCTAGCGTGATAGCCCACAGCACCACACTGGTTCCAGACATATACTTAGGAATCTGGTAAACTTGTAGATAAAAAGCGTATTTATTCATGAGTTCCTAGATGGGGCAGAATATTAACGGCATTTGGCCAATAACTGAATGTTAAGAGGTCTATCAGAAGAAAGGCCTGTCCATTTACTTCTGAAAAATTGGCCATTGAGAAAACAGTGTGGGTACGGTTCTCCCCTGTCACACTTGGGGTCACTGTGAGTCAGAATTCACTCAACAGTATCTGATACAGTATGAATCCTGTTTATTAACATCTTGTTGCTGTGAAGTGCCGTTGAGTCAATTCCGACCCATAGTGACCCTGTATAGGGTTTCCAAGGAGCAGCTGGTGAGCTTGAACCACTGACCTTGCAGTTCAAACGACTTTGCAGTCTGATGCATTAACCCACAGCGCCACACCAGGAATCTATTAACACCTTAAAATTCACATATTTTAATAACGTAAAAATAAAATTATACCAAGCATAAGGTGTGTATTAACACCTTATGTGCTGTATAGTTTTTTATGTTACTAAAATATGTGAATTTTAGAGAATATAATATGAAAAAAAATCACTCATAGCTGATTTCTAACACAATCACTCTACATATTTTGCTGTATTTCTTTTCTTCTCACCCCAGCTTAGGCTTTTAAAATTTAAAATTTAAAATTTAATTTTGTATTTTTCTTAACACAAGCTGTGGGGTGTTAGTGTGGCACTGTGGGATAGCTAAACACTGGACTGCTGTCTTTTTGTACTCCTCAGAAACCCTATACAGGTTTGCTATGAGTTGGAATTGACTTGAGGACATATAACAACAATAACATAAGCTCTTAATAGTGTTTCATGTCATTAACATCAATGCAATCATTTTAAATGCTTGCATAGCAGTAGCACATCAAGGTGATTTTGTTTATTTTACCATTGGTTGATTAAGTTGTTTTAGCTTTTGTTGCAGTGAATAATTCTGTGATCACTGTATTGCCTTATAAAACTTTTTTTCTTTTTTGGTCAGTAATCTCCAAAGTGGAATCATTGAGTCAGAGGCAAAGAATGTTCTTAAGGTTCAGTTCATGTTTAGTTACATTGATTTCCATGAGAACTGCACAGTTCGTGTTTGCAGTATATGTAAGTCTGTTTCACTGTACTTTAGCAGTGGGTATCATCTTAAAAATGGTAGTCACTTGATCATTTAGTAATATAATTTTGGAGATGTTTTCATATCAACAAAAACAGGCTTTAAAATGTACCAAAGTTTAGTGGAAATCAATATCTCAATGGGTGTTTCAAATTTTAATTAGTGAATGTGAGTGTTGACTAGCAGTGTTGTTTCTTTTGGCATCATCTTAGTGTTTGTGTTTTTTAATTACAGTATTTTCTTAATCATTTTGTACTAACACTTCATATGTTAGAGACCATTTGTCTATCATGCTTACAGCATGGCATAGGCATATTCATTGGCACATTGGCATATTCATTTTCATCCCCATCCCCACCCCCCTGTGCAGTTGTTTGCCTTAAAAAACTTTCTTTGAACTGTAAAATTGGCAGTTCAAACTCAGAAACTCATAGGGTCACTATGAGTCAGTACCTCCTGGATGGCACTTACCAACAACAACCATATATTGATAGCTTTCTTTGTGATTTCTTTTAGAGCTTAAGACATGACATTGTTATTTTTTGAAATTCAGAGTGGTAATAGAATCATTGGATCCTGGTGTGGTGCTGCAGGACAGTACATTGGACTGCAAGGTTGGTTTGAATCTTAAGATCCATGGTTCAGAGTCACCAGCCACTCCTGGGAAACCCTATACAGGGTCACTATGAGTTGGAACTGACTTGACAGCACTTGTAAACAACAACAACATCCTTAATAACATTCACTGACAATAAAAAAAGTATTGTCTTTATGTGGATGGTAAGTTCAAAATCAAAAGGCCCTCTCACACAACTACCTCTGTGAAGTCTCTGTGATTTCTTCCAGAGAAATGGAAGCCTATATTTTAATGTGAAAGATATCATGCTATACTCATTGCATTTGATTACTTGCTAATATATTTTGGAGATGTTTTCATATCAACTAAAACAGACCTACTGTGGTGTGCATGTATGTTTAAATGGTTATGTGATATTCTATCAGTGGACTAAGGAGTCAGTCTTATAGTGACAGACCTTTGGTTCTTTGCAGTTGTTTTACAGATTTTGAGCAAATAACATTTTCACTTTCTTGAGGTTTTAGAAATATTCAGCATGCTTAAATTCACAATCCCTCTTTGTGATGGAGCACTGTTGAGATGCAATTAGAATAAGACAAATCTCCTAGTCAGATGGTGGGACTTAAAAAGGGGCTTGGGAATTATAATAGCTTAACTTTTTGATTTAAAATGAGGGTAATCTTTTTAATTGGCTTTTGTGATGCATGTTGGAATTCCATTATTTTCAGAGTAATTATGCTCTTCGCAGTTTAACTCATACATTTTAATTTGATGTAATGTTTAGACATAGATATAAGTACAAGTCTTACATGCTTACAAATAAATTTGCCACCAATCAAAAAAAGACTGGCAGCGGAACAATGCTGTGTCCATATGAGAAATTATGGAAGAATAACTGATGATGAACTATATTTTATTGACTCAAAACACTGCTTCTGCTTTTCTCCTTGAATTGCCATCTATGCAGTGCTAGCATGGCATTTTTCATTTCGATCCTGTAACTACCGTCTATAATTCCATACCATTGTATTTTCTAGGCCTCAGTACAAGATAGCTATGTTCTGTACAGGAAGCACACCTTGTCTGTTTTGTCCTGGGACCCAAATGGGTTTCAAATTTAAGAGATTACTTCCTTCCCTGCTATTCTGTGTGTGGAATGAATGAAGAATGGCTCCAAACCAACCCAGTAAAGTAGGCTTGACCTATAAACACAGTAAATAATTCAGTCTTATGATAGTTGTTTTTGCATTTATAAGATCCTTCATTGTGTGTTTTGGCTAAAGCTAACAAAGTAACTAATCAAGTTCTCAGTTTAAGAGCTTTTTCGTGGGCTCGATGACGTTTTTGACTTTTAAAATCCGACATATGATAATAATGTCCAAAGCATTGCAGACAGTATGGAGGACATGCCATTGTTACTGCTCCATTTTCTCTGAACATACTACAAAAAACTACATTCACTGGGATTCTCCAGACTCACCAGCATAGCTTAGTGGTGGTGGTGCCTTTCATTTGGGAGGGTCTTTGCTCGTGAATTTCATGGTGGTGGTGGTGGTGGTGGTGGTGTGCCACTGAGTCAGTTCCGACTGATGTTGTTGTTGTTGTTAAGTGCTGTCGAGTCGATTCCAACCCATAGTGACCCTGTATATGGTTTCCAAGGAGCAGCTGGTGAGCTTGAACCACCAACCTTGCAGCTGAAATGACTTTGCATTGTGATGCATTAGCCCATAGTGCCACACCAGGACTTCAGTTCTGACTGATAGAGGCCTTGTATCGGGCTTTCGAGGATATAAATCTACAGGAGTAGAAAGTCTCATCTTTATGCCACAGAGTGGCTGGTAGATTCAAACTACTAACCTTGCAGTTAGCAGCCCACCATGTAATCCACTACACTACCAGGGAGCCTTGATTTCATGGAGAAGACCTAAATATAGAAATGAGAATTTTCCAGAACACTGTTGATGCCCAAAACAGCTCCCTGGTCTGAAGAGAACCATGCAGTTTAATGCCCAGGGATGGTAACCACGAGTGGGATCCAAGCCCTTATAGAATGCATTGAGACAACTCACCCTAGAGGGTTGGAAGTGGCATAGCCCTACTTGCCCCCTCTCATTGTTTTCAGAGGGTTTACTAACTCTCTGGGTTGGGGCAGGTGTTCTTTTGAATTGATTTCTTTTATTAAATTCTCTATGACGGTATATGCTTTTCCCTAGAAAAACACATGTGTACATTTTCTGCACCCTTACAATGGTTCCCACATTGTTCATTTTTTTCCCTTTCACCTGGTGTATGGAAAAGGAAAACTCACTCATTTTCGATTTGGTCATCTCAGGAATTTGCCTTCAGGGTGGTTGGGCCAAGCTTATTAGCCACCTGTGAAGAATGTCAGTGAATCCCAGCTTCTCTTGTGTGCTGTGGTGCTGAATTAGAAGCCTTTTCAAATAGCAGAGATGATTGCATCTTGCTGATGACCAGGGCTGTTAAAATTCTTTGCTTAACCACAAGCAGATGACTGTTTCCAGGAACTGATATACAACTGCATATCCGGCCCAGGTGTTCCACATAAAGAAAACTACAAGGCTGGATTTTATAAACTATAGCCCATAAATCTCCTCATGCCATTTGTGATTTGAGACAAATTTATGTGTGAAGGATTTCCATTCAACTCATAACCCACTGTAAACCAGGAGGAAGAATCAGAAGTTAGAATGGTGTACATTGTTCTTTATTATTAAATAGTCGGTTGTTGATAAATACTTGCTTTTGAAGAATCTGACGGTGTGGTAGTGGCTTTGTTCATGGCCACGCACACATGTGTCTGCCTTGTAAGGATGCAGAAGCACACATTACAAAGATCATTTTATAATGTTTGAAACTCAGGTTCCATCCTCTTCTTACCAGTGACCCAGCCTCAAATTAATTTACTTAATTTATGTGATACGGCAGATCTTATTCATCCCCGTGAGTCTGTATGTTTCATTGGAGGGTGACATTGTGCAAATGCCTTTGCTGATGGTGCAAATGCTTAAGCACTTGACAACTAGCTGGAGTGTTGGCACTCCTAGAGGCACCTCTGAAGACAGTTTTGTCAATGTCTTTTCAAAAGGCCACACACAACCTTAAAAATCCTGTGGAGCAAATCTATTCTGTACACATGGGGTCTCCATGAGCTGAAATCAAACATTTTTTTAAAGCCTTTATTGTGAATTGAGTGATAGTCTACATGGCAGAACATAGTTTTGTACTTAACCAATCACATCTTGCTTCATTGTAATGATTACGGTCCCCCTTTTTATGTACACAAAAACATGCAGAGATCTATAATCATTTAAACAACCAAAGGGCACATTTTGCAAACCAGCCCCTTGCCCATCTTTCTCTTTCTATGAGTCTCGAGTCCTCCAATGCTCCGTCTCTCCTTGTCATCATCTCTGCCACGGCCTCTGGTGTCGCTGCTTCTCTGGTTAGAGTCCCATGCTCTGCCCATGCTCTTCCCTCTTCCTGGTCCTAGGGTCCTCTGTGAGCTGGAATCAAGTTGATGGCAACTAGCAACAACAACAACAGAGATGAATAGGAGTCCCTGAAGGGTACAGATGGTTAATGTGCTGGTTAACATGCTTGGTTGCTTAACAGAAAAGTTGACAGTTCTAGTCCATTCAGAGGCAACCCTAGAGAAAGGTCTAGCAGTCTACTTTAGAAAAATTAGCCATCAAAACCCTGTTGGTGCACAGTTCTACTGATACACATGGGGTGGTAAGAATTAGAATTGACCTTACAGCACTTGGTTTGATATGGCATATGGCTTTCTAGTTTTATGCTAAGTCAGCATCGGAGAAAGAGGGCATACTTCCTTTGTCTGTGGGTAACATCAAAGGCAGTGGAGTGGGGGCAGACCTGGACTTGCAGGAAGCCATTTACCCTCTAAGGGTTTCTTCTTCTGTGAGTGAGGAAGAATAATGTTAACAGGGCCTGAGCATCTGAATTCTGTCACAGCCTCTTTGAAGTTCCTGCGTGGTGCAGATTGGTTACTGAGCTCAGCTTCTAACCACAAGTTGGGTGGTTAAAGTTCACCCAGAGGTGCCTTGGGAAAGAGGCATGGTGATCTAGTTCTGTAAATGAGTCATTGAAAATGTTATGGAACACAGTTCTGCTCTGACATTGGGGGTTTCTGTGAGTCAGAATCAGCTCATCAGAAATAGTTGTTCCTTGTTTATTGTAACAACCTCTTTAGCAGTTGTGAAGAAAGATGAGACTGCTCCTTTAAAGATTTACAGACTCATAGGGTGGGTCGCTTAAAGATTACAGACTCATAGGGTCACTGTGGGAGTCCTGGTGTGGCACTGTGGGTTAATGTGCTGCACTGCAAAGTCGGTTTGAACCACAAGACAGTTGACAACAGAGTCACTATGAGTTGGCAGTATGTGTTAGATGTTGCAGAGATTAAATGAATTAGTGGATGCCAAGTGTGAAAACTAGTTCTTACCACATAATGGCTGTTAAAATGTTGAGTCGATTCTGACTCATAGGGACCCTGTATAGGGTCTTCGAGGATCATCTGGTGTGCTTGAACCACTAACCTTGTGGTTAGCAGCCCAGTTCTTATCCTGAAGTACCACACAAATGTTAGCTCTAGTTACTTTGCTTTCTGTGTGCAGATGAGGAAAGAACTAAGGCAAGTGGGGCCAAGTAGCTTAGCTGGATACACACAGTGCATATATGGCCGAGTCCACACTTGTCACCACTACCCTGTACTGCCTCATGGGAAAATAGTACCCTTCCACTGTCAAAAATGAATAGCTGTTTGAGTGAAAATAATGTTATGTGAAATGCCTGTGATTTTTCAAAGCTCTACACGTCTGACACTTAAACATTAATTGCCAATCTGTAGTGAGTAGGCATTATGGGGAATCGGAGGTAAATACGACCTTGAGCCCAGGAAACTGCATTGTCAAGGAAGCAGGGACGAGCAGTAAACCTATGGTTTCAGTGCCGTGTATTAAATGCAAATATAAAATGATCTTTGGGGGCCAGGTGGATGGGGTTGTGTATATGGAATAAGGTATCTAGAGAACGAAGTAGTTGAGGGTTTTCTGCAAAAAGCCAGGCTCACTGAAATGTGATTGTAGAGGAGGGTTGTCCAAATTACTGGGAGTTCAGCTATTGTGTATCAGTATATGCGCCATGCAGATATTCTTTAGCTGATCTGCCTGATCAACTGAAACTTTTTATTTATTTTTTATTTTTATCAGAACGGAATTCTTGTAAAGCTAGAATAAAGCCTGTGGGGTTTTTGTTTTCCAAAGAAAGAAATATTAAAGAATCAAATGGGGACGCTTCAGTCAGATTTTACATTCTATGCAAGATCACTCAGGGTAGCAGCATGGAAGGTAGATTTGAATGGCATGAACATGGAGTTTGGGGCTGGGGTTGTCAATGCTGGGGTAATTCAGACAATAAGTAATGAATAAGGGTGAAGGAACCAGAGTCCTGAGTGTGAGTGAGGTAGAGTCTGAACCTTTTCTTGTAGCAGAGGAGTCCTGCTGGCATGCCCCCCAATTTATGAGATGGAAATCATGCCTCTTTAATTTGTATGTATGGAGTAGGATGGATTTAAAATACAATGGGGAAAGCAAAACAACTAAGGTGTTTTAAAAACAGACAACAGCAGTGATTTGATGATTAATTTCCACAGAACCTATTGACGGAATTGGTGTTAGTATTATTTAACTACCCTTTTATGATGGATACCAAGTGAATTCTAGATCTGTCATTTTACTTTTGTTAGTCAGCTGCAGAATAATAAAATTTCCCATTCTTAAATTTGGAGAGGTAGTTGTAGAAGTAAGAGACTTCATAAATATCTACTAACCTTTTACCACTTTAAAATATTGAAAGGATAAATGATGCTGATGGTGGCTTGCTTTGCATCATGAATTATGTAAACGGCATGCCCTGGAGTTCTTTATGGCTGTGCATAAGGAAATGTCTTTTGTTCTAGCTTTATTCAGCTGTGGTGCTTGTAAAAGAAGAGGTCAAAGCAAATGCATTAGAAATCTGCTTGGTGCAGGGTGATAGTTTTTGCTGTCCTGTTTTGTTTGTTGCTTTTGTTTATGTTTTGTTTTTTATTGTCAAATTGGTCGCAGTTGGGTGGGATTTGGAGGCCTTGGGAGGAACAGCCCCTCTGGTGGTAACAGCTGCAGATTGGGCTTGTGATGGAGTTGGCTGTCTTCTTCATCCGGATGCTCCTTTAAAGCAGCTTTTTTCTTCCCTCTGTTCCTTCCTCCCTGCACCCACTTTCAATTCTCCAAGGTGGTGGGCCTCCAACGATCTTTATACTCTCTGTAAAAGCAGGCTGAATCATAACCACTTTTAACCCAATAGTAAACTAAAATAAATTGGGATAAATAATTCACAACATACCCATGATCTTTTCTCCTACTATTTTTCTCTACAACCTAGATGAAATGAGGGAGGATTTAAAAGATGAAGTGGAACAGAGAATTAGGTTGTGCTTTCTCTCTTTGTCTCTTTCCCTCCCCTGGCAAAGATCCTTTGAGAATCTGAGTGAGCTATCAATGATACTATTTAAATTTCACAAATGAAATGAGTAGAAATGGAAGCCAACTATAATTTCGCTTTATTCACAACTCTCTACAGTGAAAGCTAAGACCTGCTTGATGAGGGTCGCCTGCCTTCCAGGCACAGGTGTCCTGTCTGGCTCATCAGTAATTAATTAGGGCCCCACCCATTCATTTCCTTGTGGGTTGTTGAACTGTGTCATCCTTCCTTACAGCCATTTGTGGTGATGGAGTTAGCAGGTATTGTAGTAGTTGGGAGTGGTTCTAGATTGAGGTGAATGCATGAGGACTGGCTGCAGTATGTTAACTGGCCAGAGTGCCTCTGGGTAATTATTTAGTCAGTCTGGGAAATCCTTCTCACCAACTGTGGTTCATTGTGGTTTTCACCTCACAAAATAGTAGATTATGTTTTCAAGAATAGTGATCTTAGTTTGTCTGTATTATTAACTAAAAGGTACAATACAATGCTCATATAATATAGAGAACTAGGGTAACATTTAGGATTATCACAAGGTCAGCGGTTGAAACTAACTCACGAGCCACTCCTTGGAAACCCTGTGATCACGATGAGTCAGAACTGACTCGATGGCTCTTAACAACAACAACGTTTGTTTATTTAATCCTATAACCTTTGGACAAGGAATCCTGGTAACATAGTAGATTATGAGCTGGGCTGCTACCCACAATGTTAGTAGTTCAAATCTACCTATTGCTCTGTGGGAGAAAGATGAGGCTTTCTGCTCCCATAAAGATTTACAGTATCAGTATGAGTTGGAACTGGCTTAGTGGCACACAACCACCACCCCATATTCATTAAGCAGACCTTTACTGAGCCTTCCAGCAAAGCACTCTGTAAGGGTACCCTGAAAGATTCAGTACCTGACTTTGAGGAAGTTGTTCCAGAAGGGGAGGTAAGGCTTATTGTGTAAAATGTGAATCTCAACAAAGTACTATCAGAGTAGAATCTTTCCAGCTGGGTCGGTCTTGGAGGAACTAGAGTTCCGTTGATCAGTGGTGGGAAGGCATGCTGTGAATGAGGGTCAGAATTAAACAAATTGTCTTTTCAAACTTTTCACTTCCAGAAACATCAAATCCCTTGGTTTTTAACATTTCCAGAATAGTGCTGGAATTAACAGTTTTTTAATTACCAATAACTTTTTCTCATGTAATAATATTTTGCATTACTTGAAAAATCCTGTAACTGGATTAATAATAAAAATAGACACACTGATGATGATTTAAAAAATTTCCATATGATACATAAGAGGCACATATATACATTTTTATTTTTTCATTATTTTAGAAACAGTTAAAAACATACTTTAAATAGCGTGAGACCTCATTTTTTAAGTTATGCTATAAAAGTGTAACAGAAAGCTTATATGATGGAGAATTTAATGGTTCCATCTACACTAAAAACCAATATAATTTTAATGAAGCCGTTGTTGTTGTTGTTGTTAAGTGCCGTCGAGTCGATTCTGACCCATAGCGACCCTGTACAGGGTTTCCGAGGGTGTAAATCTTTACAGGAGTAGAAAGCCTCATCTTTCTCCCGCGGAGCGGCTGGTAGTTTCAAACCGCTGACCTTAAGGTTCGCAGCCCGATTCGTAACCACTACGCTACCAGAGCTCCTTAGCCTCAGTTTAATCACATTCTTTGCTACCACAGACTTGAAGAGCTTAGTCCATCTGCTTTGTCGTCTTGTTCCTTTCAGTGTGAAAGCCTGTTTTGTTTCTATTTATCTATGATATGAATGCATTTTAGTAATGTCGGAAATACTGTGAATGCATTGTGTGGCTGAACTCCATGGAAAGTAGATCATGCCAACCAATGGCTTTCTTTTCTTCTGCCCAATTATTTTGACCTTCTAAATTTATAGTTAGGGAGCTCTGGTAGCGTAGTGGTTACGAATCAGGCTGTGAGCTGCAAGGTCAGCAGTTTGAAACTACCAGCGGTTCCGCGGGAGAAAGATGAGGCAGTCTGCTCCTGTAAAGATTTACAGCCTCGGAAACCCTGTGTAGGATCGCTATGAGTCGGAACCAACTCCACGGCACATAACAACAACAACAAATTTATAGTTGGGATCCTGGTGTGGCTCTGTAGGATAAGCACTGGACTGCTAAACACAAGGTTGGCAGTTTAAACCCACAAGCTTCTCCTTAGAAAGCCTCTATGGGATCGCTGTGAGTCAGAACCTACTCTATGACACTTAACAATAACATCATAATTGTATTGTAGGATTCTTCAAGGTAAGTCATAAGCTCATTAGGATAACTCGTAGACCAGAGAGATTCAAGAGTGATGTGAGTGTTTTCCATCCCATTCATGCAGTAATTCTTTCTACCTTGTCCAGAAAATAAATGACGCAGCCACTGTTGGTGAGCATATGTAGAATGGAGCATACCTTGGGGAGAGGAAAGGGACTAAGTGATGATTTAGTATCATTCATTCTTCTTACCAACTCATCCACACTAGGTAGTCATAGACCCCTCTTCTTAGTTTCCATGTCATGGCTGAACTTTGCTGTTGTTGTTGTTAAGTGCCATTGAGTCAATTCTGACCTATAGTGACCCTCTATAGGGTTTCCTAGGAGCAGCTGGTGAGCTTGAACCACCGACATGGTGGCTCAAAGAGACTTTGCAGTCTAGCACATTAAGTCACAGCGCCGCACAGCTTCTAGTAAAACAAAGATCTTTACAGCGTGCTTGGGGCTAGCACAGTTCTTTTCTTCCATGTGGCTGGCTTTCAGATGTCTGTGGACTGATAATTGAAGAGTAACTCTCCCAGGGCTCCGGCCACTTCAACTTCTTGTCCCTGGCTCTTTGTCTATCGTTTTCATGCTTAGAGAAAGAGAATAATAAAACCATTTTAGCAAAGAGTAAAGCTTTCTTAAAATCTCCCTGCCAAGTTCCAGGGATCCAGGATGTAAACCTCCTTTTATTCATCTCCTTTTTAGGTTGGCCCGATTGGTACTTTTTTCTATAGTTGTGTTGTCAGGAAACAGCCCAAGTGAACCAGCCAGGAGGGATGTGAGGGACATGTATTCTGTAGTAGGAATAATTCCTTCCCCAGTTGTTCTGTTGTCCTACGTAAAAGAACACCACAACAATTGTTTTCTACAAAGTAAGCTTCTGACCCTTTTTGGTCTATGAAATTTAAATTCTTTGGAGAGCTGAATACCAGATTTGGCGATAAAATGTAGTTGGCCTAAGTGATTGTAAAGTTTAATGACGGTAACTTAATACTTGAAAGGAATTTAAAGTGAAGTTGTAGGCAGCTCACCTTGAGTAGCCTGAAATTTGACAGTTGAGTGATATAAATCTGTACTTAGCAGCTATTTTCTAAAAGAAAGAAGTTTTCTGGAGAATAATATCATGTGTCATTTGCCAGTTTTCAGTGTAACTCCACTTCTAGAGAGCTTTTCCTTTTGGGACAGGTCCCTTCTTGAATTAGTATTCCTTGCAAATTAGGGTAACTTGGAATTTTCTTTCTGTGGGTTAATGCACCAGACTGCAAAGCCATTTGAACTGCAAGGTTGGTGGTTCAAGCTCACCAGCTTCTACTCGGAAACACTATACAGGGTCACTATGGGTTGGAATCGACTCGACGGCACTTAACAACAACAACAACATCTGATTAAAGAATAAAGCACTAGTCCACAAGATTGGTTCATACCACAAGGTTCAGACTCACCAGCTGTTCCTTGGAAACCCTATACAGGGTCACTATGAGTCACAATTGACTTGACGGCACTTAACAACAACAACGGTTTGATAACCACTGCACTTCAAACCATAAGGTCAGCGCTTTGAGCCCACTAGTCACTCCAAGGAGAAAGATGAGGCTTTCTGCTCCTGCAAAGATTTACAGTCTCGGAAACCTTATACAGGGTTGCTGTGAGTTGCAATCAGCTCAATGACACTTAACCATACCTCCTATACCTTTTGTCTTCATACCCATTTTATTTCATTTTGTAAAATGTATATAACAAAACATATGGCCATGTCAACAATTTCTACATGTACAATTCTGTAACATTGATTATAGTCTTCACATTTGCAGCCACTCTTGAAAATCCTTTTCCAAATCAGTCCACCACCATTAACATAAACTCATTGCCCCCTAAGCATGACCTCTCCTTTTTCCTCTCCCTGGCACTCCTGGGATCATCCTTGGTTTTTATTTATTTGCTTATTTTGTGTAAGTGAGATCACAAAAATAAATGTTTCTGTGAAATCACTTTTTAAATTTATTTCCCTTAAGATGTCCAAACATATATTTAAGTCATGGTGTGGCACCATGGGTTAATGCACTGAACTGCAAAGTCGGTTTGAAGCACAAGATGGGCAGTTGAAGCTCACCAGTCATTCCTTGGAAACCCTATACAGGGCTGCTATGGGTTGGAACTGACTCTAAGACACTGAACAACAATAACAAACTGAGTTCTGATGTGGCGCTGCAGGGTAATGCTCTGAACCTTAAGGTTGGCTTGAGCTTCAAGGCCAGCAGCTGCTCCTTGGAAACCCTATAGAGGGTTGTTCTGAGTCGGAACCAACTTGACATCACTTAACAACACTGGGCACTCAGTGAGCATAAAATTAGCTACTCCCTTTCTAAAAATTTAAGGCTCTCTGGTAGCTCTGCTTAGTAAGCATTGAACTGCTAACCACAGTCTCAGAAACCCTTTACAGGGTTGCTATGAGTTGGAGTTAACTCAGTGGTAGTAGATTTGATTTTTCTATAATTTGTACTAGGACCTACCAGATAGTTTTGAATTGTATTTTCTTTATTATGTAATTTCCTGTAGCACCCCAGTATTGTTGTTGTTGTTATGTGCCCTTGAGTCAATTCTGACTCTTAGCAACTCTGTATAGGGTGTCTGAGGCTTTAAATCTTTGTGGGAGCAGAAAGTCTCATCTTTCTCCCGCAAAGTGGCTAGTGATCTTGAACCTTGTGGTTTGCAGACCAGTGCTTATCATATGGATCCACCATGTTCCTGCACCCCTGGATTTGTTGTTGTTGTTAAGTGCTGTTGAGTTTGTTCCCACTCAGTGACCCTGTGTGGGGTTTCCCTAGCAGTGGCTGGTGAATTTGAACCATTGACCTTGTTGTTCCCTTAAATACACTTGACAGTCATTTTATCCTTAATCTTTAAGATGAGATATCATAAAGTCATGTAACATAGATCTAAAATTTTTCATATTCACCATTATCCAATAGATTATATGAAATTTTGATTATCTTTTGTTTTCTTTCTGTGTGAATTACATATTAGCTACTAAAAAGGGTATCTAGTTTCCAAACAAATCAATTTAATTCAGAATCGACCCTTAAAATCGGAGGCTGAGAAAACTGTTCTCATGTGGTCCTAGCTCCACTTAGTTTAAATAACAGAATTTGAAACAAAAACATTAAAAACTCTTGGATATAGTGATTAAAAATGAGTTTGACGTTGCCTCTGTCCAAAAGAACTTAGATCAAGAAATTAAGACTTTTATAGCTCTTGTGTCTAATTACAAAGCCATTTCCTCTTCTTTGAGAAGAGATTTTCTAATGAAAATCAGATAGACATGAAATTCAACAAAACTATGATTTTGTATTGGACTTCCGGTGTGGCAATGTACGATCAGCGCTGGCCTGCGAACACCAAGGTTGGCGACTGAAACCCACCAGCTGCTTCTCAGAAAACCTATAAAGGGTCACTGTGAGTTGAATCTGACTCAATGGCACTAACAGCAACATGTTTTGTATTATATTTAATATCAGTCCCAATTAGGTGGTAAAATACATACATGCCTCCATCTATGAAGACAAATGCTATAAAAAATGGTATCTGTCCTTAGGTTACCTGTAGTCTAGCCTAAGGAACACAACTAACACAAGTTTCCTATTCTTAATGAAAGTGTGTGTGTGTTTTCTTGTTGTTAGTCACCATTATCACTGATCCTTTTTAAAAATTTCTATAACAATTAATGTCTGCATGGTGCTGTGGGATCAGCACTGGACTATAGAATAACCATGAAGTCTGTGGTTCAAATCAACTAGCTACCCCTTGGAAACCCTATACAGGGTTGCTATGAGTCAGAACAGACTTGACTTAACAAAACAATCAACATGCTATATATTCTTAAGAGTGGAATTGTGAGTTATATTGTAATTGTCAGGTGCCCTAGTGGCATATTGGGCTATGCATTGAGCTGCTAACCTAAAGGTTATATGAATCCACCAGCCTCTCCACAGAGAGAAAGATGAGTCTGTTTACAGCCTTGGAAACCCTATACAGGGACACTGTTGATTTGGAATCGCCTCAGCAGCACATAACAATAACATGGTAATTCTTCTTTTAACTTTTCTTGTTGTTGTTGTTGTTAAGTGCCATCGAGTCGGTTCCGACCCATGGCGACCCTGAGCAGGGTTTCTGAGGCTGTAAATCTTTACCGGAGCAGAAAGCCTCATCTTTCTCCCGCAGAGCAGCTGGTAGTTTCAAACTGCTGACCTTGTGATTCACAGCCCAATTCCTAACCACTACGCTCCCTAAATCTTTTTGCAGTGGCTGTATCATTTTATATCTTATCATGTGTGCATGCAGTTTGTTACTTTATTTTACGATGTTTCTTAAAGTGATTTTTGTCATTATTGTTATCCTCATGTCTCTAACTTCCTCTTTCCCTCAACCATATCTCACTCCCTCCTCTTTTCCAATTCTTTTTTCTTTCTCATGCATGTGTAATCCACTTACCCCCAAGGCCTGCTTCCTTCTTTCCCTTTTGCTTTTCTCAGATCTCTTATGGCTGCACAGACATGTGAATTGATTGATAGTGTACCACCATCCAGTCCTCTGCCGGGTAAGAAGATTAATAATTAATAGGTAGTTAGGGGTGACCGCTTCTTTATCTGTTAAGTGTGTGCACATGTAAACTCTCTTCATGTAGCAGCTTTTGTTCTAAGACAAGAGTCTACTTTGGTATTTAAAAAATGTAATAGTTGATGAAACAAATTCATTGGTTGTATTTGATTGATTATATAAATAACCTACTTTGATCCTGGTGGGACCTCCAGAATTTACTGACCTTACTTCTTTTGTAGGAGACCTTGGGTGATGCAAATTATTAACACAGTTAGCAGCTGACCAAAAAGTTGCAGTTTGAATCTATCCATCTGTGCCTCGAAGGAAAGACCTGGCAATCTTCTTCCATAAGATCATAGCCATTGAAAACTTTATGGTGGTTGGTGGCTATGTGCCGTGGAGTTGGTTCCGACTCATAGCAACCCTGTACAGGGTTTCCAAGGCTGTAAATCTTTACAGGAGCAGAAAGCCTCCTCTTTCTCCTGCGGAACAGCTGGTAGTTTCCTGACATGCATCTAGTCACCATGAGTCAGAATCAGCTCTATGGCAACTTTTGTTTTTGTTTTGTATGTTTGTGTATTTTTAGGCCCTTTTATATTATTTTTCAACTCTCTGTCCTGACTTTCTTGCTCAAATTAGAGTTCATGAGTAATCAGTCTTTGTACATGCCCTCCAGTCCCTCAGTCTAGTTTCCTTACTGCCTAATGTTTTTGGTGCTCAAGTAACTAAAGATGTTTGGAGAGAAACCACCATGCTGACTGGTTTCACTTCAAATTGATCACGTTGTATCTGTAAGTGATTCCTGAGGATGGTGAGACAATCTGCTACATTGCCCCCGTCAGTTTACTCTCTATTCTCTGGAGTGGCAATTTCTTATCTTCTCTTGGCCTTTTATGTCTAGTACCTGGCCCACCTCCTAGGATTGGCTAAGAACCTTTTTCTTTTCTTTTTTTTTAAACAGAGAAAATAAGAGCAGTAGTAAGAGAGTGTTCTCATCTTCCCTTCTCCACTTTTACCACTTTACATCTTGCTGTATCCATGTACTTTCTCCACCTTGCCTTCCTGCTATACATATGAGCCATCCCTGCTCGTGTCCACTGGACCCCTCCATGTTTATAGTGGATGCTACGTACTCTCTCCTATGACACCAGTTTTCCCTCTACTGGATCATGCCTACCAGAATACAGTCAGGCTTCTCTTCAAACAGTATTTCTTTGGACTCTAGCTACAGCCTCTGTGCTCCCTTTATTGTAAAGTTCCTTGAAAGAGTCTCTTAGGCTCCACCTTCACATCCTAGCTTCCCATTCTTCTTCTTTTATCTCTACTTTGGTCTGGCTCTGTCCCCAGCACTTCTCCAGCTGCTCTTGTTTGGCCATAAGCAATTTTCACGTGGTCAGTGGTCAATTATTAGCCCTCTTTTTACATGACCACACAGTGTATGACTAGTTCCTTCTGGAAACGCCACCTTCCCATGCCTTCCAGTTTCTTTCCTGTGGATGCACTTTGTCAGCCAGTGTTTCTGTATGTTGCTGCCCCTGGGATCATCTGTCTTTCACCTTCTGTCCTTTCTCTATGTGAGAGGTTGGCAAACTTTTTCTGCAAGGGTCCAGACAGTAAATATTTCAGGCTTTGTGGGCCATACATTTTCTGTCAGAATTACTCACCTCATCTGTGGTAGCACAAAAGCAGCCACAGATATTATGGAAATGAATGAACTGGGCTGTGTTCCAGTAAAACTATTTAAAACTATTTATGGACACTGACTGACATTTCAATTTCATGTAATTTTTAAAGTGTTGTAAAATATTTTCCTTCTGAATTTTTTTTTCTTTAGCTATTTAAAAATGTAATGACTGTTTTTAGCTCAAGGGCCATACAAAAATAGGTGGTGGCCTGTGGCTGAAATTTGCTCATGATTGCCCTTCATTCATTAAGCAATTTCATCTAATCTGGTATCTTGATATTCTATGACTGCAAAATTTATACCACCAGCCTCAGCTGTTACTTGAGATTTAGACCAATATTTTCATCTTCTTATTTATATCTCACTTTGATATCTGATTGCTGTTATTGTTAGGTGCCTTCGAGTTGTACTGACTTACCGCGATCGTATGCACAACAGAATGAAAAGCTATCCAGTCCTGAGCCAACCTAACAATCACTACTGCGCTTGAGCCCATTGCTGCTGCCACTGTGCCAATCCAGTCCTGAGCCAACCTAACAATCACTACTGCGCTTGAGCCCATTGCTGCTGCCACTGTGCCAATCCATCTCATTGTCCTTTTCCAGGGACTGGTCCCTCCTAATAATATACCCGAAGCATGAGAGATGCAGTCTGGTCATTCTGACTACCAGCACAGATTTGTTTGTTTTTCTGACGGTCCATAGTACGTTTAATGTTCTTCTCCAGTATAACTCAAATGCATCAATTCATCTTCAGTCTTCCATATTCACTGTCTAACTTTCATAGGCATACGAGGCTGTTGAAAATACCATGGCTTGGATCCGGGTGCACCTTAGTTCTCAAACTGAGAACCAATAGGCATCTCAGATCCAAAATAGTACTCTTGCTTTTTTCCCCTCCCTGAACCACTCTGTGAGCTCCACCTCAGTAATGTGACTCTTGTTTGCCTACAGTACAAAGGTAGTTTGGCCATAGCAGATTGAGAATTGCAGTGTGGTGGAGAGGAACGACAGAGTCTCTAGAGTCAGATCTGAATCATCCCAGAACTCAGCTCAGTGCCAGCTCCATGACCTTGGGACAGTTACTTAAATTTTCCCCTTTTTTTTATTCTTAAACGTGAAAAAGATCTGCTTGCAAAGGAATAGGAGGCTGGTGAATAATGTGCCTGACAAAGTCAACTAAGTAGCTGATTTTTCGAAAGGCCAAGCCTTCTTCCGAGATGCTTCTGGGTGGACTCGAACCTCTAATTATTCATTAGGAGCTGAACATGTTAACTCTTTGCCCATTCAGGGACTCCTCCAGTATCTCAGAGAGGACAAACAGATGGCGAGGATTTGACTTCTCATGTATTTCTTGCCAGGATAGTGCTACTGGCAGGAAAGAGGACTTCTGCAGTGTGGCTTGACTTAAGGATCTCTATTCACATGCTTCTACTGTGCTTGTCTTCAGTGCCTCAGTTTTTCTCACTGCTCTCCATTGCTACTGAAGAATGAGGACAGGCTCATGAGCATGCAAAAGCTGGACAGTGAATAAGGAAAACCATAGAAGAATTGATGCTTTTGAGTTATGATGCTGAAGGAGAATATTGAAAGTGCCGTGGGCTGCCAAAAGAACCAGCAGATCTGTGTTGGAAGAAGTACAGCCAGAGTGCTCCTTGGAGGCCAGGATGGCCACACTTTGTCTCTCATACTTTGGACAGATTGTCAGGAGGGACCAGTCCCTGGAGAAGGATATCATGGTTGGTAAAGTGGAGGGTCAGAGAAAAAGGAAGACCTTCAGTGAGATGGAATGGCAAAGTGGCAGCATCAATGGGCTCAAGTGTGGCAACAATTGTGAGGTTGGCCCAGGACTGGGCAGTTTTTGTTTTTGTTGTGCATATGGTCGCTGTGAGTCAGTACCAACTGGATGGCACCTAACAACAACATGAATTTGTAGCTGCAGTTGTACTGTGGACTGAGTTCTGAGAACCATTCAGAATGTCCTCAGTGATCTCTGAAGTCTGAGAAAATGTAGATACTGCAAGTCTGGGAATTAAAGAAGCATTCTTCAAAGTTTATTGTATAGATTATTATTCCCAAGAGATCACCTGAAAGAGGATTTTTAGTCAAACCAGTTTGAGAAAAGCTGTATTTTTTAGCACCACATTTGAAAAACATCAAGTAACTTAGCATATCAGTACCTGTGAGAAGTTTCACAGATAAGAAATATGGTTAGCTTTGTTTAATGAGGCATTTCTTGTTTGACCACAGAACCTGTGTGTATGTGTAATACTCATTAGCATCCATTGAAGTTAGTGCTATACAGACTATGTGAGGGAGTTTCAGAAAGTTCATGGAAAAATGGAATTGAAAGGTAAAGGAATTTTTCCATGAACTTTTAAAAAGATAATTCCATTATCTTTTAATCCCATTTTTCCATGAACTTTTTGAAGTCCCTTCATACTTTTGAGAGGTGGATAGAAAAACTTATCTTCATTGTATAACTCTTTTGACTCAGAAAGCTTGATCAATTGTGGTGGTGGTGGCTGTGTGCCGTGGAGTCGGTTCCCACTCATAGCGACCCTGTATTAGGGTTTCCGAGGCTGTAAATCTTTACAAGAGCAGAAAACCTCGTCTTTCTTCCACGAACAGCAGGTAGTTTCAAACTGCTGACCTTGTGGTTTGCAGCCTGATTCATAACCACTACGATACCAGAGCTCCTTCAATTATGAATATTTTTAATTTCTTCTTTTCTATTTAGGTTTAGTCCATGGACTTCCAAAAAATCCTTAATAGGTGAAATTGTTATACAGTAAGTCACACATATTTCAGGTGTACAATGTGGTAAGTGTTGATGCATCTGTTATCCACATTTGTATGTCAAATACACATTCGTGTAGACCATATAGACATATCCATGAGAGACCATCACCACTATCAAAATAATGAATGGCATCTGTCACCCCTGAAAAGTGTAAGAACTTTAAACATAGTTATAATCATAGCGCTGTATAGTCATTTTAAGTGAATCAGACCCGGGCTATGACTCTAGGGCCTAGTCAAACAAATAACTTAATATTGTACCCCTCTTACCTTCTAAAACAAGATGACCCATGTAATGAAAAAAAAATTTTTTTTAAATGTCAAATGTTGCAATAAAAAAGGTGTGCAAAGAGTGATTTGATATTAGATGGCATAGGAAAAGTTTATTTTTTGAGCTATTAAAAATATTTCATTGGACTTTGGAGAGGCTAAAGTAAGCTAATGGTTACAGAAGTGCTATCACAATGCCTGGCATGAAGTAGGCACTTAGTAAACAATTTCCTTCCTCCCCTTCCTGGTTCCTTGACCATCTCCACAGCTGCTTTCCCTTCCTCTGCAGTCTGTGTTCCGATTCTAGGCAGATGGCTTTTGCTCTTGGACAGACTGTCAGACTTGGAGATAGGGAAGTGACCCAGATCAGTAAGTCCTCAGGCAACTCAAACTTGCCCTTTAATGCTAAGTAAATTCCTCCTCAGTACTTGCAAATAAATGTGTTTCACAATCCCGCTGATTTACTCCATGTGCAGCTTTTATATCATTGAAAAAGCTTCAAGTTTTTCTTATACAAAAAATCAAAACCGACTGCCATTCCTACGTGTGGCTGGCTGCTTGTGTGCTGCTAAGTCCATTCCAACTCATATTGACTCTGTATAGGGTTTCCGAGGCTGTAAATCTTTATGAGAGCAGAAAGCTGTATGTTTCTCCTACATCGTGGACTTGAACTTCTGGCCTTGTGGTTAGCAGCTCACTGGGTAACCCACTACCCCATCAGGACTGAAAGCAACCCTCTCTAGGGATTCTAAGATTATAACTCTTTACGGAAATAGACAGCCATACCTTTCTCCCACAGAATAGCTGGTGGGGTTGAACTGTAGACCTTGTGGTTAGCAGCCTAATACCTTACCCACACAACCATTAGGACTTCTTTTTCATGTACTAAAGCAGGAGTGGGGAATGTCTGGCCCTATGTTGTTGTTGTTAAATGCCTTCGAGTCAGTTTCGATTCATAGTGACGCTGTATAGGGTTTCCAAGGAGTGGCTGGTGATTTTGAACTGCTGACCTTATGGTTCAAGCTGTCCTTGGGGTTCATTGCATTATCCTGCAGCGCCATACCAGGAGTCCCACAGGCCGTTTACGGCCTGCAATATCATTTGGTTTAACCCTGCCAAGGCAACTGCAGTTCCAGCCATCACATTGGTGGTGGTGGTTATGTGCTGTGGAGTCAGTTCCGACTCATAGCGACTGTGTATAGGGTTTCCGAGGCTGTAAATCTTTAAGGGAGCAGAAAGCCTAATATTTCTCCTGCAGAATGGCTGGTAGTTTCAAACTGCCAACCTTGAGATTAGTAGCCTGGTTTGTAACCACTGCGCTACGAGAGCTCCTTAGCTACCACATTAGGGTGGTTGAATTCAATGTTTGACCAAATAGAGTAGGCTTATTTTTAGGTAGATAATTTTATATGTCCTGCACATGATGTTATAAATTTTGGCAGAAAAAAGGTTCACTATCCTGGTACTAAAATAAGGCTAAATAAGAGCTGTATGCACCAGTTCCAACTTACATGATCAAGTTCTAATGACATATTTAGGAATGGATCTTGTTCATAGCCTAGGTCTGCCTGTATTCTTGCCATTGGAGCCCTCAGGTTTTGTTTGGGCAGTTCAAGTATTTGAATCATCTTGGTTGTTCTCAATCTGTTTAGAACATATTTAAACAAAAGTTGGTATTAGTGGATTACAGATAGCAATGTGTATGTATCATCCAGTAAACAGAATTTGCCTAAGTAAGGCAAGTAGAGGAAAATTTGCCGAAGACGTTAGATGTTCTTAACATTAATTTGTAAAAGTCAAAAATAAAAGAAGTTTTATGTCTTATATAAAGTTTACAAAAGGAAACTGAATTTTTGAAAAACTTTTTATTGTGAATTGAGTGAAGGTTTACATACAAGATTGTCTATTTTACATTGAACAAATCACATACTTTGTTTCATCTCAATGATTGCAATCCCCTCCATGGAACAACGGTTATCCCACTTGCTCCCTGTGGTTCCCATTTCTATTCCATCTACCTTCCCATTCCTTTTACATTTTGTCCTTAGGTAAACGGTGCCCTTTTGATTTTGAATGATTACCTATTCCATCGTGAGCACACCTTTCTAGTGTTGTTATCTCCCCTATATACTGATCTACTGCTTGGCTGAAAATTGGACCCTGTGGGAAAGTTCCTTTGTAGACCTGAAGGATTGTGGAGAGCCGTATTCTCGGGTACTTACAGTTTCTTTCTGACCAGTAACCCTGGTCTTTAAAGATTTTTTTTTTTATTTATAATTTTGAGCTTTGGTCCCATTTTTTTCCACTCTGTCTGTAACTTTGTAATGTGATCACTTTCAGAACAGTTGGTAGTGGCAGCCGGGCACCATCTAGTTCTTCAGGTCTCAGAGTTGTGGAGACAGATGTTTATATGTTCCATTAATCCATTGAACTAATAGACCAAGCATCTTCAATTCTCATAACTCTTCTTTCTTCCACATATGAAGAGACCAGTCGTTGCACCTTAGATGGCTGCTCATGGGCTTTTAAGATCTCATACGCTACTCACCAGTGTAGAATGTATAACTTTGTCGTTTTGGACTGTGTTATGCCAATTCACCATGAGACTATGGTCCTGAAACCTCAGCCCCAGCACCTCATTACCTAAAGATATCTGATAATATATAAGTCATTTAATCATTTGCCCGCTCTCTGATTTACCATATTCATAGTTGTGTTTGCAGCAAATGATCTTCTTTCAAGCTCTTACATATCTATGGTGTACTCCCACTTTTCCTTCCATACCCATTCAGCCCGTTTGTCCATGTATCTACCTGCAGAATACTGCTGTTTCAAGGTTGTGTATATCACACTATTTTTCTTTTTCCCCTTTAGGCCTTGCATACTTCCCTGTGTCTTCATCTGTCTTCTGCCAACCTCCCTCTGGTATACTGTCCTTCCCATCACCTGAGTTAACATGTGTCTACCCTCTAGTCAGTGGATTATTTTCCCTATCCTCCACTCATGGTAATGGTCAAAGAATGTTTCTTTAAGCATGAACAACTTTTCTTGAGTTTATCATAAATTATCTGCCCTTTTGTGATT
>NW_006408529.1:33491370-33496549 GCF_000296735.1 Chrysochloris asiatica | reverse complement strand
CTGTTGCTGTAGTGTCTGTGATCCAAGTGCAGTGATAACTAGTGAGTGCTGATGATAAGGGGGTATGACGTCATGGATGTCAACATTCACAGTCATTCATTTCTTAAATATCACTGAGTGTGTCTGCCAAGTACCATAACCATGCTTGGTGCTGGGAATACAGAGATTTGTAGAGTTAGGACTAAAAGGCCAATTTCTTTTGTTTAAAGTGTTTGTGTTTTTTATTGCTAAAATGTGAGATCTAGTGAATAAAATGATTTTAGGATAATTACCCAGTTTTTAAGCCATTGAATTATTGTTCTTAATATGGAATATGTTCTGGATTTCCCACCAGTGGATCCCAAAACTAAATGCATATTTTAAGCCTCATGCCTTTTTCTTGTGGTCTAAGGGAATTCCTCAAGGACCTCTGGTAGCATAGTGATTACAAGTCGGGCTGCTAACCTCAAGATCAGCAGTTTGAAAGTACCAGCTTTCCCGTAGGAGAAAGATGAGACTTTCTGCTCCCGTAAAGATTTACAGCCTCGGAAACCTTATGTGGGGTTGCTATGAGTCAAAACCGACACCACCACCACCACCAAGGGAATTCTTAACCACTCATCTGTCAGCTTATTGTACTGTGGTGGCTTTCATGGTGCTATGATGCTGGAAACTATGCCAAATATTAACAAAATCACTTATGGCGGATGGGTTTCAGTGTAGCTTCTAGACTAAAACACACTGAAAAGAGAAATCTGGAAATCTACATCTGAATATTAGCCAGTGGAAACCTTCCAAATCACAACAGAATATTGTCCAGTGCAGTGCTCGGAGATAAGAAGCTGGTAGATAAGAAGCTTTCGGAGATAAGAAGGTTTCATGAGTCATTGCCTACTTGATGGCATACACCCACCTCTTACCTTCCTTCTTTCCTCTCTACCTTTCTCCTCTTTTCTTTTCTGTGATTTCAAATTCAAGGGAAAATGAAGAGCTTTTCACTGGGGGAATATATGGCATATAATGCCATGAAATAGGAATAACGTCAGTGAGGGAGACCTCTTTAGCACTGTCCTTGTTTGACCCCTCATTATCAATGTCGTCTGTGGCCTGCCCAGCTCCCTCTGCTGCTAATACAAAAGAGTTATTGTTTTTAAGTGCTATGGAGTTGGTTCCGACTCATTGTGACCCTGTATAGAGTTTCCAAGAAGCGGCTGGTGAGCTTGAACCTCTGACCTCGCAGTTCAACCCTACCTTGAAGTTGAGTGCTTATCTTATATGAAAAGTAGAGTTGGTTTTTCAGATATGGGCCCAAAGTCTTACTTTTGGACCTGTGCATACTAGTTTGTGTGGGGTCCTTTATTTTAGCTGAAACAGGGACGTCTTCTCACCTGTAGTTCTGAAAAACAGGTAAGCTCTCCCAACTCTGAAAACACACAGTGATGAGGATTACTTGTCACTGTAAATGACTCATCACATTTTCAAATCTGTTTTATGACCAGTGATCTTTAACTCCTTTAAGGTTACCTTGACAGTAAATTTGGTGCAACAACAAATAATGGTAGAAAGCACAAGAAATATTCTTTACAGTCGTTCAGGATTTTTTGTTTTGTTTTACGGTAGAAGTTGGTTCTGTTTCCTTGTGCAGATGACTCTACTTAGCACCCTCTGTTTTTACATGGGTTCTTGTGAGCTGGTCAACAGAGTTCTGGATAAGGCAACTCCCAGAAGTTTCAGAGACTTCAGCCTAGCTCCAGCTCCATGTTTACTTCTGCTGTGGCTGTTACTCCTAAAGGTTGGATGTTAACTGATGTTCAGTCAGGGAAGAACACTTAGAATACTTAGCAAGTTCATGAATCAGGGTTCTGTTCATTTTCATTGTGAAGGATAGGGACATTAGTGTGCATCCAAATTAGGATTTAATTTTGTCTGAGTCCTCTAAAGTGCTTGGTAAGCACCACTAGTCCTTCCTTGTAAGACCTTATCTTTACTGTAGTGAACTTGTTCAGATCTGATTTTTTTCACCAGATAGTGATCTCCGAAGTCTCAGATACCATGTATTATTTATGTCTTATTCTTTGTTTTGTCAGATCTTAGTATAATATTAGAGTTGAACTACAGGATGACCAGTTAAATTTGAATTTCAGATGAACAACTGATAATTTTTTCATGTAAATGTTCCATGCAATAGTCAAATTGAATAGGGTTTTCTGCATTTTTATTGCTCAATCTGTCAAGGCTGTACAATATCCATGATTTGGAAATGATTTTCTGCACTGAAATAGGTAATATTCTGTACTGTGACCACAGTTAAAGACAAATGAGGATATTCATGAAATACGGGATAGGCATTGCAAGCAGGAATGATAATTTTCCTTCACGAATAGTATTTAGAAAAGGCACCATTTTACCTAGGGTACTTAGGTAACCTTGACAATAGAAGTAGGTAGCTAGGACCTGAATTCATGGGTTTGCTAATGCTTCTTGCCTTGTATGTGCCAGGCATTGCTAATCCATGTTATAATATTAATAATGAGCAGAATTTTGGGAGTCTGTGAATACTATGTTTTTCACAAATAGCATCCCTACGTAAATAATGCACATACACATTTAAAGGCCAGAAATGACAAAATCATGTAAAAAGATCTAGCACAACACACCCTTCTATATACCACACATATCTCGTGGCATTTCCAGAAGTGAATTTCAGCCATATTTTCCCTTAGTTAATAGTCTGAAAATGTTACTTTGGAACATATTTCTATAATACAGGTATAAGCCATGGTGAGAATGTCATGGATCGAGTTAGCTGCTCCCCCAGCAATGGACCAGGTGTGCTAGTACCCTAGTAATTGGAAAATGATTGAAACTGCATGTTTGCTCTGTAGCAGTTGGCTGTTGGACCTGAGATTGGTGTGGTTCCTTGTATTTGATCTGTTACCAGGTATATCACTTTGGAAGTAGGCAGAGGGTGGATTAGAGAGCTGTGCCTGGGGCTGCCACAGTCCAAGCCTGCACTAATCCCACAGGCAGGGTAGGGTGGAGGAGTTGAGGCATTGGCCAGGCTCACCTGGGTCCTGGGTGACAGCTCCATGTGAGGCAGGCTGGTGTGGGTGTGGGTCCCCAGGTGTCCAGTTGGGTCCGTTTCATTTGATTGCGGGATACACAATTTGCCTGCGCCCATGGTCCTGATGCTGGCCACGGGAAGCCCATTCAGGTGGGAGGCTCAGATAGCCTGGACCTGAGTGTGGCAGGCAGCCCATGATACAGGGCATGGACTTTGCCTGTCTGAGTAGCCTTTCCTGCCCGCGATGTGCAGACCCACACACTTCCTGGGCTGGGGTCTGCTGCCCTGGTGAGGGCTGTTTCCAGGCAGAAAAAAATTTCTTCCTGCCTTGGAGAAAGGTTTGCAGAGCTGGGAAGGACTCTGGCGAGAAGGGCTGCTTTAGAAACTCAAGGTTGGTGAGGGTCTGCTGCTGGGAACCATGCCATGCCAACAGGCATCCAGATGGAGACTTAGCATTAAATACATGGAACAGAAAAAAAAAAAATCGAGGTCAGCAGCAAGTAAAAAAGTATTGGTATTCTAAAGATTATGAAGGAATGTGGTGGCTCTGTAGACTAAGCACCGGAGTGCAAACAACAAGGTCAGCAGTTCAAGCCCACCAATTGCTTAACCAAAAGATAAGGCTTTCTGCCCCTGCAAGATTTAAATCCTCAGAAAACCTATACAGGGTTGCTATGAGCCAGAACGGACTCGGTAGCACTTAATAGGTTATGAAAATATTGCACGGTGGCGGTAGAGAGAGAGTTGTATGGAATGGAAAAAGAAGATATAATGCATGCATTATTTATGTACAAATATAGCGGTGGTATTGTTAAGTGCCGTTGAGCCAATTCTGACTCATAGTGACCCTGTATAGGATTTCCAAGAAGCGGCTGATGAGTTTGTACCACTGACCTTGTAGTTCAAACTGACTTTGTAGTCCAGTGCATTATCCTGCAGCGCCACACCAGGACTCCACAAATATGATAGTAAATAATAAAATAGTTGCTTGAAATTATGGAACTGTGATTAAGAGTCAGGTATGGTCCCTGTTTGCATTTTTCACCATTTCGATTCTTAAGACATCTTTTCATTTCTCCTCTTTCCTGAAAGATAGGAAGGGACCAGCAAGTCAGGAATTTGCTATTTGTAGAGCTAGAAAGGAATCCCTGAATGCTACAAATGGTTATGCACTATGCTGCTAATCAAAAGGTTAGCAGTTCAAGTTAACCTACAGGAGCTTCAGAAGAAAGATCTGTTGACCTAGTTTTGAAAAAAATTAGCGATTAAAAACCTTGTGGAGCTCAATTATACACACCCAGGTCGCCATGAGTGGACTCAATGTCAAAGAATTAAAGGAGGGTAGTTTTAGAGCACACGGTGACAATGTGGGGGTGTTTCAAGCCTTTGGTATGTGTAGGTTGCTGTTTATACACAGTGAAACTAAATAAGCATGAGTGGATTGGTAATATCCTCGTTTTCACGGTTAGATAAAATGAAGCAAGTTGGGGTGAAGTTAGGGACTTGAGAGCAGACATAGGCTGAGTCAGGCAGCCGCTGCTGAAAATAGACTCGGGACCTCCCACCTCCTTTGTGTTATATTGGTTTGGCTTTTTTAGGCCACCTTCCCATCCACAAAGTAAGTTGAAAACAGACTCTGAAATATGCTTGGATATAAATGTTTTCTTGTGGAAATGCAAACAGTTCTGACCTTAAGTATTTGGAAATGAGGACTCATGCCCTTTTCCCAGAATGTAAATTTGATTCATTAGTACTGAAAGCAAGTATAGCCCAATATTAGAAGCTGTTTTTACAGGCTTTGTTCTGATGTCAGCCAAATGAGAGCTTTGTGTGGTAGGGTGTGTTCTGTGCCCAGATCCTATTAGGGAAAACAAAAATAGGAAGGTTTTTTTTTTTTTTTTATCTAGACTTCAGAACCAAATCAATGTGTCGTTATTAAAAGCATCCGTGGCAAGTAGCTGTGGAAATCAGAATCTCAGCCTCAATGAAGGATGATTATTTGCAAAGAAACAGAATGCTGCCATTCTCCCCCTATCCCAGCAGATGTCTTTGAAAATACATGCAATAAAACATACAGCAGTTGAACAGTTTTTACATGTACAATCCAGTGACATTGATTACATTCTTTGAATTGTA
>NW_006408529.1:33443137-33491055 GCF_000296735.1 Chrysochloris asiatica | reverse complement strand
TCTATGAGAATTTGAATTTCTGTTCTATACTTTCCCTCTTTTGATCAGGAGTCTTTGTTCAAAATGTTGACTAATGGTAGCCAGACATCATTCTATTATTGTGATCTTATGGTAAAAGAGGCAGTTGTTCATGGAGGCAATTAGCCACACATTCTATGTCCTCCTATTCCTGACTCCTTATTCTGTTGCTCCAGGTGAATAAAGTCCAATCGATGGTCACTTGCAAACTTTTAAAAAGACTCCAGGCATTACACAATGAACTAAGAGGTAGAACCGAAGCACAAATCAACCATGTTGTTGTTGTTGTTAAGTGCTGTCAAGTTGGTTTGACCCATAGCGAACCCATATAGGGTTTCCGAGAAGCAGCTGATGAGCTTGAACCGCCAACCTTGCAATTCAAATCGACGTTGCAATCTAGCTCATTAACTCAGAACACCACACCAGGACTCCATGCTAATCATGTTAGTAGGCCAGTTAACTGGGACGTCCCTTGAAACTATGACCCTAAACCTCCAAACCAAGAAATGAAATCATCTGAGTTGTTTGGTTGTATGTAAGTAGCTTCAGCATATACTCTTTTTTTCTGTCATCATTGTAAATATATCTATCACAGTTTTGTCAGTTCTTCTATCTGCAGTACCAGTGGCTCCAAATGAAAAGTACTGGACTGTGAACCATAAGGTCTGCGGTTCAAGCCTGCCAGCTGTTCCACAGGAGAACGATAAGGCTTTCTGCCCTCTCGAAGATTTAAAGTCTTGGAAACACTATACAGAGTTGCTATGAATCAGAATTGACTTGAAGGCACTTAACAACAACAAAAACAACTTACTGACAATAGTTAAAAATCACAAACTATAACCCTGCCTTTAATCAGTGAGTGCCATTGTTTTTTAATTATTCTGTGGTTGTTGCTAAATTGGCTCAGACTTATGGTGAGCCTATATAGGGCTTCTGAGGAGTGACTGGTGGGTTTGAACCACCAGCCTGCAGCTAGCAGGTTAGCAGTTTAGTGCTTATTCCATAACACCACAACAGGACTCCTTTGTAATTGTAGTAACTATGATGGCATAGTTAGTGGTTATGAATTGGGCTGCTAACCTCGGGGTCAGCAGAAACTACGAGCTGTTCCGTGGGAGAAAGATGAGGCTTTCTGCTCCCGTAATGATTTACAGCCTCAGAAACCCTGTGCAGGGTCACTATGAGTCGGAACTGACTCCACAGCACTTAACCATCATAACTACCACCATATATGTTTATAACATTTCTCGAGGATCTTCAGATGTACGGTTCAGTGTGACATTAATTACATTCATTGTGTTGTTCAGCCATCACCATGATCCATTTCCAGATTATCCTATAACCCTTAACAGGAGAAGCTCAGTGTCCCTTATGGATCAAGTCCTGCATTTTTCCTTTTCCCAATTGCCTCTGGTGAGTGAAGTGTTGGGCTGCTCACTAAAAGGTTGGTTGTTCGAACCCACGAGCTACTCCATAGGAGAAAGGTCAAACAGTTTACTTCCATAAAGATTTGTTGTTGTTGTTGTTAGGTGCTGTTGGGTAAGTACCAACTCATAGCAACCTTATGCACAACAGAATAAAACACTGCCCGGTCCTGTGCCAACCTCAGAATCGTTGCTACGCTTGAGCCCGTTGCTGCTGCCACTGTGCCAATCCATCTCATTGGGGGTCTTCGTGTTTTTCGCTGATCTTCACTTTACCTAGCATGATGTCCTTCTGCAAGGAGTGGTCCCTCCTAATAACATGTCTGAAGTATGAGAGACGAAGTCTGGCCATCTTGGCTTCCGAGGAACACTCTAGCTGTACTTCTTCCAACACAGATTAGTATGTTCTGTTGGAGGATCATTGTACTTTTAATACTCTCCTCCAGCACCATAACTTAAATACATCAAATCTTCTGTGGCCTTCTTTAGTTATTGTCCAACTTTCACATGCATATGAGGTTATAGAAAATACCATGGCTTGGGTGCACCTCATTCTTAAACTGACGTTTTTGCTCTTGAATACTTTAAAGAGGTCTTACAGAGCAGATTTGCCTAATGCAACACGTCATCTAATTTCTTGACTGCTGCTTCCATGAGTGTTGGTAATTGAGCCAAGCAAAATGAAGGCTTTGACAACTTGAATCTTTTCTCTATTTTCCTTAATGTTATTTATTGGTCCAAGTGGTGAGGATTTTTGTTTTCTTTACATTGAGGTGCAGTCCATACCGAAGGCTATGGTCTTTGATCTTCATCAGTAAGTATTTTATAGCCTTGGAAACGCTAACAAACAGTTCTGCTCTCCTGTAGATCAGAATCAACTCAACAGGAGTGGGTTCAGCTTGGTTTAGTACTCTAGCTATTTCATATAAGTAGGGTCATACAGTACAGTCAATCACAAATGGACAGATATTTTGTGGTTCCTTTGGTTTTGAAGCCTTTGGAGCCAGCAGAGCCTGGCTATAAAAACTTTTGTGATATGTTTTAAGTAGTCATGGTAATGATGTTTGTAACGTGCCAGATACTACTGAAACCTTAACTTCCCAGTAGAAAGAGTAACTGGTATGACTTGGAACTTCTGTGGTGTTGGGATCTGGGTCTTCCACGTCACGTCACGTCACATCCTGCCCTCTGTTGATGTTTTTGAAGGAGCAGTCATTCCTTATGTGGGTTCAGCTTGATGACCTGAAGTTTACTTTTTTGTGCCAACTTTGGCAGAGAAAACATTTGTTGTCATTGAGGACTTACTGAAAATGGAGGATATGATTTGAAATCTTTTTTTGGGGGGAAGGCATCAAAATTTGACATTTTTCGTTGGCCTTAGTTTAATATTAATGCTAGTGTTTCAGTTGGGTTAACTTCCTGTGTTTGTTTTAAGTGCGTTCTTTGATTAAAGTATTACATATTGAATTGAAGGAGAAAAATAAAGCGAGAGGAAGGATTATAGAATTAAAGAATAGAGGTTTGCTTCCAATTCTGTTTTGTAGCAGTCAATAAGTACCTTAAACTTCCCATTCTCTGATTGTTAAACAACACATTAAAACTCCATTTTATAGTACTGCATAATATAATGAATTTGGTTAAACTGCTAAGCAAATAAGTATTCTTATTTACGTTATTTATATAACAGCAAATATAGAGAGTTTTAAGAGGCAGTTTTACTGTTGCTGTCCATAGGGTTTTCATTGACTGATTTTCTGAAGTAGATCGCCAGACATTTCTTTCCAGATCGTTTTAGACTGGAAACTCCACTAACACTTGCTCAGCATCATAGCAAAATACTGGCCTTGAAGTATTTAGAAGTTAACTCTAAGAAGAAGCTGGCCAGCTCTAAGTGATGAGTTCCAAACATGGTAAAACTGTGATGGTAAATATAGAATACATTGGAGGTAACTTAGTTTTGAAGTAGGAAAGAGAAGTGTTCTTTTGGGTCTTACATGAATTGAGAATTAGTTGTGTTGGGATTGCAGCATGGTGGCCTGGGAGTGGAGGAAGTTCTATTCTTACTTCTCCTAATAAACTCTGTGACCTTGGGTGTTTCAACTCTCTGGTCCTACTTCCTGACCTTTAAAATGAGGAGCTTTATTAAATGATCTCTAATGACTCTTCCAACTTAAAAATTCTATTATCATTTGAAAATGTGCTAAAAATATCAAAACCTCAATCTACCTATCTAATATGGACAGTATTTGCTGCTTGAGTACCAGGGAGAGTTACTCTTGTTATTAAACCTAAAAAATGAGAATGTGTTAGTGCATAGTGTCATACCTCTGTTAAGCTATTTGTGCTTTAAGTAATGAAAAATAACTGTAAGTGACTATTGACATTTATCAAGAGGTGTGGCGGTGGTGGTTATGTGACATGGAGTCGGTTCCGACTCATAGTGATCCTGTACAGGGTTTCTGAGGCTGTAAATCTTTATGGAAGCAGAAAGCCTCGTCTGTCTCCTGCAGAGCTGCTGGTAGTTTCAAACTGCTGACCTTGAAATTAGCAGCCTGACTCCTAACCACTACGCTATCAGAGCTTCTTATCAAGGGGTGTAGCCAAGAGTTAATAGTAGATAAATCTAACTTGTTTAATAGCCAGGATTGGCTTCCTACAGAATTTAAAGATTTATAATCTGATTTTTTAGTTTTGATAGCACCAAAACCAGTAAAAAAGAGATGATTCCTTTAAAACCATTCTAATTAGAACAAGCATTAGAATTAGCTAGCAGTACTGCTCAAGATAAAGATTTCACCCTTTCTATCACGTTTGGTAGGTGGAGGGTCAGAGAAAGAGAGGAAGACCCCCAGCAAGATGGATTGGCAAAGTGGCAGCATCAGCGGGCTCAAGTGTGGCAACGATAGTGAGGTTGGACCAGGATTGGGCAGTGTTTCTTTCTGCTGTGCATGAGGTTGCTATAAGTCGGTACCAACTCGATGGCACCTAACAGCAACATTGGGCTTAAGTAATTAAATTTCCTTTTGTTTTCCTAAAAGTTTCTACCATCCTGAGAAAATCTAGTGGTTTATTCAGAGATGTGGTCACTTTCTCTCAAAGAATATGTAAAGGAAAGTACATTTTCTCAAACTGGAACTTTCCCTGGGTCATACTAGGTAATTAGGACTTTGGGCCATAAACTAACTCCCATGATTTGGCTCCAAGGAAAGAGAGGGAAAGAAACAACTTTTGTCCTTGCTAGAAAGTAAAGTTTATCTACCACTAACCTGTTTGCAGTGTGAGAGAACAGAATAATTATTTGTACAAAAGCCTGGTTCTCTTGACTACAATAAAGCAGCCACATAGTCTGCTCATTTGATGCTTAAGGGACACAGAATTCATTTTCAACTCATGGGAGGATCTTTTGTTGGCAAGTTTGGGCTGAATCCTGAGGGAATTAAAATGCACTGCTATTGAGTCGATGTCTACTCATAGTAACTCAGTAGGACACAGTAGAATCATTTTGTAGGGTTTTCAAGATTGTAAATCCATACAGGAACAGATTGTCTCATATTTTTTTTCCCCACAGTGGGTTCAAACTCGAGTTTGAGGTTAGCTTCCCAATGATTAGGATAAATATCTTTATAATAACTCTGCCTTATTCCTACTATGGGGCCATTATGAGTTGGAATCGTCTCTATGATAGTGTGTTTTTCTTCTTCTTACTAACATAGACTAAAACCTATATACGTATACACATACATCCACATATGTGGATGGTGAGCGGGTGGAGGAAAAAGCCTGAGAAGTTAACCCTCAGAGTAATTATTTCAGAGTACTGTATTTTCAGCTGTGTACTTTAAACAGTAGATTTGGAGGCAATGGTAAAAATCAGACATTTATTGAAAATTCAGTTGTTAAAGTGAGCACATCAGACAGCTGTTTAATAAGAACAATGTGAGTGTAGTGGCTTTAATTCAGAAGTAAATCTCCCTCCCATCTTCAGGAAATGCGTGGTCATTCGATGTGTAACCACTTTTTTCCAGATCAGTTTTGTGAGTGGAAGCAGACTGCATTGTGTTAATAAAGAGTGGTTCTGTGGACATTTCATTCTTTGTGTTAAGTAGCCCGTAGGCCGCTGGCTTGCTGCAGCAGGATGATTTTTCAATTTTGTGTCCTTACAGACAAACAAAAACCCTAATGTAAAGACAAAAAGCTTTGTTGGTTCTGTTAAATTTTTTATTTGTTGCTTAAAAATAAATTACTACCCAACTCTGTTAATAGCCAGAGGACTTATAGTCATCTCATGAAGTATTTTAGTATTTCAGTTTCAGGTTAATGGTTGAGGGTTTTTTGAGTTACCCAGTAACTCCATTTGCTTCTATACTTGTGCTGCTTTATATTAATAGCTTTCATTTTTACTGTTTTGCTTGAGATCAGGAAGGAAATAAAATTAGATGGCTTAAAAAAAAAAATTGCTATTTTTAAGCCTGACTGGTTCTTTATAAAATGGAGAGTAAAGTCACTCCCTCAAAATGCCTGATGTGTGTGCAGCCTTGTGTGAATCGGGGACATCATCTTTTCTTGATGGTTGGAAGGATTGCTGTTGTGATAAATATGCTGGAAATGATTAAAGATAAAGAGTTCAGGATACTAACAGTTTGAAACCTCTTGATATCAGGCAGGGCACCTTCTAAGTCTAGCTAAAAGAGGCAGAGAAGCAAAGGAACGGACTTGGCACAACACTGGGCTTACTGCTCCATTAAACCAACATCCCCAGTGAAATTCTGAGCAGGCCAGTAATACTGGCATCTACATGTAGGTTGTCTTTTTCCCTTTTATCACAGGATGAGGGGAACTCCCATAATAAAGAGGGCTAGATAGAGTAATTTTTAAATTCTAGAATTCTTTGTCTTGAGTGGAATAAAGTATATATATTTTTCTTATTCTCAAAAAAGAGAGGGCTATATGTATGCTTCTTTATATACATGTTTTACTTGTTTGTACCATACCAAATATACTACCTCTTTCATTGTCTGCAATTTTTTTTTAAAAAAGCATAAATGTGGTAGGAAATTAAGGTTATTCAACCATATAGATTATATCAAGTATTGGCTCTACTAAAATAGTGTGCCATTGGTGAGTAATTTGGTTTTTGATGCTTCTGTTTGAAGTGGTTGGGCTTGGAAAAATTCCATTCATTATTTATGAGAAGTCAGAATTTTAGTCAACACACATTTTTGAAATGTCTGGGATGTGCAAGGGATGTACTGTAAGATTGAGTCATATATATGTAATGAGGTATCGTCATTCAGGTATTTAATAGATGACAATTTTTAAGATGTTGTTAAGTGCTGTCAAGTTGATTTCGACGCATGGCGACTCAGTATAGGGTTTCCAAGAAGCACCTGGTGAGCTTGAACCACTGACCTTGCAGTTCAAATGACTTTGCAGTCTAATGCATTAGCCCACAGCGCCACACCAGCAGCACTCCATTTTCTAAAGATAGATGCTTTTTATTTTTTAGTATGTAACTGCCTGCTGTCTTATCGATGATCAATTCATGTTCTAACTTTTTTTGTTGATTTTACAATTTAGAGGAATCTTACCTACTTTTGAGAGTCTTTATCTCTGAAGACTTTTTGTGATGTTTGTTGTTGTTAAGTGCAGTCAAGTTGATTCCGACTCATAGCGACCCATATTGCGTTTCCGAGGAGTAGCTGCTGAGCTTGAACCACCGACCTTGCAGTTCAAATGGCTCTCCAGTCTGGCGCATTAACCCGCAGTGTCACACCAGGATTTGGTTAGGCCATGATTCTCAGTATTTTCCTCCGTTGTGTGATCTCTGGTATAAGGGCAGTTTCTGTGAGGCTGTGATCTGCATCTAAGATACATGTACATTCTGACAAAGCTCATTTATTCTCAATCCTGCATCCCACTTGTCATCTTTTGACCTCTGGTTCTTAGGGTATGAGTTAGCAGCCTGCCACCTGACCTGCTGATTTGTTGGTTCATCAGCCCCTGCAACTATGTGAGTCAGGGCAGGTCTCTATCCTAACACCTGACACTATGATTTGGAACTTGCCAGCCTCCACAATGGTGTGAGTCATTTCCTTAAAATAAATCTCTCTATATGTTTATATGAGAATCCTGGTGTAGCACTGTGGGTTAATGCACCAGACTGCAAAGCCTTTTGAACTGCAAGGTTGGCAGTTCAAGCTCACCAGCTGCTCCTTGGAAACCCTATACAGGGTTGCTATGGGTCAGAACTGACTCGATGGCACTTAACAACAACAACAACAACGTATATTTACATAGGAACCCTGGTGGCACTGTAGGATAAGCACTGTGGACTGATGATGACAAGGTTGGCAGTTCAAACCTACCAGCCGCTCTGCAGGAGAAAGCTGAGGCTTTTTGCTCCCAAAAAGATGTACAGTCTTTGAAACCCTATCCTGGGTCTCTATGAGTTGGAATGGACTCTATGGCAGTGATTGTGTTGTTGTTTTTTTAAAGTAAAATAATAATACACACACACACACAGATAGATAGATAGATAGATAGATAGATAGATAGATAGATAGATAGATAGATAGATAGATAGATAGATAGATTTTTTTTGTCTTTTTTTCCAGTAAAATCTTTATATACAGTTGACTGGCTTTGTTCCCTTAGAAAGCCCAGCCTAAGATGCTAACTAGTCTGTTGGAAACAAAGCAAAAACACTGTAATTATCTCTTCCAGGGGCACCTGGTCTCTGGTGCATGTTGTTTTTGTGTGGTGGTGTTGGTGCGGGAATGTTCAGAGCCTAGTGTAGAGCCTGCTCTAGAGCCCTGCGCAAGAGGGGCCTCAGTTATAAAAAAAGAGCATTTGTTCTAATAATTAGAAATATAAAATGTGTATTGTTAATGAGTACAAATAGAAAGGAGGAAGTAGGAATTACTAGTAATCTCACCATCTAGAGATTATTACAGCTACCTTTTTGATGTTCTTTGTTCTTAGGTTTTTTTATATATAGGTTGTCCATAATTTACTAAGTTGTCCCAACAACTCTATCATAAGTTATTTCTGTCATAAGTCGAATTAATACCTTGTTTTATTTGTTTATTTTAGTAAGTTTTCATTATTATTGCTTTTTATTATCTGTAAAGGAGCCCTGGTACCACAGCGGTTAAAGTGCCCTGTTGTTGTCTGAAAAGTCAGGGGTTTGAATCTACCAACTGCTCCCTGCTTCTGTAAAAATTTCAGGATTGGAAACCCTACAGAGCAGTTATACTCCAGGGTCACGATGAGTCAGGAGCAAATCAGTGACAATGGGTATTATCAGTATCCTTGTAAATGCTAATATGGAACATCTGAAAGTGAATATCTAAGAATGATAACATTAGAAAATTAAGTGCTGCAACACTGTATTTAGTACATATTACTAATGATAAGGGAGTCCTGGTGTGGTGCTGTGGGTTAATGTGCCAGACTGCAAAGCCGTTTGAACTGCAAGGTCGGTGGAAGCTCACCTGGTGCTCCTCAGAAACCCTATATAGGGTCGGTATGGGTCGGAACCAACTCGACAGCACTTAACAACAACAACAAATAATGATAAGATAAGCAAAGAGAAAAAGAAGAAACTATTCTAAGTGCAGCTTATTGTAAGTCAAATATATTGAGTTGGGGGCTCTCTGTATAGATACACACATATACATGTGATACACAAGACGAGGGTCAATACTGTGCATTCCATTTCATCTTTGACTGTTTTATGATGAGAGAATTGAACATTTCTTGATGAGGAAATCAAGCATTCTGAAATACTATTTATTATCATCACTTTCATCTCATTGCAAGGGATAAGTTAATTCTTTGTGCCTTAATTTCGCCAGTCCTAAATTATTGGTTAGTTAATGCTTTTTCCAACTTATTATGTGTTGTGATTGATATTTAAATCAGCATATTTAAATTTTTGTGTACATTAATACTGTTTCCTTAGGACAAACTCTGTGAATGGGAACCATAAGGTCTGGGCAGAGTATGCTGTTGGTGGTGGTGGTAAGTGCTGTTAAGTCTGTTCTGAATCATAGCGACTTTATATGTAGGGTTTGGGAGGAGATACTATTTCGATTGAACCAGCAGCTTGCGCTTAGCATCCAATCAGTACCACACCAGGACTCCAATTTGACTTTGTTTTTGTTGTTATTAAGTGCCGTCCAGTGGGTTCCGACTTACAGTAACCCAACATAGGGTTTCCAAGGAATGGCTGGTGGATTTGAACTGTGGACTTTGCAGTTCAAACCGACCTTGTGGTTCAGTACTTACTCTTCAGCACCACACCAGGACTGTAACTTGACTTTGTTGTTGTTAAGTGCCGTCAAGTTGGTTCTGACTCATAGCGACCGATGTATAGGATTTCTGAGGAGCAGCTGGTGGGTTTGAATTTGACTTTAGATGGCTGTTATTTGACCTGGTTGAAAATGGGACCTATATCCTTCAGCATTGATGATAAGCATAATTTTAGTGAAGATGTGTTTCCTGAATTTGTGCAAGGAATTCACTGCAAATTGGTTTATGCATACAAAATGAAGTATGTTCATTCAGGTGGTGAAAGTGTATGTCAAGGACTGGGGAAGTTCTGGATTTTACTCTACTTGCTAGTTAGCCTACACAGTTTTGTAGATGCTGGCAGAAAACAAGACTCCTAAGTCAGCGTGGTGCTGTAGGATAAGCTCTAGACCAAATGGTCAGTTTGAACAGCAATGTTGGTGGTTTGAACTCACCAGCCGCTCCTTGGAAACCCTACACAGGGTGGTTATGAGTTGTATGTAGCCTACTCAATGGCACTTAACAACAACAAGTCAGTGCTGAAGGGATTTATTACTTGCAGTTCAGCAACCAGCATGAAGGTAAGGTGTGCAGTGATTGGCTACCCTTGTCCTACAGGGGTGATGTGGTACAACCCAGTAGCCCTGACCCTTGGAAACCTAAATTGTTCATAATGGGCAATAAGCCTGCCTGAGCTTTGCCCTGGAGAGAGGGACATTACCTCTGTTATGTTGGACATTAAACAGACCTACCACCTGCTCATGAATGAGGCACTGTCTCTATCCCTCAAGGCTCCTGGCTGCACACTTTCTTTAAAAGTTCATCTAAGTAAATGTTGGTAGTGCTTCTGTTTGCAGGATGTGTAGAAATGAGAGCGATTCATGAAGTTACCTTCTAATAGCGTGCTGTTAGGTTCTTAATAAATGCTGAAGGAGCCCTGGTGGTTCATTGGTTAAGTACTCAACTGCAAGGTCAGCAGTTTGAGTCCACTAGCTGCTCAAAGGGAGAAAGATGAGGCTTTCCACTCCTGTAAAGATTTACAGCCTCAGAAACCCTATACAGAAATCGATTTCACTACACATAGCCACTACCAATGCTAATAAATGGAATGATTTATTTCTATTTTAGGAAAGGTGGTCAAGGCTATCCTCTCTGGGAAGTGACAGTTTAGCAGAAGCATGAATGAAGATAGGGAGTAAGCAGTATGGATGTGTGAGGGAAGAACATTTGTGGGAAAGAGTGCAAAGGCCTTGAGGTGGTCATAGTCTCTGAGGCTCAGCAGGATGGCCACAAGCAGGAGAATGACGGATGAAATCAGAGAGGAACTAGGTGCCATAAGCTATGCTTCATGAGATGACAGTATGTTTACATTAGTTTAGGTAGGAGATGAAGGTGCCTGGGCAGTAACAGTGGAGATGGTGAGAAGATGACCACTTTTTGGAAGATGGAGCTAAATGAGTTTGTTGATGGATGAACTTTGGATTAAAGGAAGACATAAAGATTTTGACCTGAACAACCAGTATGATGGAATCACCATTAATTGATGTGAAAGACTAGAGAGGGAGCATATTTTGAGGAGAAAAATAAAAATATTTGAATATGGGACCAAGTAAGTGTAGTGTTTTATTATTATTATTATTATTGTAGTTATTAAAAGCGATTCTTGTTTTATTTGGAGTCCTGGTGTGGCACTGTGGGTTAATGCACTGGACTGCAAGGCCGGTTTGATCCTCAGGGCTGACAGTTCAAGCTCACCAGCTGCACCTCAGGAACCCTATACAGGGTCGCTATGGGTCGGAACTGGCTGGAGGGAACTTAACAACAATAGCATTGTCTTATTTAGTCTTCCCCAGGCTTCCCACAGGGATCACTGTGTGCGAGTCGTAGGTCTCTGGACAGAGCTAAGTTGAAGATTTGGAAACATTAAGTCAAGGAAAGACAGATTCAGGATAAAGACCATAAAGGGCATTTTTGGAGAGAGAGCATGATGTGGGCACCAGCAGGAAAGTCTTATCAAAGGCACTTGCATTTAGCAGTAGGTGTCCCATGGAGGGTCTTTTTTTCCAGGCAGCGTCACAGATCCCGTGTAGATCTTTTGTTCCCAGGCCTGGCTCTGACTGCATGTCCAGGTCTGCACTTTCCTTCCTGACATGCTATATCACGGTTCTCATCTGTATTACTAATAAGGAAGGTCAACTTTTTTGTCATTTTACCAGTATTGGCACTTACTGTACAAGCACCTTTATTATTATTATTATTAAGTGAATGGTTTCTGATTTTCACCAGCTAAAATCAGTACATGGATTTACCTGTGAACCGAAAGGTTGAAAGTCTGAGTCCAACCAGAGAGAGGCACCTCAGAAGCATGGCCTGGCAATCTGCTTCTGAAAAATCAGCTGTGAAAAACTCTGTGGCACACAGTTCTACTTTGACATGCATGGCATCATGCTGAGTTAGTGTTGGCTCTGTGACAGCTGGCTAAGGTTTACCCTGTAATCTGGAAAGCTTCATTCTTTGCTCAGGTGATTGAGCCTTGGAGAGAAGGGCAGTTGAAATAGAAGGTGGGGTTTTTTGTTTTGTTTTGTTTTAATCCATTTGACTCTTTTCTTTGCACATAAATGAGAACTGTACAGTTTAAATCTCTAGCTTCAGCTTTAAGGGAAAAACAACGTATTTGCATCAAAGTACTGAATTTCTAGAGAGGATATACTTAGTCCATTTAAAATGCCATCCTACTCCCTCCCTCATTCTAAATGAAGTCATCTTTTTTTGGTGTTGGCGGTGTTGGTGATGTTCATAATGTCACCCAAGAGTAGTTGCTTTTTTAATACAGTGGCCCTGATTTCAGTATCCTCAGGACAGTCGTTATAAAACAGTACAGCATTTGCATATAACCTATGCATATCCTCCTGTATACTTCACATCATCTCTAGAATACTTAGTATACCTAATGCAATGTCAGTGCTCTCCAAATAGCACTTTTCACTCCCTCTTAGCCTTTGAGGGATTGCTTCCCCTGCTCCCAAATATTTTTACTCCATGGATGGAATATGTGGATGTGTAACAATGCACATGGCCAGTATTAGAACCTAAGTTCACATGTGTAACCGATATTTGTGGAGCACCAACCTTATGTAGACCGTAGAAGAATTGAAACAGTTGAGTTACGGTGTTGGAGGAGAATACTGAAAATACCATGGACTGCCAAAAGAACAAATAGCTCTGTGTTGGAAGAAGTGCAGCCAGAGTGTTCCTTGGTGGCCAGGATGACCAAGCTTCGTCTCTCATACCTCGGACATATTGTCAGGAGGGACCAATCACTGGATAAGGATACCATGTTTGGTGACGTGGAGGGTCAGAGAAAAAGAGGAAGACCCCCAACGTGGTGGATTGGCAAAGTGGCAGCATCAATGAGCTCAAGCATAGCAACAATTGTGAGGTTGGCCCAGGATCAGGCAGTGTTTCGTTTTGTTGTGCATAGGATAGCTATAAGTCAGTACCAACTCAAGGTACCAACTCAATGGCACTTAACAGCAACAACCTTATGTAAGGCACTGGTCTATGGGTTGGGGATGCACCACTGACAGAGAAAACCCCTGTCCTCCTGCAGACTTTGTGTGTTTGTGCATGTGAGAGGTGGTGGTGTAAGGGGCAATACTTCAATATACAAAGATATGGATTAAGTTTTGAGGAAATATAAAGCAGGGTGAGAGCTAGAACGTGATAAACGAAGACAGAAGAATTGATACTTTCAAACTGTGGTGTTGGTAAGGAATATTGAATATAGTGTGGACATTTGAAGAATGAGCAAGTCGGTTTTAGAAGAAATACAACCAAAATGTTTCTGAGAAGCACTGATAGTAAGAGTCTACTTACTTTAGACAATCGTCAGGAAAGAGCGATCACTAGAAAAGGAAAGCACAGCTGATCTGCAAAAACTAGCAAAACCCTCGATAAGATGGATTCACACAGCAGCCACAACAAGGATGGTACAGGACAAGGCAGTTTCCTGTTCCGCTTTACATAAGGTCATCTTGAGTTGGAGCCCACTTACTGGCAACTGACAACAACAACAAGGTTGATGGAGAGTGATGAGCAATAATAGATGGGGCATGATCTGAGGAGAAGTCATTTGGAGTAGAGACCTAAACTTACGTGAACCTCCTGGTCTATGACACAAAGTCAGTCAGAGCAGGTTCTGCTTCTGCAGAATTATAGGACGATGGTTTTGGATGTTAATATTAATAGTTTTATTTTAGATCTTTTCTGATAAGTAGCTGGTGCACATGTTAAATAACTTTAAATAATGATAGGAGTGGGGCATGTGCCCATGCATATTTTATTTGTATTTTTGTAAAAAACAAAAAAACAAAACTGGTTATGTGTGAGTAGAATAAAATTTTGAAGAAGTCTGCACCATATCCTAACTTGAGCAAGTAACACCTTTTGAAATCTGCATCTGGTGAGAACATCTGTGGATTGTTACTCGCATTTTTCAGAGACGTAGTTATATTTGGATACTGGTGTGGTGCCGTGGGTTAATTCGCTGGACTGCAAAGTCAGTATGAACCACAAGGTTGGTGGTTCAAGCTCACGAACCGCTTCTTGGAAACCCTTCTACAAGGTTGCTATGGGTCGTAACTGACTCAATGGCACTTAACAACACCTCCAAGTTATATTGAGACAATAGTTATGTTACTTAGGGTCATACAGATTTTAGGAACCCTTAGAGAGACTATTTAGTTCTTGGGTAATGCCAACAGGTTAAATGCCCAACTACTAACAAAAAAGTTAGTAAACCTCAGAAGAAATGGTCAGCAGTCTGCTTCTGAATGAAAACTGTATGGATCCATTTTACTTGACACACATAGGGTCACCATAAATCAGAACTGACTTGGCAGTAACTGGTTTGGTTTGTAGAGACTGTGTGGTCTGACTTCTACTTCACTGGATGGTAAAGCTGAAGCTGACAAGCCCTATGCATGGTCTTCCTGCAAGTTTATTGGAGGTCTGCTTCTGCAGCACAGCCCTCCTGACCTGAGGGCTCTTTCTCTGCCATTGACTTCACTTTCCCAAGTGTTAAAATGTGTGTCTTTCTGTCTTTCAGCATGGAGCCTCAGAAAAGAGCAGATTTCTGATTGTATTAATTTGATCCTACCATCATTTATGTAATAGGTTTCTGCTATTTATATTTTGTCCTCTTTAGGAAGGTAATTCAGCCCCAGATAATTATAAAAGAAGTAGGGAAATCTTCAACGTCTACCTTTCCATTTTCAGTTTGTTATTATTGTGACCTTAGTATAAAGCCACATTTAAGAGAAAGAAGGGTCTTTCATTTTGGGCCCATAGATACTGATGAATTTGCATGTGCGTATCTAGGACTCCTGGTATGGCGCTGTGGGTTAATGCGCCAGGCTGCAAAGCCGTTTGAACTGCAAGGTCGGCAGTTCAAGCTCACCAACTGTTCCTTGGAAACTCTATACAGGGTCGCTATGGGACGGAACTGACTCGACAGCACTTAACAACAACAACATTAGGGAGGTCAGGGCAGTATTGGGGAGAAAGGACCACGCCTTTACTTACAGTCCTCTGTCTATTCTTTCCTGGATCAACCTACCAAGTGCTCCTTCTCTCTCTTTATTATCCTGTTACATGCAAACCAGACACCTACTTTCTTGTTATTTGTGGGGTCAAGATTTACTTTACCTCAGATCGTTTGTCCTTTGTCCCGAGAGGTAAGGTTTCTGGTTGTGTGCCCCTGAGTCGATTCTGTAGGACAGAGTCAAGCTGCACTGTCTGGTTTTCTAGATGTCATCTTTACAGGAGCAGCCACCTGGGCTCCTTAGCAATAATTCTGAACCCTTTGCATTTCATGAGTATTTAAATACCTTCATTATCTAAACTATACCTGAAGATTTGTGTGAATAGTTGGGGCCTGTCCTAACCAGAAAGACCACATGATATCACCTAACCTAGAGTGGGGCTGATCCAATCAATCAGAACTATTCAGTGAAGTCGGTGGATGAACAGTCTGGACATGGAAGCCCCATGGAATTACTGGTTGATGGAAGACATAACCCTTGCATGTGGAAGGATAATGAGTTCCTTGAAACATGGAAACTCTGGGCTGGGAACCCTTCCAAACCTTGGCCTGTATATCTCTTCATTTGAATAAAACAGGAATAGTAAGAATAGCACGTCCATGGACTTTGTGAGTTGTTCTAGTAAATGATCAAACCTAACGGAATAATGAGAGGCAGAAGTTAGGAGGGTAGTGGGATTCCGAGCCTGTATCTGGTATTTTGAAGTGATGAAGGGAAGTTCTTTACTTTGTAGCCAGCAAGTCAGAAGTGAGGGTAGCATGTGAATTTCCAACCTTGGAACTAACTACTGCTTATTTGGATATTTGAAGGGCAGAATCCATACGATAAACACTCAACTTCAAGGTCTATTTAAACAGCAAGGTTGGCAGTTGCTACTTGAAAACCCTATACAGGATCACTATGAGTTGGAACCAACTTACTGACACTTAACAACAACTTCCTTTTAACTTGAGACATCTGACTTAACTTCTCAGAAGCAGGGCATTTGGGAACCTTGAGCCCACAGCTGGCATTCTGAATAGGTTTAGAAGTGAGGGTGTAGTGTGGACATTCAAACTTGAGACTGCTGTCTGCCTATTTGTCGGTGTGAATGACAGTGTTCTTCCTACTTGTGAAATCTGACCTAGTTTCTGATGACTAGGCTCAGAGCAGAAAGTGCTGCACGGGCAGCTAGTGTCAGAACTGAATAAAGAAGTAACAAGTGGTGATTTGTTAGAGCTTTGCATGAGCATATTGATTATAACCAGGCTAATTTGTAAATTAAAATTACCCAAAGACAAGTGAGAAATTGGAGCGATATTAAGGAATTTCATGAAACACCTGTGTGTACTTAAGCACTGGTTGGGTGGGATCATGAGACAGCATCCTGGGACTTGCTCGTTCTCATGTGTGGTGGGTATCAAGGCTAAGATTCTTTAAGGTTGGCGGTTGTAGTGTGTGTGCTTCTTCATATATATACTTACGTGGCAGTGTTTCTCAGATCCCGGTAATAACATCAGGCACTTACTTAGGTATGTTGCTAAAAATGATCCCAATTCAGGAGTTCTGGGGCAGGGCCCACCTTTGTGCATTCCAGTCAGTTCCCAGGTGCTATTGGAGCTGCTGGCCCAGCTGGTCCAGATACCGCTGGCAATGCTTATATAAGGGATGGAGGAGCCCTGGTGGTGCAGTTGTTAAGTACTTGGTTACTAATTAGAAAGTCAGCAGCTGAAGCTCCTCAAGAGAAGTGATGTGGCTGGCTGCTTCCATAAAGAGGTATTCTTTAGCCTTGGAAACCCTATGGGGAAGTTCTACTTTATCCCATAGTAGGGTCACTGAGAGTCAGATCAACTAGAAAACAACAGGTTTATGTGTAATTTGGTCAAGGAAAATGTGCTCATTATAAGGGATCGGCTTTCCAGATCACTTTGGAGTTAATTTGCTGAGTATATAATGCACTGGACCACAAGGTTAATGGTTCAAGCCAACTAGCTGCTCCTTGGAAACCCTACACAGGGTTGTTATGAATCAGAAGTGCTCGACAGCACTTAACAACAAAAACAACAACATACAAGTTACAAGTATACTGGATTCCTGGTGTGGCACTGTAGGATGGATAAGCACTGGACTGCAAGGTCAGTTTGAACTGCAATATCGGCGATTTAAACCCACCAGCCACTCCTCAGAAACCCTGTGAAGGGTCGCTCTGAGTCTGAACCAGCTGGATGGTAATTAACAACAACAAATATACAAGCATACTAAGAAAGTGTGAGTACCTAAAATTAGATGCCTGAAATGGCAGTTTCTCAAAAAGTTTGGAGGGGTAAGCACTTTTTCCTCAAGGTTTTCCTTTAAAACATACAGGATGCCCAGTTGACTGATATTGGACTGTTAACAAGGAAAAAAACAATTGTTGATGCCCAGTCTCTCACATGGCATTGCTTTTCACACCATTCTTGAACACCAGAACTAGGTCCCGATTAATTTTAGCTGTGTACCTTGTGAAGACTGAGGAAGAGTTCCTATTTTTGGTATTGACACAGAACATACATCCCTGTGTATCTAATTCAGGAAATCATAGTTGTTGCTTGTTGTTGTGTACCATTAAGTTGGTTCCAACTCATAGTAACCCTCTGTAGGGTTCCAAAACAGTGGCTGGTGGGTTTGAACCACTGATCTTGTCTCGTGCGTATCCTACAGCACCACACCAGGACTCCAGAAAAATCATACAGAATTGCCAATATAGGATGGCGTGCTTCCCTAAATCATGTAGCCACAGAAGGAATGGTCTATTCGGGCATTGGTGTATTAACTAACATCAAGTCTTTTGTTCTACTGAACTCTGAGATTGCTGGTGGTGTGGTGTAAATGGGGTGTGGTTCAAGTGACTGTAAAGAGGTGAAGAACAGGAAACGGATTGAGAGTTGTTGTTAATTGCTGTCTAGTTGGTACCTTTTCATAGTTGACCCTGTGTAGGGTTTCAGAGTAGTGGCTGGTGGGCTTGAACTGCTGACCTTATGGATAGCAGTCTAGTGCTTATCCTACAGTGCCACACCAGGAGTGAGTTACCTAAATTCTTAGGGCCTTACTGTTTCCATTTCTAAAACAAGGCCCCTCAAATTGAATAGTAGATAGGGTCTCAGTTAGCTCACTCTATACCTTGTGGTAGTTTGAGAGAGTTAATACTTATATCTGATGGGTTTGCCTCCACACAGCAAAGAGTACTGAGGTATAGTCTGCCATCAGTATTTATAGCAGATATCTCTAAGGAGATGTTGCATATTTAATTTGATGATCTTTGCTTAGAGACCATTGTTTTGTAATTGCCCTTCATTTTTTAAAATTATTTTTTTATTAGAGTTAAATGAAGAACTTAAAGTATTACATACAAGTGAAGTTTTTAACCTAGATGTTCATATAGTCTTTGTGCATTGCTCAAAACAAATCCAATATGAACATTTAAGTAGCAAGCTCCACTAGGACTTTTGAAAGTGTTACCTTTGATAACATTGTTTAAGGAACACAGTTGTAACACAAGGCAAGGCGCAGAGCTGATTTAGACTTCCAGGTACATAGAATTACAGTAGAAGTATAGTAGGGTAGGATTTGAAGTGCCAGTAGCATCCAGCTAATGAAATTGTTCCTAAAGATATGTTTAGGAGATGATCATCCCTTAAAAAAAAATCAAGCCCTAATAACAATCAAAGCACACTTTGCTCTTATGTGCGATGAGTCATTTTTTGGGTAATGATGTATGTCATCACCATGTCCATGAGTGCCTTGGTGATACCATGGCTGCCTGGTTCATGAGATTTGAACAGGAAGGTGCAGATGATAATGAACCATTTTGTTACATCTTTTTAGAGTCTCCCTAACTGTGGGAGAATTGGGACAGTCGTGGCCTGGTTATATGTTTTGATGAGTAACAGTTGTTTAAAAACATTTTTAAACACAGTACATATGTTTACATAATTCATATACTGGAACTAAGGGAATATATATCAAAAATTTGGAAATATTTATTGGTGACAGATAGACTTTGTAGGAGATGTTCATATTTTCTTTGAAACAGTGGGTTCTACTCGGTGACTTCTTGGAGTTATTTTATGAATATTATAAGAATTTTTCATTGATGTATGAGTGTAATCAATAATGTGTTCTATTGTTCAAACCAAAGTAATAACAATAAATAATATTGCCTTTGATTAAGAGACTGCTAGATGGTTTTATTGATTTTCAGAACAAGTATTTCAGATAAGGGAGGTATGTATAAGAAAACCGAGGCTTTAGATGAGTGAGTAATTTTCCAAGTTCATTCAGGTCATAATCTGTGGAGTTGGGACCAGGAGTTGGATATCTCATTTCTAATTCTGTGCTCCTTCTGTGGTATTTTAATCTAATTCTGTGTTCCTTCTATGATATCATCTGGTTTGTTGAAAACAATAGCTTTGCAAATGTATGACAGTTTACAGTTTGATAGAGTTTTTGCATAGGTGTTACATTTTCTTCACAATTTAAGTTAATCATTTATTCAGTTATTGATAGAGAATAAGACCTGGGAAGAAACAGCTTAATTTTTTTTCTAGCAGGCCTTCAGCTCGTAATTTGCCCTGTTCGCCCACATTAAAAAAATTTAGGCCTGTTCCAGTGTTGCTTCATCATCCATGACCGAATTAAGCTGTACCAGTTTCAAAGCTTTATTTTAAACTTGCAGGGTAAGTCAAAAAACAATGCTACAAGTCATAGAAATTTTTATTGAAAAACATCAAAATATGAGGCGATATTTTCTCAACTTATCTTCCATGTAGGTCTATATACTCTTGAAGGTGGTATTTCCATCTTTCTAACCCTTCCCTGGGAGTCCTGGTGTGGCACTGTGGGTTAATGTGGTATACCTCAAGGTTGATTTCACTTGCAAGTCGGTGGTTCAAGCTCACCATTCGCTCTTTGGAAACCCCATAAAGGGTTGCTATGAGTTGGAACCAACTCAACTCACTTAACAACAACTCTTCCCTTAAGAATTCTGTGCACTTAAATTTACACCATGTCAAAATGGCAGTTTTGGCATTTTGAGAGACTCAAATGCCACAAGAAATCTGTTCTTTTAATGTTCTTTGAGTTTGAGGTATAAAGAGAAGAAATCTGAACGGGCAAGATCAGGGCTGTAGGATGAATGGGGTAAAGTATCCCAGCACAATTCCCTTGGGCAGCCCTTGCTATCCTTGAAGAATGAGCACGTGTGTTGTCGTGATGAGATAAAAAAATTCCTTGGCACAACTTTCCTGACCTTTTTCTCACCAGTGCAGTTTTCAGATTTCTTAAATAAGCCCCTTTGATTGTCCTATTACCTCTTTGGAATTCCCCCAGAAGGTCACCATAAGCTTCTGAGCTTACCTCTCTTCCTTGAACTTAGCTGGCTCAGCAGATTCTTGGAAACCACCGTTTTGATTGGACCTTGCTCTCTCTCTCTGTATTGTATTGGTAAATCCAAGATTCATCCCCAGTTATGATTCCTTTTGCAAAATCATTGTCATTTGCCTTGATCTTCCTTAAGTGGCTGATGGAAAGATTAGCAATTTGAGCTAGCTGATCTTCATTCAACATTTTTGGTACCCACAGAGCTGAACGCTTGCTAAGGCCAAAGTGTTTGTTTAAAATTGAAAATGCAGAACTATGTAAGATCCCAAGTTTAGTAGTTAGTGCATCAATGGTAAAATTCTGTATTGTCTGTCTTCCACCAGTTTCTGGACTTCAGCCACAGTTTCTTCATTTATTGGGACTGACAGTTTTTGCTCTCTTCTCTCATCTTCGAGGTCATCCATTTGAAATGTTTGATCCATCAAAAACGTTGTTTTATATGTGGCAGTATTCCCATAACTTGTTGCAAAGCTTCTGTGATTTGGAAAGATGTCCGTATGAGTTTTGTTAAAAATTTGATATTGTCTCTGACTTCAAAATGGTTTTTTTCCTGGCACAAAAAGTATCTTTTTTTGGAAGGAACTGTAATGAAATTAAGACCAGTGTATTACTGAGGTAATTTGTCCACATATTGCATGGACATGTTGTAGTGCAGTGAATTACTTCATATGACTCTTCTACCCGTTGTCTTTGTAACTCCCACCAAACAATGGTTTTACTCTCATGGGTCTGGGTGAGAAGTTGGGAGAAGATGCTGAGAGGATTATATGACTCAGGAGTCAATTATGATTGTAAAAACTTGGAATTCTAATGTGTATAAAATGAGCCATCACAGAAGAAGGAGCGCTTCACAAAGAAAGTTTCAGGAATGGAACATGTCCTTTAGACCCCAAGATCCTTGTGCATTGAATCCCCTCCATGCAGGGATAGAAAGATGTGACAACAGAAGAGTAGCAGACGAGTGACAGAGGAGCAGCTGCAGTAGAACCAACAGCCACAGCACCGACAGAGCAGTGGGCTTTCAGGCCTGTCTGTAGGGCAAGTAGAGCTGAGGGACTTTGGGCAGGAGGCTCATTCGTGCCGTGGGTGCCTCCAGGCACTTAATTGGGGAGCTAAATTTGCTGACTTACGGAGATAGAGCAGAGTGTCTCTGAGTTGAGGCTTATAGTGGGGTGCCCTTTGGATGTTTATTAATATCCCTAAGAGAGCTTTGTAACATGGTCAGAGCAGGGCAGAGGACAGGCCAAGGGGCTGAGGGCCAGAGAGAGGCCTGTCTATGGTCATGGTAAAGGAGAGGCTATCCTGACTGGAAGAACTGTGCCCGGAGCATTTTTGACACTTATTTGGACCTTGTAGGATAAGCAAGCTCAGTTTGAACTGCAAGGTCAGTAGTTCAAACTCACCAGCCACTCCTTGGAAACCCTATACAGGTTCTCTATGAGTTTAAATGACTTGTCGGCACTTAACAACAACAACATAACTTCCCTAATAAACCCCACAACTGTGAATATGGTGTATGAGTTCTGTGTGGCCATTGCAATGGATTATCAAACCCAGATGAGAAGTAGAAAGTGCTGTGGGAGGAATGGCTGGTGATAGAGCCATTGGTAAAGGTTAGAGGGTCTGACCTCCATCTCAGAGGGACTAGCCTCATACTGATCCTTCTGAAAGAAAGTATTACTGCATCTGTTTAAACAAGTTTTGATGGGGGAAAAACCATGCCTATGAGCTGGAACCCTAGTAGCAATGCCTTTTGATTTACCTTTGTATAAGCTTCATTTCTTTTGATTCTCTCTTTTCCATAGGTTTGATTTTCTTGAAAGGAATGAAAGAGAAATTGTTTAGTATAGGTAGTTCCTGTAGGGAATGGGCTTATTGATCTCAAAAAGTTTAGTACTTTAGTTGGTCAATATTTCTCTAATTTTTAATAGTATTTATTTTTTTTTAAGTAGCAACTTTGAACTAAAGTCTCTTTTTCAAGTGTAGAGTTAGGCATCAAACAAGCTCTGTATGCATTATAAAAGGTTACAATCCTATGCTTAATAGGTATTGTGTTGAATAAGAAGATGACAGATTTCTCTAAACATGAAAATTAATTGTACTCAGGAAAGGAAAAATGAAAGTTAAGATATTATAAGAATTTTACATGTTAGATTGAATCAAGAGGATGAGAGCTGGGGAAAGAGGCAGATTTGCTGCTTTGCTTTTTAGTTTTCTTAGGATTTGCTGTTGTTAGATACCGTTGAGTCTATTTCAACTCCCCGTGACACTTAGGGTTTCCAAGGAGTGGCTGGTGGTTTTGAACCTCCAGCCTTGTGGTTAACAATCCAGTGCTTGTCTTGTTGTGGCACAACAAAACCAGCAGCGACAACATTTCTGAAGGATAGACATTTACGTGCAAGATTGTTCTTTCAAAGGTACAAAGGTTTGAAGATATCTTCAGATTACTTTCCTAGAAGATTGTAGTCATTTTTAAAAATATTCTTATCAGTAAGTGCATGATAGTGCTTATTCCTTCCATATCCAAATCTGTACCAGATCTCATTAATATTTTATGTTTTATCAATATGAGCAGTGAAAAATAATTTCTCTTTATTTTAACTTGCATTTCTATGAGCCATGGCTGCTTTGTATTTTTTTTAAAAATATTTTGATTATCCAGCAGGATAATTAAAAACTTCGTTATATGTAATCGATCATGCTATTTTACAAATAATGCTTCCATTATATCTTTATGTCAGTCTTCCAATTTCTCCCTTTCACACACCCCCCCCCACACACACACATGTTATTTTCATAAGCGTGCCATGCCACTATTTTAACATGGTGCTGACTTCACTTGACACCTGGTATTGGTGCTGTAAGATAAGTACTGGACTTCTAACTGCATGGTCAGTGATTAGACACCCCAGTTGCTCCTCAGACACCCTGTACAGGGTCGCTTTGAGACAAAACTAATTTGACAGCATTTAAAGACACCAACAACATAGCGTAATGGTTTGACTTTAAAAGTTCTTATAAGGTTTTCACATTCAGCTGTTGACCTAATGTGTTATAATTGCCAACGTAAATTAATAGAAACAGACACCCAATTTCAATGGTTTATTTTCTAATTACTGGGGTACTACTACACTTGATCTAGACTTCTTGGTGAGCTTGGTGGTTCAAGCTCACCAGCTGCACCTTGGAAACCCTATACAGGGTCACTATGGGTCGGAATCGACTCGACGGCACTTAACAACAACAACACTACACTTGATCTAGGCTTCTTGACCATGGGTTAGATCTATATTATACAATTATAATCAAAATAACATTTTTGGACTATTTATATATATATATAAGCCTTGATGAAGGAGCTCTGGTAGCGTAGTGGTTACGAATCGGGCTGCGAACCTGAAGGTCAGCGGTTCGAAACTACCAGCTGCTCCGCGGGAGAAAGATGAGGCTTTCTACTCCCGTAAGGATTTACACCCTCGGAAACCCTGTACAGGATCGCTATGGGTCGGAACCGATTCGACGGCACTTAACAACAACAACATAAGCCTTGATGGCTCTGTGGGTTAGATGTTAGTCTGCTCACTGTAAGGTCGGTAGTTCAAACCTACCAGCTGCTGTTTGGGAGAAGGATGGAGTTATCTGCTTCCATAAACACTTACAGTCTTGGTAACCCTATATGGGAGTCCTGGTGTGTCCCTGTGGGGCAAGTACAGGACTGCTAACCACAAGGTCAGCACCAGCCACTCCATGGAAACACCACACAGGGTCTCTATGAGTCAGAACCAACTTGATGATACTTAGCAACAACAACCCTATTTAGGGTTGGTATGGGTTGGAATTAACTTGATAGCAGTGGGTTTATACACTTAAGCAAGAGATTAAAGTAGATGAATTGAATGAAAGAAAGTGTAAAGAAAGGTATGATTTATGTGTAATATGAGTGGACAGGTGAATGAGGGTGAAAATCACTTTTGGAAATGTCATGAGACATGCGTGGTATATGCATGGGTGTGCTGGGCCAGAACTGTTTCACTTCATTTCCTCATTTCCTAGCATTGCATCTGTGGGCAAACTGTTTAGCTGGACATGTTATTTGTGTAAGAAATATGGTATATAAAATAAAGTGTAGCTATTTTAGGTATGTGGTTTGATGAGTTGTAATAAATTTATACATGTATATGTTGTTGTTTAGTGCTATTGAGTCGATTCTGACTCATAGAGACCCTGTATAGGGTTTCCAAGGAGAATCTGGTGGGCTTGAACCACCAACCTTGTGGTTTGCAATCCAGTACCGATCCTACAGCGCCACACTTATTAAAAATACAGATCCTTGCCAGCACACTTCAAAGTTTCTTTTTACCCTTTCTCTCTCAGTCATCCTCCACTCCAACCCCAGGCAAATACTGATTGGGGTTTTGGCACTATACATTAGATTTGATTTTTCTAAAGTTTAAGGGGATTCATAAAGGATAATGTTTTGTTGGGAATCTTCACTTAACTTAATGATTTTGAGATTCATCCTAGTTGTTGCGTATATCAGTGGTTCATTACTTTTATTGCTGAGTAAAAACCCTATGAATTACAGCAGTTAACTTCACAACTCATCCTAGGAACTGTGCAGAACTTCGCAGCAGTTTGTTCTGTTGTGTATGAGGTCTGACTTGACTATGACTACCAACAGCAACAAAATTCCATTATATAAATACAATCACCTGCTGATAGACGTGTAGGTTGTATACAGTTTTTAGTTATGAACATTCATGTATAAGACTTTGTGTGGACATATGTTTCCATTTCTCTTGATAAACATCTAGGAGTGTGATTGCTGGGTCATATAGCTAGTATTTGTATAATTTTCGAAGAATCTACCAAAAAGTCGCTATTCCATTTTATATTCCCATTAGCAGTAGAGTCTCAGGTTACATCGTGGTCAACACTTGGTGTTATCTATTCATTTTAGCTATTCTTGTGGATGTGTAATTTGCATTTACCTAATGACTAATGATACTGAACGTCTTTATGAGTGTTTTTGGCTATTCATATATCTTCTCTTTTGAAGCGTCTGTGCAAACATTTTGCATATTTTTATTGGATTGTTTATCTTATTCTTGGCTTGTAAGAGCTTTTTATATCTTTTGGATTTAAGTCCTTTGCTGGTTTACATTTTTAAATCTTTAGATTTGAGGGCTTAGCAAAATAACTTATTTGGTTATTTGTTCCAAGAATATAAAGGCTATATAAAGATCATGCCCAACTTAACATAGCAATTACAGCATCATTTAAGAACATCTAGTTGCTGATTGCATATTTATAATAGTTAATATCTCAAAATGCTCAATGAATATTTACAGGCATTGTTGTTAAGTGCCATTGAGTTCGTTTCAACTCATACCCTGTATAAGGTTTCTGAGGAGCAGTTGGTGGGTTTGAACTACTGACCTTGGAGTTAGCAATCCATTGCTTATACTACAGTGTCACACCAGGACTCGTTTGCAGGCCTTCAAATTTAATTATTATGTTTTGCCAAAGACACAAGACCACTATTCCTCCATTGCTCACCCCTTTAGCCTGTTTAGCTTCTAGAATACAACTTAATACTTTTTAATATGGAGTCCTGGTGTGGTGCTGTGGCCTAATGCATCAGACTACAAAGTCGTTTGAACTGCTAGGTCGGCAATTCAGCTGTGCCTCAGAAACCCTATACAGGGTCTCTATGGGTAGACATCAACTGGATGGCACTTAACAACAACAATAACAATGGAGACCTAGTGTGGTTTTGTTGGATAAGCACTAGACTGTTAGCACAATGTTGGCTGTTCGAACCACTAGCCGCTCCTAGGAAGCCCTGTACAGGATCACTATGAGTTGGACTTGACTCCATGGCAACATAGGGAGCTATGCTTTACGTGCTACAATAGGCAGACATGATGCACATATAAAGAGCCATTGGAAATAACAGGGAGATAACGATTACTATGGAGGGGAGGGAGGAAGACAAAAGAAAAGTTGGTTAACTTGCAGAAAAATAATGAAAGTCAGATAGGGAAAGGAATCAGATTTTTCAGGTCCATTGAGAAGAAGGAAGAAAAAGAGAACTATTTTCACATCATTTGATCATCTGCTAGATTAATACTTGAACACAAAGACCTCAAGTTCATGGATAGATGCATTCACACACCCAAGTAGGCAGTGTTTTAAAAAGAGTATTGGGTACTTCTTGGAAACACTTCAGAGCTATTGGTGATTGCAACTTGAAACAAGCCACAGATGTAGATTTTTGAGCGGGACACTACCAGAACCTGACACTAGCTATATGTGTTGTCGGATGCTAACAGAGTGGCCTGAAGTTAGCTTTGGCACTAAACTTCCCTTACGAATCATGACCTTTGTATTATTGTTTAGTCATGTTTTGAGAGAAATATTTCATTTAGCCTTTTGTTTTCTTCATCTGTCCTCCCTATCTTACATGGTTATATTATTTTAGTTCAGAGACATTCTTGAACAGGGATTGATGAACTTTTTCTGTAAATATATTCAGACTTTTGGATCATATAGTGTTTTCTCACAGCTACTCAAGTCTGCCATTGTAACATGAAAGCAGGCATAGATAATACATAAATGAATGGTTGTGACTGTGTTTCAGTAAAACTTTATTTGCAAAAACAGGCAATGGCCGTGGTTTACTGACCCCTAACCCCTGTGTTATATAATGCGCCTTGGTGGCACAGTGGTTAAAGTGCTAACTTGATAACTGAAGGTCAGTGGTCTCAACCTACCAGCCACTCCATGGGATAAAGGTACAGCAGTCTGCTTCTGTAAAGATTTATAGTCTTGGAAACCCTGTGTTGTTGTTAAGTGCCTTCAAGTAGGGGTTCCGACTCACAGCAACCCTGTATAGGGTTTCCGAAGAGTGCCTGGTGAGCTTGAACCGCCGACCCTGTGCCTCAAGCTGACCTTATAGTCCAGCTCATTAACCCATAGCACCACATCAGGACTCCTGCAAACCCTCTAGGGCAGTTCTCCTCTGTTCAGTACTGTCACAATGAGTCAAAATCAACTTAACAGCAGTGACTTTTATGGTTTGATGTTGGATCATTATAGGGGGTCCTGGAAAGTTTAATCTCAGCACACAGCCAATGGGAACTGTCTCTGAAGACTTGACTGTTTCACATGATATTATTGGTGTCCCAGATACGATTCTAAATGGTTAGATGGTTTTGAAAAAAATTTAATTTGAACTTTATGTAGTGGCCAGAATCCTGAGAGAAAGGCTTTATAATTATAAATGCTAAAATTTAAATTGCTGAGATAACATTTGTCCTCATAAAAGGAAAATTATGTAGCAAGTGGACATTCAGTTTTAGTTTTCAGTTCCTTGTGGAAACATCTTCACTATGAGAAAAAATGTGGAGTTAATGAACAAATACTTCTTGAGTGGGTACTGTGGTGCTCACAATTTACTGTGAAGGTAACTTCAGTCATGGGTATCACATAGTTGCTGCTTCAAGATGTTTAATATCTTGGAAGGGTACTGAAAGCCTGTGCAAAAGGAATTTTTTTTATGTGTTTTCAGCTTTTTAGGAATATTTTAAAGTCAACTTTAATAAGAGGTTACTTATGTATGGTAGAAAATATAATCATGGTGTGTATGATTAATTCATTGAATTTTGATATATAACCATTATGCTAATCAAAATATAGAACATTTCCTCATCCCCAAAGGGCCCTCTATTCCCCAGCCCAGAGAGTCACTCAGTTGCCCTCAGATTCTATTTATATGGGCCTCTGTACTTGTGCTCTCCCCTTTGTGGCAGCAAGATAGTCTCGCATCTGCCTTTCCTGGCAGGAAAAATGTAAGAGAAAAGAAGAAAAAAAGAATGGTTTATCTACCACGAAAGAAAACTTTTCCAGGAATCCCTAGCAGATTTCTGCAGACATTTCTTTGGCTAGAACTACCCAATGACTATCCAGATATTCATGGAGTCCCTGGTTGGTGCAATTGGTTAATGTACTCAGAGGTGCCTTGGAAGAAAGTCCTGGCAGTTTGCTTCTGAAAATGTCTTCCTAAACTCTATGGTGCACACTTCTGCTCTGTAACACATGGGATTGCATGAGTTGGAACTGAGTCAGCTGCATCTAATACCCAGACCTTGAAGGGAATCTACAAAGGCAATAGTTTTAATGAGGCATGTTTTTCTCCCTCTCATGCGGTCCAGGGTTCCATAATGGTGAAAGAAGAGGAAAGTGGATTTGGGGTAGGCATTTAGCAATATTGGCTTTGTCTCTCATAAATACACACGTATACACATTTGTTCATACAATACTGCATACAGTGTTCTGAAAGTTGTGTGAGAAATGGATAACAGCAGTTACCTCTGCAGAATACACTGGCAGTCAGGATATGTGTTAACTTCAAAGGAAAGAAGTGGGTAGTAAGTTGACATCAGTCCATTAACAGAACCCCTTGGGTACAGCTGTTTAACCCTTTATTCAGAGCCAGGTCACTTGACCTTTGTGGGCTTCAGCTTCAGCTGTAAGATGAAAGGTTACATTAGATAATATCTTCTATTCCTTCAAGCTCTGGGCCTCTGCTACTTAATTGCACCATCTCCAGGAACTGATGAAGAAGATTAAGAGTCAGCTCCCTTAGCAAGAAAAGCAACCTAAGATCTTGGAGAGGTTCTTATTTAGTCTTCCATCCTTGCATACTTGGTGTGGGTAGTTGAATCTTCTTCAGAATGTCCAGGACAGCTTGAGATTGTGCAAGAGCTGGCTGCTTTTATTCCTTTCTCTGGTGAATGCTGGTTTCTAGAGTCTACTCTAGGACTCTGCACATAGTGAACATGGGCTAGGCCTTTGGCAGAAAGAAGCAAATCTTTGTTCCTTCTGTGAGACCAGCGCTGGCTTTCCCCAGGCCCCATTGTGCTAATAGTACATCCACATACTGTGCCTTGCCTCCAGGCTGCTTGTGGCCTTGGATCATTTTCTTTCTTGAAATTCAGACTCTGTGGGCACCCTCCCTCCTTCTTGGTCCTTTGCTTGGCTTCTTACTACTAAATCCATTGTGACTGTAGATGGTCTGATTTTTTAGAGAATAAATGAGTTATGGTGTTGGAGGAAAATATTGAAAGTGGCATGGGCTGCCAAAAGAACAAATAGATCTGTGTTGGAAGAAGTGCGTCAGAGTGCTCCTTGGAGGCCAGGATGGCCAAACTTCGTCACTCATACTTCAGACACATTGTCAGGAGGGACCAGTCACTGGAGAAGGATATCATGTTTGGTAAGGTGGAGGGTCAGAGAAAAAGAAGAAGACCCCAGAGAGATGGGTTGGCAAAGTGGCAACATCAATGGGCTCATGTGTGGCAACAGTAGTGAGGTTGGTCTAGGACCAGGCGGTGTTTCATTCTGTTGTACATAGGGTTGCTCTGAGTTGGTACCAACTCGATGGCAAATAACAACAACAACAATCCTAAAAGGACATTCGCTGTATCATCTCAGCTGGAGAGATTTGAAAGTAGGGTACTATGTTATACTGGTGTGGTGCTGACCATAAGTCAGTTTAAACCGCAAGATTGGTGGTTCAGGCCTACCAGCTGCTCCTCAGAAACCATATACTGGGTGGCTATAAGTTGGAACCAGCTTGACAGCACTTAAAACAACATCACTAACTATTCTATCAGAGTTACCTTATAGTAAATACTGGAAATAATCATATTCTTCTAAAAGAGGAGACAGACAGTGGGTGAGTGTGTGGGTGTGTATTATGTTTGTGTGTGTGTGTGTATATATGTGTGTATAGTAGCTGTTAAGTGCCGTAAAGTCAGCTTCAACTCATAGCAACCCTGTATAGGATTATCTGAGTAGAGGCTAGTGAATTTGAACCACTGACCTTGCGGTCTCACAGTGCCACACCAGGACTCTCACTCTCTATCTCTTGGTTTTGTTATGTGCCATCAAGTCAATTCTGACTCTTAGAAACCCTGTTTAGGGTTTCCGAGGGGTGGCTGGTGAGTTTGAACTGCCAGCTTTGCAGTTCAAACTGACCTTAAGGTCCAGTGCTTCTCCTACAGCGCCATACCACACACACACACACACACACACACACACACTCACTTTCAAAGATAACTATGTATATATATAGGAAGGAGTCCTGGTGTGGTTCTGTGGGTTAATGCACTGGACTGCAAGGTCTATTTGAACTGCAAAGTTGATGAAACAAGCTCACTAGCTGCTCCTTGAAAACTTTATACAGGGTCGCTGTGAGTCGAAACTGACTCGATGGCATAAACAACAACAAATGTATACACATACACACACAAAACAAGGGTGAATAAAAAATTTTTTGTGCTCTGGTTATATTAAAATGCCCATCCATGTCCACGGCTAATAACAGCATGGAGAATGCACATGAAATGATTCTGTTGAATAGGTGAATGACAGTGGATTATGTGGCAAACCATTTACAAATCAGCCATGGCTCTGCCTATGAAATAATTTATGAGACTTGGGTTTCGAAAAGTTTGCGCGATACGAGTACCTAAACAACTCATGGAAGAACATAAACAGCAGCATCTGGACATCTGCAAACAAAGCTTGGACTGATACTTGAAGGAAGGCAAAAGTTTCTTTAAAAAATTATTTCTGGTGACAAGCCATGGATTCATCACTACAAGCCTGACATACTATGGAATGGAAACCTCCTCAGTCACTGACCAAAAAAGTTCAAAAGTCAGCCATCAGCTGGAAAATTGATGCTTCCAGTTTTCTGGGATTCTCAAGGTACAATATAGGAACACTATCAGGAAAAAGGTTCAACAATCAATAATGCTTGTTACATTGACATACTCACTGAAGAGCTGAAGTCTAAACTTCAGATTAAATGCACAGGACTGCTATTCAGGGACAAGTCTTGTGATCTTGCATGACAATGCATGTCCACACACCTCTGCCCACACTGCTGACACTCTGCAAAAACTTCATTTTGAGGTGTTAAAGCATCCTCCTTATAGTCCTGGTTGTGCTCCATCTTTCTCCTGTTTGGTTCCCTGAAAGCAGCCCTTGAAGGACAAAGATTCATCTCTGATGATGAAGTGAGGACAACCATGCAATTGTGGCTCACAGCTCAGCCTACATTTTTTAATAAGGAAATATGAAAGTTTGTTGACAGATGGACAAAGTGTATTGAAAAGGAAGGAGATTATGTTGAAAAGCAATATGGTTGTCTTTTCTAAAAATTGATTAAAAGAAATTCTACAGTAGATAATTTTTTTTGTAAGTTTTATTGTGAATTATATGATAGTTTACATGGGAGAACTCGAGCTTTACATTCATCCTATCGTATTTCTTTCGTTGCAATGATTACAATCCCCTCTATGCATCATCAAACAACCAAAGGATACACCCCACAGGCCTGCCCCCGGCCATCAGCACAGAGCCCCTCCCCCTGCCTGAGTCCAGTGTCCCCAGCCGCTCCATCTGTCCATGTCATCATCTCTGTCTCCATTTCTGGCATCACTGCTTCTCTGGGTAGGGTCCTGCACTCCACTCTTCTATCTTGATGGTCCCAGGGACCTCCACTCCTGGACTGCAAAATCAATCACTCCTCTCCTTTTGTTATAAAACATCTACCTTTACATTTCCGATCCTCACAGTCAGTCCTGATAGCAGTTATTCGCTATTGTACCACAAGAGTCTTATCCCCATCTCCTTTCATCAGCCCCATCCCAGCAGATTAGAAACCATTCAGTGGAGCTTCTACTTTCCCCTGTCCCCCATTGGGACATACACATACATGCGCACACACACACACACACGCGCACACACACACACACACGCGCACACACACACACACACACACACACACACACACACACACACACACATATATATATATATATATATAGAGAGAGAGAGAGAGAGAGAGAGTCCTGGTGTGGCACTGTAGGGTAAGCACTGGACCACAAGGTCGGTTTGAACCACAAGGTCGGAGGTTTAAACTCACCATCTGCTCCTTGGAAACCCTATACAGGGTTGCTATGAGTCAGAACCGACTTGACGGCACTTAACAACAGCAACAAATAGATCTATATATTAAGTACCCTTGCCTGCTAAACAGCATACTCGGTCAGAACCCAAAGACTGGGAAATGGCCAGAAATCCATTTTAAGAGAAACTAGGTCTCTTTGTGGAGCCCCTGTGTGGTATAAACAATTGCTGTTCTTAGTTGCTAATTGAAAGGCTGCTTGAAGTTCATTCAGGATATCAACCTGGCAATCTGCTTCAGAACAATCAGCCATTGAGACTCAGTGGAACTCAGTTATAATTGGATAAGCATGGAATCACCCTGAGTCAGAATTCACTGGACAGCAACTGATGGCTAGTTAGATCTCTTCTGGGGCAAAATGAGGGCCGGTTTCCCCCAGCCGGAATGGGTAGTGAGATTCCAGGGCCACTTAGTGTGCTGAAGGTGAGCATCATTCTGCTCTTCCTGGAGCCCCTTGTTGCAGAATTTGCCTGTTTATTAGCTTCTCATGGACGCCCCGAGCCTCCTTGATCAGACTGGTGTCGGAGCAGACAGGATTCACAATTCAAACCCACCAGCTGCTCCTTGGAAACCATATACAGAGTCCCTATGAGTGAATCAACTATAGGGCACTTAACAACACAATGACATGTAGCTGTGATCACCTGGAGGGTTTTATTTTGCTAAATGGTGACTGAGGAGCACTTTGATTGCTCTGGGAAATTTTCACATCTTTTTTAGAATTTACCATTGTTTTCTTTGCTATAGGGAAATTTACAGTGATACAACAGAATCACAGACCTCTTATGTGAATACTCAACTCATACATTAAGAAGGTCATGGCTGTGTTCTCCAGAAGCCCAAGGAAACAGGCATATCTCCCAGTGCAGGACTCTGCTGGCTGGCCATGTGAATTCTTTTTAAACCCTAACTGTTCTATTTGTTGGGCCTGAGACTGAGCCCAGCACCTTGGGTCTGTTGGTGTTTTGCAGATAAGGCACTTTCTTCATGGTGCTGTGTTTATGTCAGAGGATAAGGTTGCTGGGGTTGGACAGAGAAAGCCAAGGATATATGTATGGCCTCTTTAGGAGTTTGTTCTACTTATTGCTTAATTCACAAGGAGTTTAATTTGAGAAGCCTAGAAAATAAAGTAGAAGGTACATTTCCACAGTATTTTAAGCAGGAATAGGGCTATTTTAAGCTGGAACAGACCCTAGAAGTACACTAGTACAACCTCTTCAGTTTCCCAGCTGAAGGATCCAGGGGCCAGAGTTGTCAGGATTTGTCTGGAGCTTGCAGAGAGTTTGTGAAGCAAATCAGCAGTAGATCCCAGGTCTCAATAAGAGGGTGGTGCCATGTCCTTTCTAACAGGAATGCTCCAGTGACTTTAGAAAATATTTCCCTAGGTGCAGAGAAATACATGGATAATCTTAAAGTCAAGCTTTCAAGTGTTTTTTAAATTAATAATTTATTAGAGACATATAACTTGCAAAACAAGCAAGAAATGAATACTCAATAAAAGCCCCGCATTGATTAATATATTCTAGTTATAGAGCCTCTGCATGCAGTATAAAAAGGTAATGTGTTTGGCTGCTGACTAGAAGGTTGGAAGTTCATGTCACTCAGAGGCACCTGGTGATGTACATCCACAGAATCAGCCATTAGCAGCCCTATAGAGCACACTTCGCCGGGGACGGACCTGTAATCACCATGCGTCAGAGTCGACTCTAGGCAACTAGATAGCAGTCCCCTCAAATACAAGGACAGAAAGCAAGGTACACATAAGGGGGCTTCAAAAAGACCATGGGAAAGTTCCATTATCTATGAATTCCATCCTTGTACATTATATATCTTCTTTATGTGAATTGGAATTGGGACTGGCTTACATCTCTCTCTGTTCCTCTATCCCAGTGTTTCTATGTGTCCCCCATCCCAGGTCCCTTATCTATCCATGCTGCCCCCTGCCCAGTAGTGTGATGTTGCTTCTGTAATTGTCTTTTTGTTTTCAGTCAGCCTGTCCACTACCTCAGTCCCGATGATTTGGTCCCACTGTTCCCATTTTCACTGTCTCCTCTCTTGGCCCCTGACTTGGTCCACTCTCCTCTGTCCCTCAGCCTCCTGCCCCCATCTCGATCTCCCTTCTGTCTTCTGTCCCTCCATCTGCCCTACTCTCTAGACGTGGTCACACTTTGGATGTTTCAGTGTCATTTCTGTCTCTCTGAGGACTTGCTCCATTTTCCTTTCTTCCCTCAGACCAGCTTCCTCCGCTGCTCCCACATGAGCCAATGGCTGCCCCAGCCTCTCTCTTTACTTCCATCATCTCTTTACTCTCCCCCCCCCCCCCGCAAGGATAATTCTGTTGTTCTCCTCAATTTCATAGTTCCTGGGGAGCTTTCTCATTCGTCTAGTTCAGTTTATCTCACTAGGCCCTGTGTTGCTGCCACTAAGCATTAACTTACAGCGCCACACCAGGACTCCCTCCATGTGAAAACTTAACCTAAAGCTATTAAAGCTTTTTGTCCAGGAACCCACTGCTTGTGAGGGCAGAGCTGAGATCCACCCTCCTAAGCCTGTCATGGCTTGAATTTTGTCCCCAGTAAATAATGTGCCAATGTGGTTGGGCCATGATTCTCAGTGGTTTGGCAGTTACGGAATGACGTCATATGGCAGTTTTGTAATGTCGTAATCATTCTCCCCCATGATGTGATCTGATGTGATGAGCCCTGGTCTGATGTAATTATCCTCTGTGCTCTACATTTTCACTTCTATGGCATTAATGAGGCAGTATGTAATCTACCCGATTGGGTTGTATCTTGTGTCAATCTCTTTTGAGATATGAAAGAGATTAAACAAACAGCAGAGCTCAGGAGGACTTACTATCACCATGAAAGAAGAGCTAAGAGTGGAATGTCTCCTTTGGACATATTGCCCCTGCACTGTTGAGTTCCTGGATCCAGAGGAAGATTTGTGCCAAGATATTTGGAGATTTATAAGGAATGTTGGGCATGCAGATGCTGAAAGGAGACAAGAACCTTCCTCTAGCGCCAACAAAGGCTAGAGCTGGCACGCCGATAGTCTCTTGAACTGTGAGAGAACAGCTTTCTGTTTGTTAAAGGCATCCACTGGTATTTGTTATAGTAACTAAGATAGACACCATCTTCCTTTCTGATGCAGTGCTTACCTGAAGTTCATCAATGGATTTTGTAGCTCCTTGAAACATTTCTAGTAAATTGAAATGTTCTGATGCTAAGTAGAATCCAACTGCTTCTTACACACATTGTGAAAGCACCTACTCTCTCAGAATAGTTTTGATAGTAATAAAACTTTATGAAAACCCTGATCAAGACCCAGAATGGCATCTGCTAAACATTTCACACACTTGGATTTTGAGACAAATTTCTTGGGAATAGCTCAAGTCCTTGTATAAACACCAAAGTAATGTTTAAACATTGCTGACTAATTTGAGGAATTTTTAAGTTCCCCTCACTGTCCATTTTTTAAAAGAAATGTGAAGCTCTGGCGTAAAACAAATCTTGGTAAGTCAGTGATGATAAATCATGAATTTATATTTCCAGGCTCCCTGGAATAAGTAAGAACTCTGCGTAGACATTAGAGTTGTACAGATTTGGGAGCAAAGTGACCATTCCTACACTATCCTCCTCACTGAACAGAGATTATAAGTAGTTACTGGCATGCTGTAAAATTTGCTGTGATGAAATCTAAGAACTGAGAAATGCAGGGTGAAAGTAGGCTTAGTGGTGAGTGACCTTCCAGTTCCATTCCCTGCGTCCTTCTTAAGATTCCTTGACCTCCTGCCACAGGAACCTTAGAAGCACCCTGGAAGCTTTACACAGAAGTTGCTAATCCCTGAGCAGCTCATTCCAGCTCCATCTGGCAGCTGCTCATGCTCACAGTGAACAGGAGTGGCCTCAGGCTGGGCAGGATGCAGAGGTCGGGTGTGGAGACTGAATGTGTTTGTGAGACTTAGATACTGTGCTGATTCGGACTCACGTGCTCTCTCATTCCAGCCGGCTCCTAAAGTATAGAGGATAAGCAAGACCTCTACTTGCTGGGAAGCAATTTTTTTTATATAACCAAATACGTCTTTTGGGTTTGTTGAAAGCACCCAGGGATTTCTCCTTTTAGATTGATTAATTTCATGATGCCAATGGCTCCATGTTGTTGGCCTAGAATCACAGTGCCTTATATGGCCAGAACCAACATTTAGCAGCGACTAGCCAACTGGCGAGAGATTTCCCAGCATTTGTCCCATTTTTGACTCTGAATTGCCCTCAGAGCAAGAACCAGTCCTCACTAGGGGAGGACATAGGAAGGACTCAGGGTTGGAATGTGAACCTGTAAACACACCCACCAAGGGCATGCAAGGAAATTGTTTAGGAAAGAGTGGCCAAGTGGCGGGAAGGAAGCCAAAAAAAGAGGGGGACTCCAGTAAAATAATGTATAACATGAGCCCATTTATTTAGAATTGTTTGTAGAGGGGAGATAAAAGCTGCTCTAAGGGAAGCCTTTTTCTCTTTGTGGGCTCTGGAAAAAGGTCCTAGTCTCCTTTCAGCATCTGGGGGCCCAACATTTCATGCATCTTGGCATCAATTTTCTCCTGGATTTAGGAGCTTCATAGTTTAGGAACCCCAGGTCCAAAGGACATACACCATCCCTGGGTCCTCTTTCTTAATGGTAGTAGGTCCCGAGTGTTTAATCTCTTTTATATCTTGAAAGAGCTTGACCAAGATACAACCTAATCCTTTTGATTGCATTCAGTCTCATTATATATCATTTAGAAATGTAAAGAGATTGGGAATAAACGTAGTCCCCCTCTAACGTGGCTCTCAGATGACATACTGTCTGGTAAAAGAAATGAATGTTGCAGCTATGCTTATGGTATGTTCCTGTCTGATAGAAGAGAAATCAGCAAAACATCCCTGGTGTATTTGAGGTGTGTTCTGAGCAAGCAGAGAGATAAGGAAGGATACATACCAATTCAACACTGGATACTTGGGAAATGAGTGGGTGATTGCCTTTTTCATTGATATTTATATCCATTTACTTATAAAATAAGAAAATGGTAACTTTCATATTTAAAAATAAAAATTCAAAGAAAGACAAGTAAAACTATCCTAGAAGGATAAAGGAAAATAATTAAATTTACACTGGGATAGATCCTTTCAAGTTTCATTATTAGTAGATGGTGGGTGGTGTTAGGTTGTTAGATATGAAGTTGGTTCCAACTCATAATATCTCTGTGTACTATGGAATGAAACAGTGCCTGGTCCTGAAACACCCTCACAGTTGTTTCTGTATTTGAGTCCATTGTGTAGCGACAGTGTCACTACATTTTGTTGAAGGTCTTTAATAGGACTGCAAGGTTGGCAGTTCAAACTTACTAGCTGCGACTCCAAAACCCTGTACAGGTGAACAAGGTCCCTATGAGTTGAACCAACTCGATAGCACTTAACAACAACAATAATATGTAAGTGGGTGGAGCTCTTGGCTCTGTAGGATCAGCACTGGACTGCTAGCCACAAGGTCCACAGTTTGAACCCACTAACTCTGAGGGAGAAAAATGAGGCTTTCTGTTCCCTTAAAGATTTACAACCTTGGAAACCCTGTAAAGGGTCATTATGAGTTGGAACTGACTCGACAGCACTTAACAACATATGTGAGTGGAACGTGGCACAATGGGTTAAATCCTAAACTATTAACCAAAAGGTTGGTGTTTCAAATCTGCCAGATGCACCTCAGAAGAAAGGCATGGCAATCTGCTTCTGAAAGATCACAACCATTGAAAACCTCACAGAGCACAGTTCTGCTCTGAAATACATGGGACGCTCTGAGTCAGAATGGACGCCACAGCAACTGCTTAGATTTAAAGTAAAGGTACAAGATGTTGTATGAGCAAAAAAAAAAAAAGTCTTGTTTCTCTTCTCCCAAGCCACCCAGCTCCTCTCCCTGAATGCAGTTGTATTCTTAAGATTCTAATGTAACCTTGTACAGATCCTCTGTACTTTGACTAATATACATTTGTATGCATAAATAGAAAAATAAGTTGCTTCAGAAAGTTCATAGAGAAATGGAATTACAACATAATGGAAATTTTCCACAAACTTTTTGAAGCCCCTTCATGGTACCCCTCACCTCACACACAATGGTAACAAACATTAATGGTGGTGGTGATGCTTATGTGCCGTGGAGTCGGTTCTGACTCCATAGCGACCCTGAACAGGATTTCTGAGGCTGTAAATCTTTACAGGAGCAGAAAGCCTCATCTTTCTCCTGCGGAACAGCTGGTAGTTTCGAACTGCTGACTTTGTGGTTCGCAGCCCAATTCGTAACCACTTTGCTACCAGAGCTCCTTTAAACATTAATAGCACTGTTTCTTTCTCTTACACTGTCACAAAGATCTTTGTTTTTGAGTATTTATCTTACTTTTCATTGTGAATTGGGTGAAGGTTTACAAAGAGCAGATCCCCAGTTTAAAGTTGCATAATTCATGCATGCTTTGTTTCCTCGCACTCATTGTAATCCCCTCATTGTACTACACCTTACGTTGATGAGTAGCAAGTGGGGTTCTAAAAGCTTACAAGTGGCCACCAAGGTTACCACTATTGGTCTCTCCCAGTCTGGAGGAAAGAAGAGTAATGAAAATCAAAGACACGTGGAAACAGTTATCCCAGTGAACTGATGAGCCATGTGAACATCAGTCTCCATGACCCTGAGACCAGAAGAACTAGAGGTGCCTGGCTCCCACTAGCTCTGAAAGGGAGGGATCACATTAGAAGGTCCTGGATAGAGTGGAACAAAAATGTGCAACAAAACACTAACACTGTTTTATATCTTTTAAAAATTTAAAAAATATAGTCTGTATGTATTGGTGCATCTAGAACTGCCTCTTTTTATTGTCTGTCTGATATTCCATTAAATAATTTTACTATAGTTTTAGTTATCTGTGGGATTTTTGTAGGACTCCTGGTCAGACTTTGTCCGAGTATATACTCTATACTCTTTGTCCAATACTGCAAAACAGACATCTCTGTAGCTTTTGTGGCACAGTGGGTTAAGAGGTAGGTTGTTTACTGAAAGGTGGGTGGTTCAAACCCACCAGCTATTGCTTAGCAGAAAGACAGTCCATGAAGATTGACAGCCTTGGAAACCCCATGGGGTAGTTCTACTCTGTCTTACAGGGTCACCATGAATCAAAATTTATTCGATAACAATGGGTTTGGTGTCACTTTTTTATTGTAGAGAATCTGAGATTCATTGAGTAATGAACTAGGTATAGAACATCAATGTCACCTGTGGTTGACCTTGATCGTTTCTAACCTACAAAGTCCTGTGTTTTAAACATTCTTTTTATCTACTTAGCTGTGAAGTAGAAGCAGTAATGCTGTGAATGCTGCTTTGGTTTCTGGGCCAGTTCTTAAAGCCCACATAAGCCACAGTGTTGTGAGAGAGTGCTGGTAGCAGGGTTTCTTGGAGCACTCAGTTCATAGTGGACCATATAGATGAGGATGAAGATGTATGCATATGCCAAAGCTGGAGCTACAGAGAGGAAGAAAACAGAGAGGCAAAAGCTCCAAGTCTGTGGCTGGAACTGGGGCTCAGGGACATGGCAACTGTATATGGGGTTGCAGCAAGACTGGGGACTGACCAAGAACAGAGGGCCAAAGAGGGCTCACTTTGATGTTGTGAAACTGTCCAGTTGGTGCCAACTCCTAGCAACCCTGTATAGAGTTTCTGAGGAGAGGCTGCAGAGCTTGAACTACCAGCCTTGAGCTTCACACCTATCTTTCCGTCCAGCTCTCCTACCCACAGCACCAGTGGCGTTGTTACTGACAACAGAGAGAGCGTTGCTGACAAGAACGGAGCCACGGGCTATTTTATTTTTTTTCCAGTCAAGTGTTTATAGGTTGGTGACTGCCTGTACTTATTTATTTCAAATGACCTTATTCGATTGATTATCTCTAAGACATATGAGCTTCCATTAAAGAACTTGGATGTAATTTGCTCTAAGAAAGGAGATTTTTTTTCTTCCTGTAAGAGCCAGAGTAAATTTGCTCATAGGTGATAGGGATCATTATTGTAGTTACTTATTTTTCTGTTTATTTAATAAAAATTATGTAATTTCCAGTCTAGGTGGAGAGGAAGGTAGTGCTCTGATGAGCCACTTTTATAAGTCACCTAATCATTTCCTATGATTGCTGGTGTGGCGCTGTAGGACCAGCACTGGACTGCTAATAACTACAAGGTTGGCAGTTCAAACCCACCAGTCGCTCCTCGGAAACCCTGTACAGAATCACTATGAGTCGGATACGACTCCACAACCCTTAACAACAACAATAGTTTACTATGTGTTTTAAAATGAAAGGGGTCAATGTTCTTACCTTTTGTTACCCTGTTTTGGTTATATACCATGGAGTCAATTCTAACTCATCATATCCTTGAAACAGAGCCCAATTCCCCCACTCCCCTACCCTCCCACCCCATAAGATCTCCTAGGCTGTAATCTTTATGAGAGCAGACTGCAAGGTCTTTTCTCCCACAGAGCCTCTGGCTGGTTTGAACTGGTGACATTTTGGTTAGCAGCCAAGCACTTAATCATTGTGCCACTTTTTCTCTTTCTGGTTACCCTAATCCCAGTTTACTCCTAGAAGTTTGATGTGATGGTGTTAGATGAACTAGACTTTAGTTTCATTTTTTAAGTTATGATCCTCTTAACATTGAAATAGGCAGAGAGGAATTTCCTGAGGTTAAGAGTCAGAGGAGCAGAGAGAAGCCAAGCTCATGTGTCGCTAGTTGATTAGAGGGGGGTGTGTGTGTTACCTCTTACGTGTTTGTCTGGAAGCTGTCATTAGATTGTTTTTATATTATTGCTATTCCTTGAAAATAACTGTCAATTATCTTTAACTACTTTGACCTATTAATTTCATCGTAATTGGTAGGTGCTGTCACCTATTAAGAAGGCTTGGTGGTGCAGTGGCTAAGCACTTGGCTGCTGTCCAAAAGATCAGCTGTTCAAACCCACCAAGCCGCTCTTCAGGAGAAAGATGTGGCAGTCTGCTTCTGTAAAGATTTACAGCCTTCGAACCCCTCTGGGCAGTTCTGTTCTGTCCTGTGTGGTTGCTTGACAGCACTAGGTTCTGGGTTACCTATCATAGGATACTAGACATCAAGGTTGGTTTGAACTGCAAAGTTGGCAGTTCCCTGTCAATGTATGCTTGCAGCCATTTTTGTATTATCTTCAGCACAGTTTTACTTGCATGTGATACTAATGATATTGTCCGATGATTTCCTCATTCTATTGGATCACCTCTCTTTGGAATGGGCACAAATACGGATTTCCTCCAAACAGTAAGTAATAGCAACTGCATTTACCCTCCCACCTCAAATTTTAAACAAACAAAGCATCCTGCAAGATGTTTGAAAGAGTGGCTATCGAGGCACTGAGTATGAGGAGGGGGAGACAAATGAGGTGGACCCACTCTTGTCACAGCTGACTACCTTGAGAGAGTGTGCGGTCCCAGGTATAGCGAGGGTCAACCAAGGTGGAAGCCAATGAACTCCTGGAATGAGGAGACCAAGGTGGCGACAGTTTGCAGGACAGAGGACCAGAGACACAGAGAGAGAACTTTTGAGACCTGAGGAGGGTCCCCCTGGAGACGTCAGCACACCCGTTTGAGGAAATACCAGAGTCCAGTGAAAGTGGTGTGCTGTGATTTCATGGTAGCTCTAGTTTCATTCTACCCCATGCCTAAAGTACTAAATAAAACCAATATTTGTTTTACCTCTGCCCTCTTCCACTCTCAAAATAGTCTCTTTTCAGCTAGAGTCTAAAAGGGGACATTTTTAACTCTACTTACAGGCTTCTGTATAATAATCTGTAGGTCATATAATCCTCAGAATTTAGAACATATTTTAAGACACTGGCATTAGCATCTTCCCAAGTGGATCTTGACTTTGTTGTGACCATCTGTTTAGTTTTAAAAAGACATAAGGATCTGGATAAAACAGAAGAGCAGGGTGGTTTCCTGAAGTACTTGTGGTGTTTTGCCCAAGGAGGGATATGTGAAGCAGTCAGTATTGCACAGAGGGGTTTTGAAACCTCCCCTAGCTGGGCATTTGTGGACCCTTTGTAAGAATAATACAGACCTGGGTCCTTGTGGCCTGATAGGGAGCCACACCAATGTTGGATTTGGAGCCTCAGATCTACAGAGCTGAGGGAACCTTAATTTAGGGACCTTTTAAGTAAGTGTCCCACCTACTGTGTACTCGGTACTGTTCTGGATAATTGGGATGTAGCACTCCCTGTTGTTAATCCCATTGAGTTAATTCTGACTGATGACAACCTCATGTGATAGATAATTGGGATGTAGAACTCCCTGTTGTTAATCCCATTGAGTTAATTCTGACTCATGACAAGCTCATGTGATAAAGTAAAACTGCCCCATAGGCCTCTCTGGACTGTCATCTCTATGGAAGCAGCTCTCCAGGTCTTTCTTCCGCAGAGCCACTGCGTGAGTTTGAACTGCCCACCTTTCAGTTAGAAGCTGAGCTCTGTTGGCATCACCAGATCTTCTTGGGGCACATCATAAACAAGATAAACTTCCAATATTGGTGGAGCTTACAGTCTGTTAGATGGGAGCTCTGGTAGCCTAGTGATTACGAGTCAGGCTACTAACCTCGAGGTCAGTAGTTTGAAACTACCAACCATTCTGCAGGAAAAAGACAAGGCTTTCCACTCCTGTGAAGATTTACATCCTCGGAAACCTTTACAGGGTCGCTATGAGTCAGAACCAACTCCATGGCACACAACCACCACCACCGTCTATTAAAGAAGACACACAGTCAACTTGTATTTGTCACATGAACATAATTACTGTGAAGAGAAATAAAGCAGGCAGTAGGCAGAGTCCTAGTGTGGCGCTGTAGGATAAGCACTCAACTGCAAGGTCGTTTTGAACCAAAAGATCAGTGGTTCAAACTCAGCAGCCACTCCTTGGAAATCCTATGCAGGCTCACTATAAGTTGGAACCAATTCAGTGGCACTTAACAGGCGGTGACCAGGATGTGAGAGTACTCTCATGCTCAGAGTGATCAGAGAAGTCAGTTTTGAGGTAGTGCTATTTCAACAGAGACCTGCATGTAGTGTGTGTGTGGGGGGAGGGGGTAGAAGTGTGCTTTGCGTGGAGCCAGGAAGGCTGGAACAGGACGGACAATGAGGGGACAGAGGGTGTCGCCATAGTCATCACGGAGCAGATCACATACAACCCTGCAGGGGGCTTTTGTTCTGAGAGTTCTGAGCATGATCTGACCTATGTATCTACCAACCCCTGTGTCTGTGGTATGAGGAAATAAACTACACCGTCAGAGAAGCCAGGAGAGCAGGACCACTGCAGTCATCAGAGTGATGGAGCCTTGGACTCCAGGCCTGAGCCAAGTGGTCAGATTCTGGGTGTGTTTGAAAGTAGAGCCAACAGGACATGCTGGTGGATTTGATGTGGCATGAGAGGAAAAAAAAAAACGAACTGAAAACTGACTCCATTTTTTGGTCAAAAGTAATTGGAAGAATGGAGTGGACATTTTTACTCATGTGGGGAAGTCTGGGAAAGGAGTATCTTTGTGGGGGTTGGGGGCCAGGTGGGAATCCAGGCTTGATTTAAGCCATGGCAATATCCAAGGAGGCAGCCATATCTAGGCCTGAGCTTCAGGGAGGAAATAAACTGAGGCTGTGAGAAGGCAGGCGGCCTAGACAAGGGTTCACAGAGATTTAGTGGTGGCTTCCACATAGACTCTCAGAAGGGCCTTCTCCTCAGCACTTTTTTCGGATGAAGTTCTCATAATTGACCATCCCATACTTGGCCTTTAATGTTCTCATGATTATGTTCTGTGTACTCTCTATATGCTTTTAGATTTCAGGAAAGAAACATAATTGAAGTATAATTGGTTCTCATTCATGGTGTCAACTTTTAAGTGGGTGGAGAAGCTAAAAAGTACTGGACTCGGATTGTTCATACAAGTCAATGTTTTTAGAAAGCATCCTAGGTGCTTTCTGTTTATTTATTTATTTTTTTTAATGGCTTGCTGTCTAGTCTGGATCTTCTATGAATGACTCCTGGGTCAGGAGGGTGGATAACGAAAACCTCATGCTGGGAAAGTATCCCAGCTGGAATATGTTTCCTTGTAGTGTTTGTTTATGCATAGTGAGGAGATTATTCATCTGCAAAATAAGGAAGCTAAACCATCTCCAGGTTCTCTTCAGCCACACAGCACCACAACTGTGTTCCCAACTCTAAGTCTGTGGGTTTCCTCTTGTTTCCTGGGCACTTTCTTGAATCCTCACATAGACACCACCCACCCCTAACCTCTACTGCTACGCCTTCCTTTCTTCCTCAGAGAAAAATGACAAAAATCCAGGCCATTTTCCTTGTTAGAAGACAAGAAGCAAATAGATGTCTTTTGGCCACTCTTCTTATTGTTGTTAAATGCCATCGAGTCAGTTCTGACTCATATCGACCCCGTATAGAATTCCCGAGGAGCGGCTGGTGAGTTTGAACTGCCGACCTTTTGGTTCAAACCGACCTTATGGTTGAGTGCTTATCCTACAGCACCACGCTTGAACACTCTTAAGGACTTCAAAATCATGTTTTTATAAAAAGTAGCAGTCAAATTACCAGAATAGAAATGTAGTTCAGATGGTTTTTAGTGGCTGTTTTTTCGGAAGTAGATTGTCAGTCCTTGCTGCTGAAGCCTCCAACCTTTCAGTTAACAGATAAGTCAACACTGTGTGCCCCATCCAGCGACGCCTCAAAATCAGGTAGATTTTGATAAGGCTGTTAGGCCTATGTTTCAAGTTTCAGTTCAAGTATTGAAGGAAAACGAATGTTACAGGAAAAGCGTTTCGTCTGAGTGCTTTTATGCTGCCTGCCTTCACTTCTCTGAGCCTGGAACTGCTTTCCAGTAAGTAGATGACAGGCTATCCAAATAAAGAGGAACCTTTTGAATGCACTTCAGTCCAACCGTGTGGGCTTTTCATAATCCCGAATTGCATTATGAGAGGAAGAGAGGAGAGGGCCAAGTTAGGTTTGGGCTTGACTTCTTCCCACTTCCCCCGCCCCAAACTCACTTTGATCTGTAAAGCGTGTCTAATCATCAGCCAAGTATGCTGGAACTTTATCCAGAGCATAAAAAAGGAGAAATATTTTTCCTTTCTTGGGTGGATTTGTGTTTATATAAACCCTTAGCAATGAAAAGGGAGCCAAGTGCCGGCACCTGCATCTAGCGAGGTGAGCTGGAATGAATGAATGAACGGTGGGAAGATGCATAGGCAGGCTGTCCTGGGTATGCATGAACCTGAGTCTATTACTGCTAAACCTTTTAAGGTCAGGGAAGAGAGGCTGTTGTCAGTACTCAAGTGACCCTCCGTATCCTTGGGGTTCACATCCATGGATTCAACCAACTGCCGATCAAAAGCGGTAGTGGTGGTTATGTGCCGTGGAATTGGTTCCAATTCATAGGGACCCTGTACAGGGTTTCTGAGGCTGTAAATCGTTACGGGAGCAGAAAGCCTCATCTTTCTCCCATGGAACAGCTAGTAGTTTCGAACTGCTGACCTTGAGGTTAGCAGCCCAACTCATAACCACTACGCTACCAGAGCTCCTGCAGATCACAAGTAATCAAGGAAAACAGAAGAAGCAATTAAGTGGCCTGCAAAAAAAGATAAACGGGGGTACCAACAATCTCTCTGATGGCACACTCTACTTCTCATCTGGGCTTGATAATTCATTGCAGTGGCCACACAGAACTCAGAAACCATAATCACCTGAAGTCTGCTTGTCATCAGTGTGAATGAACTCTTGTCATGAAACCATTTCATTTAAAGTTATGCTTTTCTAGCCCATTTTTAGATACTCCAAAGAAATATTCAACAGAATCTAAAAAGTTCTGTTTTTCTAGCCTATTTTTAGATATTCCAGAGAAATACTGAACAGAATCTAAAAACAGGAACTGGGCTAACCAGGAACTGATCGAACATGCTGAGAATAGCGAGTTTGGATAACATTGATATAAAATCACCTTTTATTTTGCTTTTAGGATCAAAAAGAAAATTCCCTAGTAGGTGATTCAACTTCCTGCAATTTTCCTGGAGTCATTTCTCTTACATATTAATAATGGCTGATGCATGAGCCAAGGTCACCTGCTTTCTGGGGATGTTGATTCTCATCCTCATGAATACTTCCTTTTGCATCTGTTGGAGCCTCAGACTTTAAAGTGGAACCACAGAAGGCTACCTAGTATCTCTGCCCAGGGTTGTAAGAGACTCTTGGAGAAAGAACTTCTCAGAGCCTCCATGAGATTCAGAAACCTGGAAACTTTTGAACAGCTGAGAGTCGGAGAAAGAGCAGGTGGGGAGACGCTAGCTCTTGCTTTACTGCGGGTATTAGATATAGAGGGCGCTGTAAGGAAAGACATTTTAAATTGCTATGTGTTGGGAAAGAAGACAAGGTAGGAAAGAAGAGTACAGAGGAAAAAGACATTATAAAAATATAAGCTTGTAATTTAAGGGAAGTAACAAAACTCAGGTGACAGTTTGGAGAAATTTTTCATTCCTCTCTCCTGTCCTATTTGTACTTACTAAATGTTTTAGAACAGGTGCTGTGATTGTAGGTCACAAATGTATGATCTAAAGAAGTCCTGAGTCTAGAGAAGACCCATTCATGGGCCCCTTGGGTCAAATGCTCCCTTTGGTGTAGCCCACCTGAAACATGTAATCAATTACCTTTCCCCCATGCTCTAACAACAAAAACAGCTTTATGTAATTGGCAGGCGAACATTACTATTAGAGCAATCATCATCTTTTGCAAGGACTTGGGCTAGACAAGGAAAGCTAAGCTTGCTCTCATCCTAGATGAGACACTGGCCATATAAGGAAACGTTACAGGTGTCAGTCACTTAGACCAGGTGTGGCTCACTTTCCGGTGCATTACTCATCAGCAGTGTCTGAGAAGTTAACAATGCAGGATGACTGCATGAGTCAAAGAAGTAGTCACAGTAGTAATCTTTGTTTTTCTGTCTTCTACCTGTAAATGTCAAGGAGCTCTGGTAGCATAGTGGTTACGAATCAGGCTGGGAACCTCAAGGTCAGCAGTT
>NW_006408529.1:33433548-33443033 GCF_000296735.1 Chrysochloris asiatica | reverse complement strand
GAATCAACAGCACTTAACAACAACAACAACCTTTAAATGTCATCTGTCACTGCTTTAGGGAGTATCACAAGGAAGTTGAAGAAACTATTGGCATTGAGTTTGTGTAGTGCAGCTTCATGACCAGGTGAAGATATAAGATAGGTGCTGAACTGTACCCTATGTGTAGGGGCACCTCTAGGAAACCCAATTGGCCTGTGTGTGTGGTTTCTAGATTGTACTCTATTATAGATAATAGAGTACAAATTGCCCCCAAAACGACAAGGCTTAGAAGAGCATTTCTTCAAACAAGTGCCAACAGCCAGAACCAAAACTGGACTTTGGAATTCAACAAATGAGTGGAGGCAGTTCTCCTTTACATTGTTGGATTAGCGAGAACTTGCTGGATTCCTATATTTAGAAGAATCTCAGGACTTTATCGTGAAAATGAAAACACACTTCTAGAAGAAGGTCACAATTTTATATGAGGTAGTGTTACACTTTTAAGTTTTTACAGCTGCCTTTGGAATTTCTATTTTAGGATGTATCTGAATTATCAGGTAGCCCTATCAGTTTGACTCATTTTCAAGAGGAACTAATGGAGCCCAAAGCAAACAGTGCTCACAGGAAGAATGCAGCATCCCTGCAGATTTGGAGACTGTGTGTTCCAGAGCTCCCTAAGAATCTATGTGCCGTGTGCTGGACAGTAACCCCAGGTGACTTTTCCCGTGGCCCAGCAGAGCTCACTGGGTATCCCAGTGCATTTCCTAGCAGGTTCAGTAGTAACCACCTTGGGCACCTTCCCAGAGAGATTTGAAGGCATCCCATGAATCCAGAAGCAACAATCCAGTGGTTCGCCATCCAGTTTCCCAGCAAGTTCAACAGCAACCTAGTGTCTTCTTACCTTCAGGAGTTTGCATTAATGGTTCCTTAAGCCTGGTATGTTCTTTCCTTGGCTGGCTTCTCCCTGTTGTTCACATTTGAACTTAAACTCCCTGGGAAAGGTGTCTCATACAACCTAGTCTAATTTGTCACCTAGTCACTATCACTTCAACTTGTTTTAAGTATCTTTGTCACAGTTTTTCTTAATCATTAAATTTATTGGTAATCTCCCTTCTCTAGACTGTAATCTCCATGAAAGCAGGGATCCTACTCCCTGCTGTATTTTAGAGCCTGCAATAGTGCCTGTCTGGCAAACAGGGTAGTTATTATGTATTTGGTGAATTAATGAAATCAGTGCAGAGTCAAGCCTTGTTGTTGTTGTTAAGTGCTGTCAAGTCAGCACTGACTCGTAGCCATCATGTATAGGGTTTCCCAGGAGCAGCCGGTGGGTTTGAACCACCAATTTGGGGTTAGCAGTTCAATGCTAATAGCACCACACCAGGATTAGGACATGGGATTCCTGTCTTCCTGGTCTCATCACATATATACCAGAATAGCTTTGGCCAATGAAGTGATTCCTGGCTCCTGGCACTTATCTCCTCTTTCTCAAAATTTGGATTTCCTGGGTGCCACAAATGGTTTTCTAGGCACCTTCATCTGTAAAGTTCAATGATTACATTTTAAAATCTAGCTGCTAACCAAATACTTGAGTACATCCAAAGGCATCCCAAACTCTGCCATTGAAAACATGGAACACTATGGATTCCTGGTGTGACACTGTAGGATCAGCAAGGGACTGCGAACCACAGAGTCGGCAGTTTGAACCCACCAGCTGCTCCTTGGAAACCTTATACAGGGTTGCTAAGAGCTGGAATCAACTCGATGGCACTTAACAACAATGACAATGGAGTACAGTTCTATTCTGAAAGTCGTGGAATCAGCAGCAACTGGTTTTCTCAAAGGTCATGGTAAAATTTTCTAAATCAATTTCAAAACGATATACTTCAAACTCATTTTTATTTTAAATTCTAAACTTTACCTTTAGTTTAAGTATGTGTAGAGAATAGCTTTAAATGACATTTTATGATCTACATCTTTAGATTTTAAAGCTTATTTTTTAAACTTTACATTTATTCCCATTGGTACAATGACAGCTCATGAGTTTCAGATGGTACTGCTTTTGCCCTAGGAGGCATGGGACACAGACACTCACTGCAGTGAGTTCTATAGTCACATGTAATCAAAAGAAAGTAAAAAGGGTGTTGCAAGGATGAGAGTGGATTTTAAAATAGTAAAGCTGAATTTTAAAGATGAAGTCACCTAGAAGGCTCCTTATGGTGGTGGTTGGTGGTTGCATGCTACAGAGTCGGTTCCACCTCAAAGCGACCCTGTATAGGGTTTCCGAGGCTGTTAAATCTTTATAGGAGCAGAAAGCCTCATCTTTCTCTTGTGGAATGACTGGTAGTTTCGAAATGCTGACCTTGAGGTTAACAGCCCAACTTGTAACCACTACACTACTGGAGCTCCTTAGAAAACTCCTTATATAGTTTTTATTTTATAATAGGTTTGTTTCTAGAGCGTATTAGATGTTTTGAAAGATGCTTATAACCTTAGGACTTTTCTAGATCAGCAACTGGCATTTACTTGCACTGAGAAAATATTTTAAGCTTTTAATATTTTAATTTGGGTTGTAAGTATACATTTAAAATATTTTGCATAATTGGTCAGTATTTGAAAATTCTGGTAAATGATTATCAGAAAAAGATGAGCTTGTTTTGTGTATTTTCTTTTGATTAAAAAATACTGTAATGAAACCTGATGTTCTGTTCTTCTGAAGGGAGAAAACAAAAATAAAACATGAGATATAAAAACCCACCAGATATTAAGGGTTTGCTCTGATAACGTAGTGGTTACGTATCGGACTGTGAACCTTAAGGTCAGCAGTTTGAAACTGCCAGCTGTTCTGCAGGAGAAAGATGAGGCTTTCTGCTCCCGTAAAGATTTACAGCCGTAGAAACCCTGTGCAGGGTCACTATGAGTCGGAACTGACTCCATGACATATAACAACAACAAATAATCACTGGGTGGTGCAAAAGATTAGCAGTCGATACTAGCCAGAAGGTTGATGGTTCGAATCCACTGGTGGCACATCAGAAAACAGGCCTGGCAGTCTACTTCTCAAAGGTCCCAGCCTTGAAAACTATGGATCAGTTCAGTTCTGCAGGCATGGGTGGTCATGATTCAGAATTGACTCAATAGCAAATAGCAACAAGCAGCAAGAGTTTAATTAAAAACAATTTTTTATCGCCTTAATGAGCACAAAAGGACTGTGCAGTGACCTGGTATACAGCTTCAGTTAAGGTGGTCATCTGTTTATTGGCCCAAAATTCTACATCTTCAAAACAACCAATTGCATTGTAAAATGTGCAGGAATAGAAAAGTCTCCAACAGAGGAGAATTTATCAGCACTTAAATCTGGCAACCCTTCAGTGAGAAGCATACTGTAGTCTTTTTATTATCAACTCAAACATTCAATTAAATAAATAACCTCAGGACTGCTCTTTGTCAGTTTATATTTCTGATTACTTTGAAATTTACATTTCCATATAGAGATGGCACTCTCGTAATTTCAAGTGATTCCATTTTGTTAATGTGCCTGTTTTTAGGCATTTTTCCCCCTACTGTTGGATACTTGAGAGGGTTACCAGGTTTTCAATCTTTTCCAAATCCTGCTGCTGCGTTCCCAGTCATTGTATAATTCTGCCAAAGTGAAAGGTCTACTTTTAAGTGCCTGGAAATGGTAATATACCAGATCAAAAGTATATTTCTCCTTAATACATTACCAAGATTCTGAAAATAAAAATAAAAGTATAATTTTGTTTTTACAACTACTACCAACTTTAAGGGTTTTTTAATTTTTTTTCCCACTTTTGATAGTGACAACTAGCAAAATTTTTTTTTTTGAAAATTTCAAATCTCTATTGAAGTGATATTTTGCATGTGCTCATTGATGTCTAATTACTTTCTCATAGAGACTCTGGGTACTGATAATTTTGGAAGAAGTTTTAAGAAAAATTTACTGTTATGATAGTAGCCACAATTTTTCAAGAACTTAGATGCTTCTTGTTGTTGTTGTTAGTCCTGACTCATGATGACCCTGTGCACAACAGAACAAAATGCTTCTGGTTCTGAACCATCCCCGTGTGAGCCATGGGGTTTTCATTGGCTGTTGGAAAGTCACTTAACTCCTCTTAGTCCCTTCAGCCCCTATGATCTGCTTCTTTGATTGGCAACACTATTTGGAATAGGACCCAAACAAAACCAGCTGCTTGGCTCTGATGACACTGGGAGTCTAGCGGACACTCAAACTCTTGGTTTAATAGGAACTGGTAACACATCTCTAGAAAACAGAATTTGTCCTCACCAGAATCTATACATATGGAACAAGAAAGCCAATTGTGTAGTGTGGCTGGTGCCAGGGGGCTAGGGCCTGGCCTCAGCAGGTGTTTTTGTGGCCACCTGGGCAGCTGAAAACAACTAGAGCTATGTGAGGCCTGTGCACAGTTCCAATCAAGGGAGACTTCTTGTGGAAACCAGAGGAGCCCAGTCTCTTTTCAAGCCTTGGGGATAACCTCAGACCAGAGGGTGGGAATTGAGAGTGTCAAGTGAAGAGTCAGGTAAGAGAAGCCCAGGACCAAAGTTGTTAGCAGAACAGGGATGTTCAGAGCCCCCCTCATTCCCATCTACATGGTGGTTGGGTGGGTGGGTTGGTTTAAAGATGCACAGCTCTCTGTTGGACTTTGAGCAAATCTGTTAAAGTCAGAAAGCTTCTGACCTGTGGAGTGATGTTTGGACTGGATACCTTCCAGGTTTCATTCTAGCCTTATCCTGCTGTTATTTTGGCTCATGTTATTACTTTGAAAATATTTACTATTTATGTTTTTCAACTTTCTTTTTATGTTGTGGGATCCTTTTCCAGGTGGTGGTGGGGTACAGTTCTGACACCAGGTATACAAGCTAATGATACAAAATTAACTAGTGCAGTAGGTTGGCGTTTGCATGAATGAGTTTAGTTATAGGATTCAAATTATACCTATTTATTATCTTCCAAAACCATATCAAATATTCGTGTCAGGAAATAAATGTCTTTCATAAAAGTACAAATATGCCAATGCTGAGTTCATTGTTTAAAAATTATGTCTTTATATTGCTCCTCAAGGAAAGATATGCTCTGGCATAAAGAAACATTTCTGCTTTGCGGGAGGTGATGGAGGGTACAGACCCCAGTTATGGGTTCCCAAGTTCACATCAAGAGTTTGCTGGCTTTTGACTTTGGATTCATCACACACCTCTCTGAGCATTAGCTTCCTCTTTTGTAAACTGAGGCCAAACTCTTCAGGCATAACTGTAAACAGTAAATGAGGTATACGTTTAACACTCCCAGCTCAGTGCTCATATGTGGACCTGCTCCATCAGTGTGAATTCTGCCAATGGTGAGGCATTTAGAAATAATGTTATTTTAAGGCAAAAGATTTTTATATAATTATATGTTGACATTTTCTTTGGGCTCTCTAGCATTTCGAATCTGTGATAAAAGTGATTATAACCATAGAGTTGTTGTAATTTCAGTAGTGTTTTTCCCAGTTGCCATACATTTTGTGTCCTTGGTTTGGTTTGTTTACTTATTAGTTTAATCAAGGGGATTGAGGCAATAATGTGTCCCATCACCAGTTTACAAGCTCTTGATTGAGTCCTTGCTAGAGCACAGTGCTAACCAGAAGACGGAAAGGCCAAGACACCAGCTGGGTTACTGGTTGAGGGGGAGGAAACTCCTCACAGCTCTTAAGGATTTAATAATCTTACGGAAGGGAACACATTTGGTGTGTGCAGATTTCCTTCCGGTATCATGGTAATTGAGCTAAATTTCTATTACTACTCAACCCTATCAATCATAAGATTGGTCCTTTAAAATGCACACACATACACATAGGAAATCCTTTATTGCCAGGACAGAGCTGGGCTGTTTTCAGGCTCTTTACCTTTATCACACCTTTAGTCTGCTGCATTCCCAAATCATTTATGCAGGGCTTTGTTGAAAGACAGCTCTGGTCTGCCCGACTCCCATCTGCTCCTGGATCCTAATTATGAACACCTCCTTGGCAGTCCTTGCTTCATTGGGCTCTAGGGACCCTGGCTCAATTTTCCATGTCAAGATAAAGATCTCCAGAGTCAGTTTGTGAAAAGGAAGGTGAGGAGAATAGGGGCAGATGCTGTCTTTGTCTGGAGCGATTGCTTGCCTTCCATAAGCATTTGAGTGTTCTCCATGGTGATGCAGATGAGAATTTAGACTGTGGATCAAAGCCAATTCTATTGTTGCACAGTTCTGACTCCATTGTCTCTAAACCCTTCTCATCCTCACTACCTGCCCTTCTCTCTCCTTCCCCCAGCTCCAGGCACTGAACTGCTAATTTAAAGTCACATTTCATTAATACATTTTCCTCTCTTCTCCTGCAGGGGAATTGCTGAGTCAGCCCAGACCAGAAGGAGTGGCAGAGATCATTTGCCCCAAGAACGGCAGCGAACGAGTGAATGTTGCCTTGGTTTACCCTCCTACACCAACTGTGATTAGCCCCTGTTCCAAGTGAGTTCTGATACTTGTACTGGTCCCCCGAACCTAGCCCAGAAGATGTGCTAACAAACAGCCAAGTTAAACTGCATTTCAACAAATTTTTAAAAGTCCTCAGGGCAGGTCTAGTTTGTGGTCGTCAACACCAACATAAGAAGTTTAATCTTTATCTTTTTGTGATTTAAAAAATTTCTCTTTTTATCTCTTACAGATAAAAATGAAAACATGTTTTAATGGGCAGTCTTAATTCTGTCACTATAATAAATAGGTTATTTTTTGCTTGGATACTGTGATTATCCAGTTGCTCCTGATGATCAGAGGAGGTTCAATTTGCCACCATTTCCCCAAAAAATGAATTTAAAAGACAGACTATGCCAAACTAAGTTTTAGCTAGGACCTTAAGTTAGTGTTCCTGATGGCTCATCCTGTTTGGGTTTTTTGGTAGTGTTCAGAATCCAAACTGGGTACTTTGATGAAATAACTTTTAACCTCTAGCCTTGAAAAGCAGCAACCACAGACCTCCTCTGGACAAATCCAGTTCTTTGGGCGATGTTCGCTAACTAGGTAAAGTCAACAGCGAATTGTCATTTTCTTCCTTGTTGGCCACATAGAATTTTTGTTTTCATGTATAAATGTTTTATAGAGAGGTTGTAAAGTTTGCATTTGAGAGTTATGATGCATCATGGGAAACATGCTCTCTGCCCATGTTTCAGGGAATTTTGTGCCTTAGGAACTCATGGCTCTGTCCGTGGTCGGCCCGCCAATCTTTGGTGTGCTCTCTACAGAGAGACAGGTCATGGTGGCATTCTCATTCATGAGCAGCTGCTGGAGAAATGCAATGCTAGTTTTACCCAAACTGTGTGATGCTCTAGATTGAGCTTTCCTCATCCAACTTTGCTGGAAAATGTCACTGAACACCAGGGGAAACCCTTATCAGATGCTCTTCTCTTTATTACCAATAGGACTCTCAGACACTGTGAAATCATGAAGTGCTTCTTAATTGTTAACTAAGATTACTTGGTAACTTTGTATTAACCACAACATTCTTGGTCCTGAATATATTAAACAGCAAAACTGTCAACTGTTCTTTAATTTCTTTGCGTTTGTGTGTGTTGGTCTCTTTGAGATACACCTGGGATAAGGATGAGGGGAGATTATAAAAACAGCAGGGTAAGAAACAAAAGGAAACAATTGTTCAGAGCACTTTGTATCGATGTAAGTTTTCCTAAGCCAGAAGAGATGTTAATTTACTATTTTGCCATGGCCATATGTCATGTAAGAGGTGACAGAGAGGCCAGAGTTATGATATCCACTTACACAAAAAACCACAGAGGCAGTGAGCTAGCTGCCTTAGTGTTTTCCCATGGGCTTCTTGTGCTGTCACAGAAAGATCACATTTCTGCGAACTGTATCAGTTCTCTCTCACACAGTTTCCAGAACCCAGATGAACAAGCAGCTTTAAAGTTGGGTAATTAGAGGCACATAGACATCAATCTAGACACTGGAGGACATATCTTTAGGGATCAAACTACTCTTGACTTACACATCAGAATAGATTCATTTAAAAATGGGTTAGTCAAGAAAATGTCTCATAACATGGGTGGTAGATTTGAAGTATAATTCTCAGCTTCTGAATAGGAAATTTTCTCATTTCTAGTAAGACTTCTAGAAATGGCCACTTTTTTAGTATGGAGACTAAATTCTTCTTTGTGAGATCAATTATATAAATATACACTTTCATTCAAAGCCCCTCCTTGTACTGTCTTCTCCCCTTTCTTACACACACACACCGCTTTCATAGCACCCGTGACAACAAACCAAAGACAAACATAAGAGCAGGCTGGGCCCAGTGGAAGGTTTGGTTCATGGGACACTGTACTGGAATTAACAGATTTGGGGACTTGATGAGGAAAACTATCAAAGGAGGTGGCTGTTATACCGGCACAGCTTAGAACTAAGACCCAAAGTCAAATCAAAATCAGATCAAGCAAGCACCAGAAATTGTGAGAGTGGAGCTGTTGCAATGCCATCCAAGTTACCTTAAGCAGGTCACCACAGAATGATCCTTTACCTCACTATAATTTATAAGTCATAGTTGGATGGACTAGATCGGGCTTTATAAGTCAGACATGCATAGCAGAATTTCCAAGGCTAGGCACAAATCTGAAAAAACAAACACAAAAACAAAAAACCTCCCACAAGTCCCCAGGTGATTCCTGAATTTTGTATTTCCTCAGATCCCTACCATGGCCCTAAGGGTAAGTTCCCTGGCCAGTGGGTCTTATCCTTGCCTGTAGGACCTCTCTGTGGTGAATAATTGATTGGCAGCACCAAGGCAAAATTGCTTCATGTTGCATGTTGTCCGCCTCAGCACCCCAGGTCAGGTGAACGTATCATTCATTATTCACATCATGAAAGGACTGGGCCATGACAACAAGCAGGAACCATACCACAATAGTCACCCTACTCTTAGGTTGGAGGGTAGGAGCAAAAGAGAAAGACCCCCATCAAGATGGATTGGCACACTGACAGCAGCAATGGGCTCACGCATAGCAACGATTGATTGTAAGGTTGGCCCAGGACCAGGCAGTGTTTCATTCTGTTTTGCATAGGGTCTCTATGGGTCGGTACTGGCTCAGTGGCACCTAACAGCAACACCTCTTAGGTTGTTGACTTCAATTTTATAGTAGTTTTAAAAAACCATTTGAAGCTCTTCTTTAATCCTCTCTTTTATATATCAAATCCCCGAGGCTCATCACTTAAGTACCTGCTTTGACCATGTGTAAAACAATGGTGGCACAATGTGGTTTATAAAGAAAAAACAAAACAAAAATAGATCCTTGACTGTTTTTTGGTTGGACCTTCTGTATGATTTCCAAGTTTTACTATTGCTTTGCTTGTATTTAAAAACCTCTAAGTGTTTTAGTGCAGAAAGAGAAGATGGAAAAGCTCCATATCATCAGTGAAAACAAGGCAAGGGTCAGACTGTGGAACAGACCAT